>NC_056731.1:390687420-391042420 GCF_019279795.1 Protopterus annectens | reverse complement strand
CAGCAGAAAAAGTTTGTTGTGTAATGGTGGGAAGTTGGGTGAGTGTTGGAGACATGCAGATTATTATGGACTTATCACCATATTGTATGAGTGTTGCACTTGAAGTGGCTGTACATAGCTCATTTGTGAATATGTTGAATAGTAGGGGACCTAAGATAGATCCTTGTATAACTCCAGAGGGATTAAATAAGAAGGGGGAGATATTGTTTAAGTCTTTATGAGCACATTCAGACCAATAAAGCCAAATCCCAGAAGATGCAGACATGCATGTTTTGGCTTTTTACGACCTTTTTAGTACAGCATATGTGGATTGTTTTGCTATAAAACAGAACATAAAATCAAGCCTGTTGTCCATAAACATAAGGGTGTCTGCAACATTTACAAAACAACATCCAAACCAAAGGGTAAAAAATGTCACACAGACAAGCCATTCAGTAAAAACTGCAAGAAAGACCCAGCCAAGCTACAGTCTGTGCAATACATTAAACTGCCTGTAGTAGAGGTCCACGGGATATATGCTACTGACCCCTTAAAGACATAGCAGTGTTTTGCCTACATGGCTTCTGAATGCCCATGACTATTTCATGTTTTTATTTTTTAAGTCCTTATGGGTACATTCAGGCCAATAAAGCCAAACCTCACTATCTGTATACATGCATGTGTGGGCCTTTTTTATAGCCCCATCAGTGCAGCATAAATGGATTGTTTGGCTAAACTTTAGAAACACAGAACTTAAAATCAAGCCTGATGTCCACAAACATAAAGGTACCTACAAAATAGCACAAACAACATTCAAAACAAGGAGTAAAAATATCATGCAGACAAACCATTCAGGGTAAACTGCAAGAAATACCTAGTTTACTGTCATAAAAAAGGCCGCAACATTTCTTGTTTTGAAAGGAAAAATATATCTCCACAGTCCTGTAAATTACAGTTTGGGTCTGTCCCAAGAGCTCGTCAGAGACTGTTTATTCTCTATTCAAAATCTTTCCTATTGCAAGAGTAGAAAAGTTGTAATACATGGTGCTCTTTTCCTATTGCTGGCATCTAGCTAACCTTTATGATGGCTGTCCACAATGGGGAAAACTTTAAGAAAAAGAAGTTATGTACTTACCGTAACATTCCATGTGAGTTGTTCCTCTCGCCTTCATTCTTACAGATGGGTTTGGTGCCAATCTTCTGCTCCGAGTCGGCCTACTACAAAGCTTGAGGTCTTCAGATAGCTCGAGGCCAAGTCCCTATTACATGATGCACCTAAAGTTACCTCAGATCTTGTTTGCTGCATATAATAATACCATATGTCATTCTATCACTTTGTAAGAGAAATCTATAGAAGGGTTGAGCAACCAGGAAGAATCCAACATCTCAGTCTTTGTAAAACCCTGAAGGGGGTAGGAGGGTGGAAGTAAGAATAAAGGCAAGATGAACTACTCACATGGAACGTTATGGTAAGTACATAACTTCTTTATGTGAAGTTGTTCTATCTCACCATTCATTCTTACAGATGGGTAACTTCCCAAGCACCATCTATCTCGGGTAGCTCATGGGAGTATGTTTTTCAGGACAGTAGACCCAAAAGAGGCCCTGTCAACTTTGTAATGAGTGATAAAGGTATGAAGTGTTGACCAAGTGGCTGCTGCACAAATGTTATCTATAGGAAGTCTGGCCGAAAAGGCATAGGATGTAGACACGGCTCTGGTAGAGTGAGTCTTAATTTTATGTTGTAAGGGCATATTAGCAGCTGAATAAGCAAATGTGATACAATCAGACAACCACTTAGAGTTGTTCTGGCTACTGGCATACCTTTCCTAGAGTCTGAAAAAGAAACAAAAAGCTGTTCAGATTTCCTAAATTTTATTTTTTTTTCTATCCAAGTAAAATCTGAGCTGTCTATGAACATCAAGTTTGTGCAGCATATATTCTAAATTGTTGGAGTGATTGGGGAATAATACTGGCAAATCAATTATTTGATTAAGATTACTTCAGTACAACCTTTAGGCAAAAAGGAGGGGTTAGTCTGAAGTGAGACTCTGTCAGCATGGAAAATCAAATAAGGAGGCTTAATGGACAAGGCTTGAAGCTCTGACACTCTGCGGGCAGAAGTGATAGCTACTAAAAAGATAGTCTTCCATGACAAAAATTTGAGGTCACATGAGGAAGCTGGTTTGAATAGAGGGAGAGTAATGCGAGAAAGCATAAAATTTAGATTCCACGGGGTAAAGGGAGACTTCACAGGTGATCTGAGATGAAAGGTCCCTTTGAGAAAGGCTTTGGATAGTTTGTGTGACATAATGTTCAACCCTTCAAATCCAAAGTGAAAATTAGAAATAGCAGTAAGCTGAACATGAACTGTTGCTGCAGCAGCTCCTTTATTGAAGATCATGGTCAAGAACTTTAGCATAAAGGCCACAAGGGCTAAGTAGGGATCAATGTTGTTTTGAGAGGCCCATAAAGAATTTTTTTTTCCATTTGCTAAAGTATAGCTTCCTCGTAGAGGATTTATGAGAGGATATGAGAATTTGCTTCGTCTCATTAGAAAGGTTATGGAACCTAGCTATGATGGGAATTGGAGCAGCCAAGCTGTCAGCTTCAGGGACTGAAGAGAGGGATGAAGTTCTCCCAACGAGTGCGTCAGAAGATCTGGAACTGGGTCCAGAATCCAGGGGTCCTCCAAAAGATAAAGATGAAGTCGAAGGAAGGGGAACCAAATCTGACGAGACCAATGAGGGGCTATTAGAATGATGGTCCTTCCCAGAGCTTTTGCTTTCTGTAGTACCTTGGGTATCAATGGGATTGGTGGGGATGCATAGAGGAGACCCGGAGGCCAATCGTGTATGACTGCATCCCTTGGGGCTTTTCCCAGAGGGGGAATCAGGGCAAAATAGCTTCTGTATTTCATGTTCACATGGCTGGTGAAAAGGTCGCAGCAAGGCTGGTCCCACCTGCAGAATATCCTGTCTGCTATTTCTTTCTTGAGGGACCACTCATGAGGCAACAAAATTGCTCTGCTCAGCTTGTCTGCTATCATGTTGGATTTCCCTGGGATGTGCATTGTTAACAGAAAGTGCTGGGTGGATATAGCCCACTGCCATACTCTTACGGCCTCACGACAAAGGGGGCAGAACCTGGTTCCTCCTTGTTTGTTCAAGTACAAGACCACTGACATGTTGTCTGTCTGAACCGCAATTGTACCCAGAGGAAGAGAGTCCTGGAAGTACTGCAATGCTAAAAGTACTGCTCTCATCTCTAAGACATTGATATGCAGATGTGTCTCTTGATCGGTCCATGTGCCTTGGGCTGTTCTTCCCTGAAAATGCCCCCCCACCCTATCAGGGAAGCGTCTGTGGTCACTGTGCTGCTGGTGGGGGTAGAACAAAAGGACGACCTATCGTGACATGAAGAGAGGTCAACCACCACTGAAGATCCTTTTGCATGTGTTTGTGATCATTATAAGATGAGACACTGGGAGCTCTTGGTAAGACCATTGAGTGAACAACAGCCACTGCAGAATCCGCATGTGTATGTGACCCAGTGGTATGACTAATATTGCAGCTGCCATCATACCTAACAATTTTAGTACTTCTGATGCTGGAGCCTTGTTTTTGGATATGATATTGCGGACTTGCTGATGGAGTAGTAAGACTCTTTCTGCTGGAAGTCTCAGCGTGGTGGTGGTGGTGTCCAATTCTGCTCCGATAAAAACGGTATGTTGCGATGGCGACAAGGCAGATTTTCCTGTGCCCAGCTGACTGCAGAGTGAAAGAGTGGTATCCCTGGCTTGAATGAGTTGATGCCTGGTGGTGGCGGTGAGGAGCCAATCGTCTAAGTACAGGAATACCTGGAATCCTAAACATCTCAAGTGAGCCGTGACCACTGCCATGCATTTAGTGAACACTCTGGGGGCTGTAGTGAAACCAAAGAGCAGGGCTCGAAACTGGTAATGATTGGCTCCCAGCCGGAAGCGCAGATGATCCCTGGATGGTCTGGCCATTTTTACGTGGTAGTACGCATCCTGGAGATCTATCGAGCACATCCAATTGTCTTTCCCTAAAAAGGGATGTATCAACTCAAGCATGATCATCCGAAATTTCTTTTTCTTGACAGATCTGTTTAGTCTGCTGAGGTCCAATATAGGTCTCCAGTCCCCTGTCTTTTTTGGAACTAAAAAGAATCTTGAGTAAGTTCTGGATTCTATCTGGTCTGCTGGGACTGGTTGGATGACTCTTTTTGTTAGCAACGATCGGACATCTATTGTTGCCTGTTCCCTGTAACTGGGTGGAACGTCCGGGATTTTTCTTGTCAGTGGAGTGGGTGTGGCGAAAGGAATGAAATATCCTCTGGAAATGATAATTTGTACCCAGTTGTCGTTTGTTATTTTGAGCCAGGCGTCTGGATACAAAGATAAGCAACCCCCAATTGCCTCCAGAGTAGGACAGTCGGGCCTCCTTTCAGGAACGCTGGTAGGGCTTCCCAAAGAAGTGATCACTGTCACCCTGGTTTTGCGGACCCCCTCTGCCGCGAGGGCAGCGTCTTCCATTATTGCCCCCTCCTCTACCCCTAGAGTGGGGTTCACCACATGTGACTTGAAAGGCTCCTTGGGCTTTGCGGAACAACATCTTTCCTCCCCTTTGACCCCTTTGGTAGGGTCTGGTAGGGGTTGAAAAATGGACTCTGATGGCAGAGTCTTTCCTTCCTGCTCACACCTGGTTAAAGTTTCCTTAACTTTGGGCCCAAAAAGAGAAGAGCCATCAAAAGGGGTACTTACAAAGGATGAATTAAAGGGCTCAGCGAAGGAACACAAGCGCATCCAGGAGTGTCTCCTATGAGCAATTCATGTACCTGCTGCCCTGCTCGTTCCATCAGCTGCATATGAGATGAGGCGCACGGACGAGTTCACTATGGAGTTGAGGGTAGCAAGCTGGGAGGCAACTTTATCTGAAGCTCCTGCAGCTTCTGTACCCTGAAGGGTATCTCTCAAGCTCTTTAAGGAGATCTCTTTGCAGTCTAGTAAAATGGGTTACATAGTTGAGTGAACGCAGAGCAAAAGTCCCTGAACTGTAAGTGCGCTTCCCATATCTATCCATGATCCTAGAATCACTGTTAGGAGGATGGATAGAAGAGGAAGTTTCTGAAATTTCCTTTTTGGCGGCTGCTGCCACCACCATGGCATCAACTGGCACATCCTAAGTAAGAAAAGATTTGTCCTGGGGGGGCAGAAATAAATTTATAAGGCCTCCTGGGGACAGGCTCCATCAGCTTTAATAATTGGCTCAATTACTGGTGTCATTCTAGGGGGATCCAATGTCTGTCTGCTTGGGATGACATGCTGGACAAGCCACACTGCTTTGCAAGGGACGGCTTGCACCTGTCACCACTGGGCTTCCGGATATTGGCTAAGGCTCTTGCCACCCCCATAGTGCCTTTTTTAGGCAAGGCTCAAAAGACAAACCCACCTCCTTAGAAAACAAAAATGGAAAAAAATTAAGGGTAATGCTGCTCAATGCCAGAAGTCTAAATCTCAAGATGCAGGCTCTCGAAGCACTCCTCAGTATGGAGAGCATTGATGTCTGTGCAGTAACTGAAACCTGGTTCAAGGCTCCTGAGAGCACCCCAGCTCTACCAGGCTATACCTCGTATCATGCATTTCGGCCCCAGAACTTGGGCCGAACCACAAAGGGAGGGGGAGTGTCCATATTCATCAAGGACACCCACACCTCCAGGTTAGTGGCAACACATGAAGCATCAGAGACCACCCAGGTACTACTAACCGTACTCAAAACTGCTATACAACTGGTAGCATGTTACAGACCACCCTCCCAATCTCAGGAACCCCATTCAGCCTTCCTGAAGACACTGGAGGATATGAATGTCTCACCTAATACCATCATATTGGGAGACTTCAACTACCCTAACATAGACTGGGTGCATTATTCTAGCCCTAACACCCTAGCCCAAAGGTTCCTGGAATTCATTAACTCGAATGCAATGGAACAGCTAGTCACCTCTCCCACAAGGGGAGAAAATATACTAAACCTGATCATCACAAACATGGGGACAAAATGCTCCACACCGGAAGTATACCCCTCACTAGTGAGATCTGACCACAAACTAATCACCCTGGATATTCATATCCCACCTCCACCCCCAGCACAAAAGACTACAGTTCGAAACTTCTCAAAGACCGACTTTACACTTCTCAAGACTGAGATGGTATCCTTTAAGTCCCCTGGGCCAGAGGAAACCACATCCCACAATGCTGAATCCTTCACAAATGCTTTCTACGGACATCTCCAAGAATGCATGGATCATGCAATCCCAAATAAAACCAAGACCCTCTCCACCAAGGGCAGGTGTCCTGTCTGGTGGACCCCAGCCATAAACAAATTGTATAACAAAAGAAGGAAGCTACTGCAAGACAGAGCAAAATCCCATAAAGGGAAGGCATCTCTAACCAGCACTAGCAAAAAACTACGTTCACTCATAAAAACATCCAAGGCCAACTTTGAGAGAAAAATCACTAAGGACACTAAAGATAACCATAAGGCCTTCTTCAGCTATGTTAGAAACCTGGGCGGAAACCCTCAGATATGCTCAGAGTTAGTTCAATACGACAAAAAATACACTGAGCCCACAGATATTGCCAACATACTGGCAGACAGGTTCAGTGCAAACTTCTCCCCTCCCTCACCCCCAAAAGAAGAAATAGTTATCCCAGCTGAATGTAACCTCCCTGTCATCTCAGATGTCCAGGTGAGAGCCGCTCTCATCAAAGCTAAAAACACAGCATCTATGGGACCTGATGGTATCCCGGGTTGCGTGCTACGTAATCTCCAAGAGGAGCTAAACCCGCACATAAAAATGCTGTTTAACCTTAGCCTTACTACAGGATATGTACCTGAACACTGGCGTACAGCAACAGTGGTCCCACTCCACAAAGGAGGCTCCTCTACAGACCCTGGAAACTACCGCCCCATAAGCTTAACCAGCCTGGTCTGCAAAGCTATGGAAAGAATCATTATGGAACTCATAAACAGAGACATCGGGGACCTACAGACACTTGATCCTACCCAGTTCGGCTTTGTAAAGGGCAGATCCTGCCTTTTGAACCTGGTTGACTTTTTTGAAACAGTCACTAGAGCCACTGATGAGGGCAAAGCAGTCCATACAGCCTACCTGGACTTGGCTAAAGCCTTCGACACAATACCCCACTCAGGCATCATAGACAAGCTCAACAGCTTAAATGTAAACCCATATGTCACAAGATGGTTTGCAAACTGGCTAAAGGACAGAACCCATAAAGTCAAAATCGCTGGAGCTATGTCAGACTCAAAGCCAGTCACAAGTGGTGTCCCACAGGGCTCTGTCCTGGGACCCCTATTGTTCGGCATTTATTTCTCAGATGTGAAAGCAAACATGGGAGGGTTGTGGCTGACAAAGTTCACAGATGACTGCAAACTAGGCGCCATAGTCGATACACCAGCTGACACATGCATCCTACAGAAAGGCCTTACTGAGACGGACAACTGGTGCTGAAGTCATGGCCTTAAACTAAATGTCAAAAAATGTATAGTCATCCCCTTTGGGAAAAACAAAGTACCCACAAATTATCACATAGGCAGTAACCCACTGAGTACGGAAAAAGTAATCAGAGACCTGGGGACCCAAGTTGACAGTGACCTCTCATTCGACACCCACGTTGCCAAAGTGGTTAGAAAGACCTTCTACATTGCCCACCTTATCATGAAGGGATTCACATCCAGATCAAAGGAGGTCATTGTACCCCTATACTCCTCCCTTATCAGGCCCATGATGGAGTACAATGCCCCATTTGGTATGTACCTCACCTGGCACCTGCAGCAGCTGGAGAGACCCCAAAAGTACCTCACCAAGAGGATCAAGGGTCTCCAACATATGTCATATGCTGCCAGACTAAAGAAACTCCAGCTCTATTTAGTAGCATACCGCCTACTCAGAGGTGATCTATGCCTGATGTACAAGGCCATGTCCAATCAGGAATTGATGGACATGCTCCATCTCAAAAAATCCAAACTCATCAGAACCACGAGAGCTAAAGATCTAAACCTCAGCACAAATATGAATAGGACATGCTGGAGGGACAGATTCATAACTCAGAGGCTTCCCACACTCTGGAACAGGATCCCAGTTCATGTTAGGCAGAGCCCCTCACTGACTCTCTTCAAGAGAAATCTTGACGAGTGGATGGGAGATCGTAGGTTTACCCTGGGGGTCATCTCTGTGTCACTACTAGACAGAGGCACAGTAAACTAAATCTATACTTTTGTACCATTACATGGGGTGGCAAAAGCCACATACACTATGGCTAGGCTTATAAATGCCCTAGGGCAGATAGCCTAGTACTAAACTATGAAACTATGAAAACTATGAGACTAGCTGCATAAGCTCATCGAAGGGCGGAGATACCCAAGAGTTGGAGGGCTGTGACCCGAAAGCCTTCAGGAGAAGCAACTCATCTTCAGTAGGGTTGGTGGACTGCCAGTCACCCCTCTGCCTAAGATTTTCCAATATCTCAGCAAATGAGATATCCTCAGAGGGGGACCGTGGGGGGACCCTTCTGATTCATCCAAGTCGGTATCAGATGTCAGGGACTCCTGTGGGGAGTCTAAATGCTTCCTCTTACAGATTCTCTTCCTGGGAACCTCATCAGTGTGGGCTTCTGATGAGGTTTTGGAAGAGCAGGGGCCACCCAATGGGGCTTCCTGAGGCTCTGGGTCTCTATGCTTGGCAAGGATCTGTGAAACAGAAGCAGACACAGGCGCTTCAGGGCAGGAGATAGCCAGACCTGAAGTCGAAGATGTCTTAGGAGGCATAACTCTTCTCTTGGCTTTGATGGCACCTCTGCTCCGATGAGAAGGGACTGACGGATCTGAGGAAACCGTTGATACCCCCGGACAGTGGGCTCCGAGGCAGAGGTAGGAGCCGAGCTCATCCGAGCCGAAGCCTCAAGAGGCAGAGTTGGAACCGAAAAGTCGGTTCGACTATCCTCCCCAGATCCGACCAGAGAGTGTCAGCTCCTAGATTCCTCGATCGGCACAGAGGGCGTCAGAGTAAATGGAGCCAAAGACACTGGAGCAGGTGTCGGCTCCGAAGGCTCAACGATCATCAAGTCTGACTCCTCCAGCTCCGAAGGACCGGTATGGCTCTGAGGAGGAAGAGTAATAGCTGGTAAAAGGGTCTTCGGTTCCGAAGCCGTTTGGGTCAGAGCCGATAAGAATTTAGCAAAGGCCGGTGCCTGTAAAAGCTTCTGCACCACATGATCCACATCCAAATCGGAAAGGCTAATCGAAGACTGAGATGAGTGGATAGAAGGAGGTAAAGACTGCAGGAGTGGAGACTTAGGCACTTCGGAAACTGGTTCCAAAACCGGGGACCGGCTCTGAAAGGACAAGACAGTCGGCTCTGAGGTCTGTGGAACTGACGTCGAAGATTTTTTAGATTTCTTAACCTAAGAAGTAGAAGTCTTGGAAGACCTTGAGGATTTGCTGGATCCATCTTGGTCGCTCAAAGTTTCTTGGAATGAAGGTTTAAGTAAACATCTGATGATCAATTTTCTCTTTCTCTCCTGGAGAACCCTAGAAGAGAAAGAATGACAGATGGAGCAGCTTTCCTGGAGATGCAATGCTCCCAAACAATAAACACAATTCACATGACTGTCAGTGACAGACATTTTCTGCCCACATTTGGGACATTTCTTAAACCCGGATTTAGGGTGTTTGTCTTTGTCTTGGTCAGCAATACTATCACACAGTATCAAAAAGGGTGCTGTAAAAACTATACACACTCAAGCAATAATTATCAAACAAGCCATTTTAAAACTATGGGCTAAATAGTTGTCAGTTCAACAACCACAACCACGTCGAACAAAATCAAGTTTATTGCACAAACAGAGCTTTCAGGTCTACACCCTTCATCAGTGATATAAAAACTAATTAAACTTACAATTTAAATAGGAGCATCATTAATCACAAAACAACAGCCAGCCTATCAAAAAATTCTCCCACTCCCTTCTCTTAAAAAAAATATATATAACAATTTTTTACATTTTTCATGTCACATGTATACACACACATATATACACACATACAAACAAATATATATATATATATATATATATATATATATATATATATGCACACATACATACACACTAAATAGTCAGCACACACACACAACTATAAACTGTAAATAGATAAATATATCAAAGTTGTGACAGAAAGTCACTATCTAAAGGCACACAACTATACTAAAAACTACTATTACACACACTTATATCTAAGCTCTAACACTAATTATTTTAAAGCTGTGACAAAAAAGGTCACTATTCAAACTGTAAAGGTTAAATGTAACAAGCTGTGACAGGAAGTTCACTATCTAAGCACACACATTATAATCTAAAGTACTAATAAAGATAACTAAGCCTAAGTAAAACAAGGCCAAAAGAGCTAAATACTAATTTAAGAAAGAGGCACACCAAGGGAGGGGAAATACAGAAAAAGCTATAAGAGCTTATCCAAGTATCTAAAACTATAATTCAGAAAGATTTATCAATATTATGAAATATTTTTAAGAAAATAAGTTTTTTTACTGGCCCGAGCTAGCGGAACTCTCTATTGCAGTGGCAAACTAGATCTGAGGTAACTCTAGGTGCATCATGGGATAGGGACTTGGCCTCAAGCTATCTGAAGACCTCGAGCTTTGTAGTAGGCCGACTTGGAGCCGAGGATCAGCTCTGAACCCATCTGTAAGAATGAACGGCGAGATAGAACAACTTCACATCTATTTTTTCCTAAGGCAATTCTGGATCATGCCCAGGACTGTGACTGCTGAGATGGCAGGGATGTTATTGGCATCATGGCCAGGACAGCTGGGGCAGGCAGAACTGCTTGTTGCTTGGAAGCAAGCCTTTTGCTGTGGCCCAGGGTGGAATAAATGTCTCTCATCCCCTTCATTAATAACAGGAGGAATGGCCACAACTTTTGGGGTGCATGGCTGAAAAGTGAGGTATGCTTGGGTTTTCTACAGCTTAATTAAAACATTTGTTTCTTGTAATCAGTGCTGGATTTTTTGTTATTTAAGGTTTTTAGATAGCTTCCCATGCTGGTGGAAGTCCTGTGTCCTATATTTCCATGTGTTTTTTTTTTAATCTCTCTTTTCCTCTGATGCTTGTCGACCATCAGCCACGTCCTGACCAATAAGTCTATTCGCTCCCTATCATCAGGGTAAGGGTTGACTGACAGGAGCCATTGTTTAGACAGCCATTATGGGTCTTAGCCTTACATTCTCCTGTGAGTACCCAGCTTGCAATACCAAAGGGGAACATGCAATGGGCCATCTAGATTGATCGTCCTTCAGTTCTGCAAGGGACACTGGCAGTGCAGCTCTGTCCTCTCTTCTCAAGCAAGAGAAATGGTTTCACTGACCTCCATATTAGAAATCACACTTCCCTATGTGTTCCCAAGCACCAGCTACCATACTACCCCTAGAAGAGTTAAGTGGGACATACCCCTTCACTCCCCCTTTCTCCCCATATGGTTCCTTCAGTGCCAAGGACAATAATTAAACTCCAGTTGCTTGCTGCTCCATACATGTTTTGCATGTAGAAGGAGATATCTCAGGCCACTATCTGGATGGCGCAATCAATATACAACAACATACTTCACTACATCTACAATTACAGGTAAGTTCTCAAGAACAAAAACACATAGAGGCAGTAATACGGACATGGGTATCAAGAAAAGAGTTGCTTACAGGTGGTGCAATGAAACAGAAGCCTGTGTAGCAAAGCAAAATGGTTTAGAGTGAGCTAACCTGACATCCAGCTGTTGTTCAGAATCTGTAGCACAACATAGAAAGTGGAGTGAAGGGTACAAAATTCATACTTAGGACATCTGAGGAGTACCAAGAACTAATATTTATAATATTTGAGGGAGCAGTGCAAAGCTACGGAATGAAGTATGATGCTGAAGAGAAGGACACAGAATTAAATTTTCCTAAGCAGCTATCTGGAAAAGAAAGAATGACAGACTTCATGAGATTACACTAACCTCGCAACTATAACTTGGGATAGTGATTAGTTAAACACTACCGTTTCACTACAGGCAGTGGGCCTGCCTAACAGAAGCTGTGTTAATTAAAAACAGAAAGAAGTATGGTTCTAAAGCAAGACCCTTGATATGTGTCAGTCACTGGTTAAAAAGTTCAGCTTTATTTATATGAAAATTGAAATGGCAGCCCACCACTGTGCTGTAATCCAACATACCACTTTGAAGCATAAATAGCAAAATTGCTACTGAGTGTGACATTATTCTGTGTTTTAAGTGCTGCAGATGATTGCGGACAGTTCAGTCACTGCATGTATCACTGAGACCACTTTGTGGAGTACTTTTTTATTGTGAGGTGCAGTGAACTTGGAGCTGATTACACTAAGCAGCGTGTCAGGCAAACTAAGGATTTTTTTTGGTGGGATAGTTCATTTAAGGACACCATGTTGAATGTTACTATTTAAAAATGATGAACAATGTATGCATTCAGTTCTGATGAAGTCCTGGTTGTGTTTTGGGATGAAAACACTTGACTGAATTGATTTTTAATTTGTGGCTTATTTGCTGGAGTCTTATTTGCAGCCCAGGATTGTATGCATTTGAGGGATTTTACAGACAGGCAAAGCTCCCCACCAAAAAAGACTTAGAAAGTTGACTACAAATCAGTTCAGTGTACGTAGTGTGTATGAACTATAAAAACAAAAATGAAATGCATCTAATGGTCAGATAGTACCTGTGTATATGATGGCAAAGACTAAGGAACTACTGCTACAGTTATGCTTTCAGTGACTTTGAAAGAAAGTACTTTCAAATTCTGCTGGCCATACTGATAAACTGGAAGCAACTCAGGCTAATATGTTTAGATTTTAGCTAAGGACAGCATATGTCATAAATATTGCTACTACTAGACAAATGAAAGAAATCTAAGTCACTTTTTTCATAAAGAAAAATGACTTTTGTCACTTCTTGATTATAGCATGACGTTGCCTAACTGTCTTAAACAACTTTGATAACATTTAATTCTT
The DNA here is from genome assembly GCF_019279795.1 of Protopterus annectens. Taxonomy (NCBI): domain Eukaryota; kingdom Metazoa; phylum Chordata; order Ceratodontiformes; family Protopteridae; genus Protopterus; species Protopterus annectens. The sequence goes on along the minus strand of NC_056731.1, from coordinate 391,029,315 downwards.
GTTTTCAAAAAAACTGGTACAAATCTTCTCTTTAGAACTGGCAAGACATTTATGGTAAATAGCAAACTTATTTAATCTTAGTTCTTTAGCTCATTAGACAAAAAGACAAAGACATCACCTGTACCAGGAAGAAACCGATCAAAGGAACTGTCATTGCTTCACCTAAAAAGGACCATTCTAATAGTTTATTTTTTAACCTTAGTTTTTAATGCTTTTTCAGAAATGTTTTTTTTTTTTATTGATTATGGTACTATAAACGGATAATGTAATTAGAAACCTGTAAGGATTGGGAGCAACCCTGGCTGAACCATGCCTGCAATGTCATCACAAAGTAAATCCAACCCACACACTAAACTGGGAAGTGACATGCCCAGGCATGCCCTGATCCAGATCGCATAAATACCCTCTGCTTAGCCACTGTAACTTAGAAACCTTACAGAAGCACTCACCTGCTGATTACTGCCGATACTAAAGACCTTAAACTACAAGTATTCAGAATTTGATTCTTCATTTACAAAAATATTTAATTGTGCAAATTACTGACTGATTACTTAACCAAAGCTTTACTCCATATAAGATAATAGCAACTTGACAAAACTTTGAAATAGATAAAACCACAAACCTAATATAACAGAGAAGGAAGTGTTCCACTAAGTATCAATGCTCAAGTGAACTGAGATAACAGAGATAAAAGACGATGCAGAATACAGCATCAAAAACATTGGACAATTCTTTATTTACTTGTTTTTTTTCCATACAATAAACTAATTAACCTCATTTTCTTAAAAAGGTTATATTCTGCCACAACAGGCCAAACACAGCAGTATATCTGTTCCTCAGACGAGGTGCAAATTTGAAATGGAAAACAAATATAATCAGGAAGCTACACACACTCATCTAGTTTTGTTTTTATTCTTTTAGGCTCACTCCCTCCATAATCCAATGGGAAAGACAGCTTTGCAGCTGATGACCACATTCTGGGTTAGGTGAGACCACTGAATTCATTTGACTTAAGCCCAAGAACCATTGAGAACTTGGGAATGGGTAGTGTGAGCCCTGCACAATCCTAGATTATAGATCGCATAACTAAGAAAGATCCTTCTTTCTACAATGATACTAAGCAACCAAAAGGCATCCTGTTTCAAGAGAATTTCTCACCCCCCCCCCCCGTACAATAACAGGCAAGACTAAACACAACAGGGAGACCACCCAAAACCATATTCATAGACCACAACCAACAGCCGACATCTGCACAGAACATGAATGGGCTAATGGTCTGCAATGGGAAGAACTTTACTTAAAAGATAAGCCTAACCAACAGATGAGTACACATGGAGCTACAACTACAAAAAACAATCTGGAGGAACACTGACGAAACCCTAACGACTAAATGGAAAAAATGCCTTAAAGGAGACCAGGCTTAAACTGCTTGACATTCTTGTCATCAGGCACAACCACAATCAACTTAAGGAAACTCAACCAAAACTGACAACACTTGTGGAAGCATGCGTGGACAGCCCAAACAGAGAAACCAAATTCTAAGACATCCTCTGGAAAACTCTTCCCTCCAGCAGAGCTCTTTTGAGTGTGTACCTTTAACTCCTAGTGAGTGTGGCTGCAGCATTTAAAAAAATGAAGTTATCACCTTACATTTTTAACAAATACCCATTGACAGAGGTCATATATCAATACAATTGTGTTGCTATCATGTATGCTTCAAGATAAAATTTTCCGATACCTTGTATGTAACATGGTTTTGGAATTATTAATGCAAATATGAACAGGCAATATTTGACGCCTAGAGGAGCAGTAGGGTGTAACTGCAGAAATGCCTGGAGAAGTCACTCAGCTGTAATGAGTTAAAAGAAGCTTCATAGGATCAGGAGAGACATGCAGGATGAGCAACACTCCAACAGGAGAAGAATGAAGACTACAGTTAAGTTTATCCAACAACAAAAGGAAACTAACAAATACAATGAACACAATGGCACCATAGGAAAGAAACACACCAACCAGGCCCATTGATAGAAAAAACAGACTTCCAAAGACCCAGGCCACTCCCAGCAGGATTTTCAAGAAGGACTAACCCTCCCAGGAGCCAGATCTGGACCTCCACACCAACAACCTTCCCAAGAACCTACACAGAACAACAGGGCCATCCCAAAGAACAAGGAAATAAAACAGACAACACCTCAACTGACTCCACCAGCACACTACTCCAGAGACAGTAAAGTTGTGTAAAATCTTACCATAACAGTACATGTCCTTATCTTCACTGTTGTAGTATTCTTTACAAAAGGGATTCCCTGATAAGGGAAGCCCAATGTCTGTCCAGTATACCAAAGCCTTAGATCTTTATAGACATCACATATATGCTCCCTGCTCAAAGTGTAGGGCATAACCACCACCTTCCAGGCCAGAGGACATGGACTCTGGTGCACAAAAAAGGAAGTTGTCTGTTCAAAGGGGGGAAAAAGCATCTACCTGAGGAGTACCCACTGATGGACAATGCCCAGAAGCATATCTCTGTGAAGCATCTATTTGTGAGCCTGTGTTACAGGCTTGCTCAGAGAGTCTGCCACTATGTTTTGGTCTGAAGGAATATATACAACCTAGAGAGTCACTTGACACTGGAGAGCTAGATCCCAAATTTGAAGAGTCAGTCTGCAAAAAAGGTAGGACAGTGTCCCCTCTTGCTTGTTGATGTACCACAGTACTGTGATACTGTCTGTAAAGATTTTGAGAGGATCTGGAAGAAAAAGAGAGTGAAAACCCTGAAGGGCAAAAAGGAGAGCTCTCAGCTCCTTGACACTGATGTGGTCTAACCCCTGATGTGGGGCTAGAAACCCTGAGGGGACCAAAAGAGGCTCCCCACCCTGCGTCTGACACATCTGAAAAAAGTTCCTGAATGGGAACTCCCAGGCTGACAGACAGCTAACGAATCCAGCAATGAAGCTTGAGTTTGAAGCATGGAAGAAAAAGGGACTAGAAAATCCAGAGGATGACAATGCTGGAGCCATACAGACCTTAGGAACAACTGTATTTTTCTCTTTTTGAAGCCTGGTTAGAGGTACTATAGGAATGGTGGAGGCCACGAATCCTAGAGCCCTGAGAAACTCTCTAGCCATAATTACATTTTGAGCAATAAGTTACTGAAAAAAGGCAATCACAGAAAGAGCCTTGGGAGGAGGCAGGGAGTCCAGCATAGGGATCTTATGGAGTCTGCAACTGAGAAACACATGACCCCGAGGAGGAACCAGGGCTGCTTTCTGGAAGTTTAATGTATACCCCAGGCTTTGCAAGAGACAAACAGTACAGTGGAGGTGGTGAAGCAGGGTCTCAGAGGAAGAAGCCTGAATGAGGAGGTCATCCAGATAGGGAAAGCTTTGAACTCCTCTCTTCCTGCAAAAAGCAATCACAGGAGCAAGGCATTTGTTGAAAACCATTGGGGCAGTAGAAAGGCCAAAGGGCAATGCAAAGAACTGAAAATGCAAGGAAGAAACAGAGAAATGCAAAATCTTCATGAAAAGGAGATGAACAGGGATGTGAAGATAAGCCTCCTTGAGATCTAAACAGACCAGGAAAGCCTGGGGCGGAGAAGAGGAAGAAACATGGTCTGAAGGAATACGATCCAGAAGGAAGGGATCTTAAGAAAGGTGTTGAGCTAAGAGAGGTCCATAATGGGCCTTCAGATGGCTTCCTTTCTAGGAACCAGAAACATTATGGAATAAAACCCCTTCCTCTCATGGGAAGGGGGAACAGCTTGAATCATGCTTTGAGCTATAAGGCCCTGAAGTTTTGGAAAGAAAATAAGCTGTTCCTGAGGAGGTTGAGGGATACCCAGAAAGGTAGGAAAGGATATCCACACCATGAAGTACCCCTGACAGATGATGGACAGAACCCAAGAGTCTTGAGTAATCCTTAATCAACTGGGAAGGGAATGGGAAATATGAACAGATAAAGGAACCTGACTGAGAAAACGGGAAAACAGACAGTTGGATGGAAACTGATTTGTCTTGAAAAGGAGGTTTTTGAGAAGTGGGAATCTGAGTAGAATTAGCTTGAGGAACCCACCCAGTACCCTTTTTACCTTTGGGGAAGGGCAAGGCAGATTTAGAAGGATAATTCTTCTTGAACTAGGGAATAGGAGAGACAAAATATGCTTCAAATCCTGTAAGGCCTTTTCCCTTATCTTGCAGAGACTTAAAAAGCTCACCAGCTGCAGAACCAAAGAAGTTCTTATTATCAAGAGGACCATCCAACACTTTAGTCTTGATATCACCAGGCAAAGGCTGGAAGCCGAAGCAATGAGCAGCATCTCAAAACAGAACCAAAAGCAGGAGCCCTGGATGAGGTGGCCAAGGTCTTACCTTCAGAATCAGAAAGGTCAGAAATAGCTCTAAAAAAGAAGAGTCTGTTAACAGATATCCAGAAAGGCCATGGTGGCAGCAGTATAGACTTACTTGCCCAGTCGTTCCATGCCCTACTGCCTTGTCTGAAGGAAGAAGCTTACTAGATGGCAAAAGCTTAGAATGTTTGTCAGAAGAGACAGGCAACACAGATGGGTCAGCAGAAGGACATTTGTAGAGAAACTTACAGTCATCAGGCACCTTGTAAAACTTGTCATATTTCTTAGGAGCTGGAGGTTGAGTGTCTGGGGCTACAGCAGCAGCAGAAAAGGCATCAACAGAGCAGCCAAGAAGGAGGTACAACAGAGTGCTTAGGGGACTCCATCTGGAGTAGTACATAACACCTCTTCTGAATGTCAGAAACCTGAGAACAGTCTAATTTACAGTACTCCATCACATGCGAAACAGTGTCCCCAAAGGACAGTTCTTCAAAAGAAGAGTCTGGGCTAATAGAGTCTTCCTCTTTACAGCCATAATCCACAGGAGAAGGGATCTGAGAGGAATATGCCAAAGACTCTTTCCCAGAAATCTAAATCCTCATCAGAAGAATCCTGCTCTCTGGGCGTCTTAAGTGGGGTACAGGACCAAGGGGGAGCAGATATAGAAACTCCTTGGGAGGCTTCAATGCCATCAATGCATTAAACAACCCCAGGTAAAATCCTGCCCATCACACTGGGAATCCTTAGCAGCAGGAGAAATATGCTTAGTTTTTGTTATTTTTCTTTTGAGGGACATCTTCCGTAAACACCCTAGGAAGTCCAGACCATTGTCTACTTTCAATTAACAGTGCAGGAATCTCGTCCCGAACAAGTATCTACAGAATCCCCCTTGGATCTTCTGAAATGATCAGGCGAGGTTCTCCCCCAACATCTAAAGTGGACATCTGCAGAGCCTCCGAGGATGTGCAAGAAGTCAGATCCATGCCTGCCACTGATGCAGTCACGGCTGAGGAATCCAACTTAACAACTGGGTGATCCTCTGGGTCTTCACCAGCCACTAGAGAGACATCTGAAAGAGGTGGTACAGCAACTGACTCAGACCTAACTCTTCTGACATTTTTCTTGGCAGGAAGCTGACATTTGGGATGGGAGGATTCTGCCATCGTGCCCTGGGCCAACAGTGTAAGACCACAGTTCTCCAGGAAGGTGGACAAGGAAGTCAGAAGACTACATAGGATCTTAGGGGCAAATGCATGGCAGATGGAACAGTGCACATGATCAGGAGAAGCATCCAAACAAAAAAGACACTGGTTATGATGATCCTTAAGGAGAATCTGCCTCCCACATGGACATTTTCCCTTTCTGGATTACATATAAATCCACAACACAGAAAAAGAAAAAAAAGATGAGAAGAAACCCCAATGGGGCACTTATCTGAAACACAGCTTGGCAACCAGTGCAGAAGAAGGAGCATTCGGATCAACATTCAATGATGGTGTTTGGACTGGTGGCAAAGAAGTTCTGAGGTATGTATCTCCATACATCACCTTTATGCCCAACACCTTGAGTGGGCAGTATGTGTGTGACATACAATTTCTATAAAAACATAAGGCTTTGGTATACTGGCTGGACATTGGGCTACCTTGGCAGGGAATCCCTTTTGTAAAGAATACTTTAACAGTAGTACGGAAGGACATCAATACCAACCAGGGTTGAGAAACTGCCACAAGGCAGCTAATGACAAATGAACAAAAAGTGGAAGGGTAAAAGGGGTTTGAAGCACTTTTGGATCCCATTTATGGAGCTGATGAACCAATAAGGGAGGGGACAACAAGACCCTCAACCAAGCACCTTGAACTATGGAATCACTCAAAAAAAAACTTGGATAACACTGAACTCCCAAGTTTTTTTTAAAAGGTTCTCACATTCAATACACACCAAGGAAGCAACCTAATCAGCACCATCACAGACCTGAAACTGTTTACTTTCATAAAAGGACTACCCAGCAGGAGAAAGAGGAACCCCAGACAGCTTAACCAGCACACTAAAATGGAAAAAAAATCATTTTCTGCTCTCCCTCCCAATTATCTACGAATGAGAAAACAAATGTGAGAATGACATCTGTAAAATCTTGGAAAAAATGACCCAAGAGAAGACTCTACAACCTCAACAAAGATGAAGCTCTGGCACTTACAAACTTAAGCAAGGATAAGTTAAGAAGGATAATGAAAGTGGACAAAGGAGGAGGAATAGTGAAAACAGATGGCTCAGTTTATTTCCACAAGATCCTGAAGCTTCTTAATAACCTTAAATTTTACAGCACAGTGGGCATAGGGAAGGTCAAGACAGTGTATGAGCAAATCCTGAACCTCAATGAGGAACGGCTTATTGGGAACAACCTACATGACTTCCTGATGGCAACCTAAATGAAAATTCCAAATTTATTTGGGATCCTAAAGCCTCACAAAAAACCTCCTACATCCCCCTACAGACCAGTCGTGGCTAGCGGGGGATCTATAATGGAACCCATCTTGATTTTACTTGATATTTAAATCAAACCATTAGCTGAGAAAAACAAATCTTTCATCATCGACTTGGACTTTCTCAAAAAGATCAGATACACAAAAATTGAACTAGAGTCCTATCTGGTTAGCACAGATGTTGAAGCACTATACACAGTACTCCCACATGATTGCTGCATTTCCACAGTGATTGACGCCTACACTAAAGAATGAGAAGCATCAACAAGGGAAAACAAAATGACAGGTAGACTACCGAAACTCGTACTGAACATCAACTACTTACAGTTTGAGAGGCACTGTTTCAAACAGACAATGGGAATAGCCAAGGGACAGTCATGGCCCTGAGCATAACAAATATGGCACTTGGTAAATGGGAAGAAGAACATGTCTACATTTTCCCCTTTTCCAGCACATAGGGTGCTATCTCAGAATCATAGATGATATATTCATTATCTGGAACAGCAACTTTGTAAGCCTGGAGAATTTTATCAACCACATCAATATTTCCACCAGCTTCTTTAAATTCACCTCAGCGATCTGCAAGGAATCCATTAACTTCCTAGACTTGATGGATTAGAAGGAACGAAAGAACAGGACAACTCTCAAATGCCCTGTGTTAGAAACCCACCAGAGTCAACTTCCTTTTACACAGTAACAGCATGTACCCTTACAGAAATAAATACAGCATAATCAAATCACAAGGACTTCAGAAAGCCCGAATCTTGAAGGATATAGAGCCTTTCACTGAGTACATCATTAAGCTCTGCCTGGGCTCTCTAAATAATATTCAACTTGTCATGCTTAGTGAAGGTATAAACAGAGGGACAAGTAGCAGCCTCAAGGATAGAACTGGTATCCAGACCCTTGAAAAAGACACCAGAGGAGGCAACCGCCATAACAGAATGGGCGTTTACAGAAGAAGAAAGGCATTTGCCATGAAAAACATAACAAAAGGAAATGGCCTTAGAAATCCACTAAGAGAGGGTTTGCTTAGAAAAAATCCAACCCCAAGCAGTGGGGAGAAAGGAAACAAAAAGCTAAGACTTGTGAATAACTTTAGTTTTATAAAAACAATATCTGAGCTATATACACAAATCCAAGGTGTGAAGAAACCTCTCAATGGAAGACTGTAGAGACAGAAAAAAGGAAAGAAGATGACTAGACTGATTAAGGGACAACTCATTGACCACCTTGGTCATAAAAGAAGGATTAGTACTAAGAGGCACCCTGTCTCTGTGAAAAAAATGGCATCCTGAAGTTCAGACACTCTCTTGGCTGAAGTAAGAGGCAAAAGAACAGATCAGCAGAAGGGTATTCAGATGTTTGACAATGGCATTTGGACTGGCAGGAAAGCAGTCATGAGTAGGTGTATCCTACATCACATTCATGGCTCCACTTTTAATTTAACTAAACTTTATCATCAGAAACAAATTCACCCATCACACAAACGAATAAATATAAATTTCAAACTGTCACATGATAAAGAAATCATTCAAAATTTAAAGGAACAGCCTTAAATAATAAAATCATAATAGTATACTACAACAAATATTTATATTTCAATACCCTAAAAAAAGTATACAAACAAAAAATATAAATGACAAAAAATGTATATATGTGTGTGTGTGTGTATACACACACATATATATATATATATATATATATATATATATATATATATATATATATATATATATATATATATATATATATATGCACACACACACATATATATATATATATATATATATATATATATATATATATATATATATATATATATATATATATATACTTGCACTGGCAAACATATGTTATAAAAAAACATATCATGGTCTTTGTTCTTGTAAAAAGCACTTAATGTTAACCATCTCATTGAGACCTGGGGGCTGATCAGCCACCAATATATGCCAAAGACTTTCAAATCATTCTAAAATTATCTTAAAATTTCCACTAAACAAGCTGACATCTACTTGCACCACAACAAAAAAAGAAAATTTCTTAAAATCAACACAAACTGATGAAAGTCTGGCTAAAGCGTTAGAGGCATCTTTTTTCTTAATAGCCAGGGTATGTTCATAAACCCTCCTATTTAAAGCTCTAATTGTCTAATTGTTTTTCCTACATAAAATTTTTTTGCAGGAATTGCAAACCGCCACATTGTTTCACAAGTGTAATGATCCTTAGCCCAAAATGTCATGTTGATGTATTTGAATTCAATAGAAGATGAACCCATAATAAATCTACACTGTCGACACTGACCACAAGGGTAAGTAACTGGACTGTTAACCTCTCTCTTCTTGTCACTTCTATCACTCTCAAGAATGGATTTGATGTTTACTGTCTTTTTGTAAGTAATCAATGGTTTGTTACCCAAAATCTTTGCTAAATCTGGATTTCCTAAAATAACTTTCCAGTTGTCAAAAAGAATGGACCTAATCATGCCCATTTCATTAGATACTGGAATAGGGAAAGCCAGTCTGTAGTTAACTACTTTGTCAGTCACAGCACTTAAAGTGGCAACCATAGCCACAGACCCAGGCTCACTGCAAATCAACCCATCTCTACCCAGAATCAGTCATGCTTTGTTGTCTCTAAGCCCCATAACCTCAGAAATTATGTAACCAACCAAGGTCATAACCTCTCTGTTGGTTAACATTAAGTGCTTTTTACAAGCACAAAGACCATGATAGGTTATTTTTATAGCATATGTTTGCCAATACAAGTACATATATACACATTTTTTTGTGATTTATATTTTTTGTATATATACTTTTTTTAGGGTATTGAAATACAAGTATTTGTAGTAGTATACTATTGTGATTTCATTACTTAAGTCTGTGCCTTTAAATTTTGAATGTTTTTTTCATCACGTGACTGTTTGAAATTTATATTTATTGGTTTGTGTGATGGCTGAATTTGTTTCTGATGAAGTTCAGTTAAATTAAAAGTGGACAAAAGCTCTAAGTTGGTGTCTGGATTTTTTGCTGCATTGTCTACAGTGTTTGTGCTTTGTTATACTGGTCGGACATTGGGCTACCCTTGGCAGGAGATTCTTTAGGTAAACAGTGATATGGAAGGGCATCGTTATGGACTATATGGAGACTCCCACTCAGAGTGCAAAAAAGGAACCTAATCCTGTGGCTCACCAAGTGCACCTATTGCAAGTACAAGAGTAATAAGGACTAAATTTACTGCCCAAACAACAAAAAGAAATTTCCAAGCCACTACTTTGGTAACTGCAACACTGATAATGTAGTCTGCACAGCATAATGTCACCATTACCCAGCTTTCTACATTGGGAAAATTATTAATAAACTGAAGACCAGACTAGCAAGGCACTACAAAGACATTACACACAGAGCCCAAACTAACTCCATGGCAAAACACATGCAGAGAAAGCAGGTCATGGAATCTTTCTTTTCCATATCATTGACATAGTACAGCACAAAGATAATGGGAAGGGAATGAGAACAATGTATTACAAAAGAAAGAGCAAGAATGGCAAATAAGACTGAATGCCTGAAAAACACCAGGCAGGAATTCTCTGCAATCCATCAACGGCATCACAAACTTGAGGAAATGCTTAAATGAGACTTTGCTTACTCCCCCCTATTGTTGGCACCCAGAAGGACCTTGTTTCACACCTGCACACTCAAAAAAACAGGAAATTGTTACACTCCAACAAGAGAATTCAAATCTCCAAGCCTGGATGACGCCTCTTTAGACTAGATCCCAGAATGAAAAACAAGGACCAGAAGGGGATGGCACAGTACAGGGCTCATCATTACCAACTGGGCAAGGCTATCTGAATGTCCAAAGGCTGACGGCAACATAAGATGTCTTCACCTTTCTGTTAAATGCAGAACAGCTTCCCTATACATTGAAGCTCGATGACAAGGCACTAGCTTTGTTGACACCTTCCCACAAGAATGAGCTGAAGTACCACAAAGGTCTTAGAACCAAAGGACACCAGATTCGCAAACCACCCACACCCCCTATATCTAGAAGAGACGGAATGCTTCTACTGACTTTCACCAGATCCGACAAACAGTTACGAAAGTGCTGCAGATCTCCAACACTGCACTCAAATGAGGCTAAGCATCCTTACCTGCCTTTCTTTTTACTAAGAAGACAGCATGCCAAAGACACAGCAAGAACTCGGAAAAAGGACTTTTGTCAGTTCTTGATTCTAGTATGACTTTGCCTGTCTTGATAACATTTAATTCTTGCTTTCAAAAACTTGTCACAAATATGCACTTTATAACTGGCAAGACATTTATGGTAAGTAGCAAACTCATTTAATCTTGGTTCTTCAGCAAAAAGACATAAAGACACTAACCTGTATGAGGAAGAAACTGATCAATCGAACTGTCATTGCTTCATCTTAAAAAGACTATGCTAATCTATGTTTATTTTTTAACCTTAATTTTTAACACTTTTCCAGAAAAGTTGTTTTTTAATCACTACTGTAATAAAAACTGATTGTATAATTAGAAACCTATAATGCTTAACAGAGACCCTGTCTGAACCTCGTCCCATCACAAAGAAAATACAACCCACACACTTAATGGGGTAGGGACTTGCCCAGGCATAAATACCCTCTGTTTAGCCACTGTATCTTAGAAACCTTGGAGCAGTGCTCATCTGCTGATTACTATCAATAATAAAGACGACCTTAAAGTACAACAAGGTCTAAGAATTTGATTCTTCATTTACAAAATGCTTCATTTTAACAATGTGAATCACTTAGTGGTAACTTAACCAAAGCTTTACTACCTAACAAGTAAAATCAACTTGACAAAACTTCAGACCAGATAAAACCGTGAACCTGATACGGCAGACAAGAAAGTGTTCCAACTGATATCGCAATTTACAGCATCAACACCCCTAGATAATCCTCTATTTACTTGTTTTTTTCTGTACAATAAGCTAAACTCTTTTTCCTTAAACAGGTTATATTTTCCCACATAGACAAACCCCCAGCAGTTTATCTTCTCCACCGATGAGACGCAACAAAGAAAGAAGTTTAAAACCAAAAACAAACAGAAACCAGGAAGCTGCACATGCTCACCTAGTTTTGTTTATATTCATATGGTACTTTGATAATGAACTTCCATCATCTCACCACTAGTCTATTAGGATGAGTACCTGAAAAACCACCAACACTGACAGTGCATAATCTAATTTGTGCAGTTTTCATCTCCTTAAACTACATTCATTTTCACTATCGTTCACTATTTATATTCTCTTATTTAACTACAGAGAAATGACTTCCTGCACACATAACCCAAACATTACTAGCAATAATGATTGCAGCATAATCAAACACAATAATATTGTGCTTACAAAAATGTGTAAGTGGCTTGTGCATGTAGTGGTAGTAATCTGAAGACATAACTAAAAAACAGGGTGAAGGTGACAGTGATGGTGAATGGACAGGCAGAAAACGTGGGGCTTATAACAATTTAAGAAGTGCAATGACCACCAGAAACAATAATAATTCACTAATTTCTTATTTAAAGCCATTTTGAATGTAAGAAAATGCTGATTTTATTATGTGCAAAATAAAACCACATTGGATAAATAAGTACCTACACATATCTAAGCCTAAAAAAGAGGAGATTATGCTTATTCTAGTCTGAGCATAAGAAACGAACCACAGAAATGTTCTAAACTTTAATTAAAAATTCACAATAAAATTAATTTTATTGTGAATTTTTAATCAAAGTTTAGAACATTTCTGTGGTTCATTTCTTATGCTTGGATTAGTTTGTTTTATAGAACACGGTTAACTACAGTGGACTTCTGTTTTTGTGCTTATTCTAGTCTGCCCAAGTGCACCCTCTTCCCCATTCTTGTGATCCCATACCCTTTTAAATGATTCGTTTTGCTCTGTACTGCACAGTCTAGCAACCTGTTCTGTCTGTTCAAAACTTCCACCATGAACTAGAACGTCCTCATGTCTAAAATGAAGCTTAACCCCTTGTACACACAAAGGCCAGCAATGAGCTGAACATACTACTGGAAAAGTAAAAAAAAAACAACACATGCATCACACAACTATATATGTATTTTTTTTCTACTTCTTACCTCCAGGAAGCAAGGCATTATGGCATGATTCACAAATATTTTCTTCTATAGAAAAAGAAAATCAAGTATTTAATACACCGCTTCACACTCTTACAAAAGTTTAAGGAAATTTTAGTATAGGCACTACAAGTGCAAGATATGCTTACTCACCACCCACACGGATACCTCTTCTTTGAGTCCTATGCATCTTTTTCAGTAAGGTCAAGCAATCAGAGACAATAATCTTCTTGCATCCCTCTCGCAGTAGAATCTAACACACAGAAATTTACACTATAAATTATTTTCAAAGACATGCAAGTTCTGTTTTATCCTGTAAAAACCTAACAGATGTGTAAAGAATGCTAGTCACTGAAAACTTAATGTTTAAAATAATACAAGCTCACAGCACAAGGTATACTACCTGCACATAAGTCTCAACTATCCACATTTTTACAGAATGTCCAGATTTTTGCCTCATATTCCTGGTCTGTTCTTCACAAAGTTTGTGTTTTTCTGGCAAATACCGGAGGACTGAAGTCACTAAATAATGGCATACATAAGATTTTCCAGACTTCATATCCTTTACACTATGCATGTTAGCACAAAACCTATTACTTTAGTAACTTTCCAAGTTTATGAGAGTAATATTTAACATGTGCCCCTAATTTTGAGCCTTTGTCCCCCCCAATTATTTGTGGCTTTGTTCAGATTTCTTGCACTTATAGGTTGAGAGGTATGTATCAGCATGATTCAACACCCTTTTAGTATTTAATTAAACAATGCTTTTGCCATAAATTAACAAGTATAGAAGAACTCAAAATGCTGGGCTACTGAAACAGCTTCACCACAGAGTGACATGTGGATCAAATGGTTAAAGTTTAACTTATCCAAGAAAAGAAAGGTACTGAAGCTTTTCAATACCAGCTCTCATCTCCAAGTTATCCAGTATCACTGGAAGTGGCTACTAATTACCTCATGCACCTCTGTAATGAGACAATGAAAATAAAAGAACTATAAGCTTTTAAGAACAAAGGTCCATGGTAAAGCTGTGGATTGTATTCCCACTCCAGCTGTTATGATTTTATTTTTTTAAACTGAGGACATTGAAGTGCAGCATTAGGAGACACTGTACTTCTGAGTGTGCTGTCCATCAGATGAGACAAGAAACCAAGGTCTTACCTTCTTGAGTTGGTCACAGTTCGGGTAGATGTAAAATAGTCCATGCCACTTAAAGAAAAAATAGGGATGTTCCCTGATGCCCTGGTGAAATTTCCCTTGAATGTATAAATATCATCCTGTGTCACCCTAAAAAGAGGCCACTAACCTAGTGGGACGGATTTGGTGAACAAAGGATGAATAAATAAATGAAAATACGTATGCCAGAATGGCTAGTGTCTGTTGCAGGACAATGGATCCCCTGGGTGGAGTTCATCAAAATGCCTAGCCCATCAAAACATCAGATGTGAAGGAGGCCCTTTATCTTGAACAGGAGTCCCTCTTTCAATGTGCTGTAAAGGTACAAGGTCACACAATTCTTATCCAGTGACATAATATAGAAGACAGGACTTCATGAAGAGACTAATTACAAAAAAATGGACTTTTGGCACAAAAGCAGAATTAACTTACTTTTTACAGTAGAAAAATAAGCAGTTCTACAAACATTTGAACCGTAACTGATTAGTGACTTTCTTGTCCTCTTTGCCCTTAAAAGAGTAAAGGAAAAAAATGGTCATCCTTTCTAAAGACGGACATTAACTTGGTACAGTATCTCATTCACCTGCAAGAATTCACATTATGCATACAAAGGATATACAGTCACTATTTTATTTGATCTGTGAGGCCGTCTTCTTCAGTGAATGACTGTTGGGATTTCCTGAACTAATCAAGTTTGGTAAAATTCAGAACTTTACCTATGTTTGGTACATGGCTGTGTGTACTTCTCCAGTGCATGCTGAGTCATGCAACGAATTAAGAATGTACAGCTAAATGTAAACCACAGTTCAATTCCAATGTACTAGGAAAGAACTGCCTGACATAAAGAAAATAAAAACACAAGAACATAAAACAATATACTTGCTCAACTAACACAAATAACCCATCCACAGCTGCTTAGTGGAGAGACTGTTCAGACAACCAGAGCCAGGTAAAGATAAGAGCAGCAAGAGCACCCACTACTGAAGGCATTCCTGCATATAAACTGATGTAGTAAGTATATAACTGTTTTATTTGACTTAGAAGCCTCATGCAGTGGGTGACTATTAGTAATAAAATTTGGACCTCCCTGAAAGGTCAAATCTGATGGAAGGGCAAAAGGCCAGGATTAAGGAGAAAATGCTCTGAAGGACTGAGGTATCAAAGGAGACAAAATTCCTATGATTAGAGTCTGAGCAGTAATGCTTGATGAAGTTATGACCGATGACTAAGTGGTTGCAACACAAATCTCTGCAGTGGAGACATTTCAGAAGTAGCCAGTGGAGACAGCCATGCTTTTACTGAAGTGGACCTAGACAGCAGCAACCTCCAACGGGAAGTCAGTCACCCGAGGGAAAAAAATAAAGCAGTGATCTACCTTGAAAGGATTTGCTTAGTCACTGCAAGTCTCTCCCTACCTGCAGCAATAAAGACCTGCAACCCTGGCTGTCTTCTAGAACACATGCACCCTCCCAATAAAACCTGAACTGCCAGTGCACACATTATGGAGGACTCTCTCTCTCTTCCACCTAGATTCTGGTGCAGTAAAAAAAAAACACTGACATTAATGGGTCCACTTGTAGACACCTGCTCAGGTTACAGCACACTGGGGCTACATCAAGCCAACTAGGCAGACTTCTTTTGGCACATATAGTTATTTACAGTATCAGGCCAAATATTGTTGCAATGGTGTTGCACCTCCGAACGTGAAAAAAATACTTTAACCTATTAGGCTCTAATTACCTTTGCTCTGAAGTGGTCATATGGGACAGCAGTATTGTGTGGACAGTAAACTCTAAGGGGGGATGTTAGGTGCCAGTATAGCAAACTTGACCTAGATAAATGGGTGGATTAAAGGGCAATTCTAAAACCACTTTTAGGATCAAATGAGAGTTTTTCTTAGAGAACACCTGACCCTTAGGAAAGACCAAGCAAGACAGAGTTGATGGCCACCAACAACAGTATCTTCTATATCGGTGTTTGAATTATCCCCCTTATTCTTATTTTGTAATTGAGGTCAGGGCATCATTTCAGCAGTTACCATCCCCTAGAGCCAATGTTCAGACCACTGGAAGGCTGCTGAAGCAGCCAGTTGAAATGGTGGATGGCTAGTTTGTCAGTCATGAAGTTAAAGTTCCAAGGATGAGAAAAGTTCTTCAAAGATGAGCAAAGATGAAGCACTCCCTTAAAGAACAGTTTATTTAGCAATTGTTAGGTCATTATTCTGCCATCTACAAGCTTATGACATGCAGAGATATTAAAGACAAAACACCTGACCAAAGAATAAAACAAAGAAATCTCTGTGTATCACTAAAGATCCTTAGGAGATGATAAAAACAGCAATAAAAATCCAACTCGGACCACCACGGAGATAAAATCTTCTTTAATAAAATGATTAAAACAGTTGAATCATAAAAAGAAAAAAATGAGCTTAAGCAGAAAAATGGATAAGTGCTTTCAGCATAATAGCCTTCTTCAGATCCTTCAATTATTCTGCTTCACCAAATTACTTAAGAACGATAGTCAATCAATCAGAGGCTTCAAAAGGGACGCCTTCTAAATAGCTAATACTGATTTTAACAGCAGCATTGCATTCAAACAGGTTTTTTGATCATCCTGTAAATCAGCTATCCACTTAACTTCATTAATCTCTGTTATATTACACTTTCCTGAAGGGTCTCTAAAGCCGTAAAGTTAAAAGAATGGCCAGGACACTCCATAGCATGATTTGCTAGAGCATCTGTCTTCACACAGTTCCTTATGTCATTCAAGTGGTGTAGGATCCATTCTTTAAATTTCCTATTAGTTTTCCCTACATAAAAAGTCAAATCGTTCCGGCAGGTTGCTAGATATGTAAGATTCTTAGTATTACAGTCAGCATATCCCTTAAAAACATAAGATCTTTCAGTAACTGGATGAAGAAATTGATTTGACGTGTTTATGCAACTACATGCTTTGCAATGGCCACATTTATATGTCCCTTTCTTAGAACTGTTCATCTTGCTGCTCATACCATCCTTATTACACAGTAACCTTTTAAGATTCTTCTTGTTCTTAAAAACAAATTTAGGTGTTTCACCCACTATATTTTTCATATTTTCATCAACAGTTAAAACCGACCAATATCTTTTCACTATCTAGCAGAGCTGCGAGGTGTCATTGCTATAAGTTAGCATACAAAGTAGGTTGTTAGAAGTATCTTGCTGCTTTTGATGTGTATTACTGATCCCATGTTCCGAAAATAAAGGACGT
Organism: Protopterus annectens; assembly: GCF_019279795.1. Classification (NCBI taxonomy): domain Eukaryota; kingdom Metazoa; phylum Chordata; order Ceratodontiformes; family Protopteridae; genus Protopterus; species Protopterus annectens. Next base: position 391,011,930 of record NC_056731.1, on the reverse strand, counting down.
CCTTTTTGGCTTCTTATATCTAATAACTTTTCTTTATTCATGTTAACCAAAGAATAAAAAAGACTCTTGATAAAGACATTAGTAATAGATAATCATGGGCATTCTCTTTAGTTGTAAATCTTTACATTTGGGTTTACAACGCACTAGCAAAACTGCCATTTTTGTACAGCTGCCCTGCTCCCCTGTGAGGGACAGTGCTGGTCTTGTGTCAGTGTAGGTAATAACATTTGGTGAAGCAAAGCTTTACAAAAAATGATGGTATGTTCATTCTCAACACAAGAAACTGCCAAACAGAAGTATGCCTATGGGAAATAAATTATTTAAAAATACAATGACAAATGTGCCAGTTACAATGACTGAACCATATCACAACTACATGCATAAAAACAAAATGCTTATTGTAAGAAATATCAGTAACAGATAGCCCAACCAATAAACAGAATGAAAATAACATTACCACTACAAGTACCTTTCCCCATAGGTACCTCAAACAATTCATCTTACTTCAGGGGAGGGTCATTGTAGTATTAAAATTATAACACCTGCGTACGATCCCAAGAAGTAATACATACCCATGAGAAATGGACTGTTACGAGATACCTTGCAGCACAACCCACCAAAAAAAAACTGTTGTACTTGCAGTTTACTAAAGATATGAACAATATGCTACTTTTGATATAGCTTCAGTGGAAATACTCCTAAAATATGCTGCATATGTAAGGCATGGGTCCTGAACCATTCTGTTGCATTTTGCAGAACAAAAGACAATGCATTGGGTTAGCAATGTTGATCCTGTTTTTTTTTTGAAAGGAAAGGGTAGATCACCTTTCTTTTCTTGAAGGATACAAAAAGGATCTGAAACCATAAGAGAGTGAAAGGTCTGGAGTAGAGCCTTCATCTCCTTGATATTGATATGGTCTGTCAGTTGTGGATAGGACCAAAGATCCTGGACTTTGAAGTTGTTAGAAAAGGCTCCCCAACGTCAATCGGTAGCATCCTTGTACAGCTCCTCAGTAGGAAGACTAACCTGAAAGAGCAAACCTGGACCCAGGGAAATCTGATGAATCCTCCAGTGGAGTTTGAGATAAGGCAAGAAAGGAACCAGATACTACAGAGGGTGGCAGTGCTGCAGCCAAGCAGTCTTAAGATACTACTGAAATTTCCTTGTGTGGAGTTTGGAAAAAAGAACCACAGGAATGGTTGATGCCATGTACCCCAAAATGCAAGAAAAATTCATTTCAGGAAGGACTGGAAGAGGTAAAAGGGATTGGAAATATACAGTCAAATGAGGCAAGCCAACATTGGAATGGTCTGAATCCTGCAACCAAGCATCACAGGGTCCTAAAAGGGAGTCAACCCAGAGCTGCTGAGATAGGGCACAAATTAAAAGGTCACCCAAGTAAAGGAATATTTGAATTCCCTGAAGTCTGCAGAAGGCTACTACAGGGGCCAGACATTTGATAAAGACCCATGGAGGTATGGAAAGACCAAAAGACAAAGCAGAGAACTGATAATGAGAGGAAGAAATGTAAAAAAAAACTTCCTGAAGAGAGGGCGAAAAAGAATATGGATTTAACTGTCTTTCAAAACCAGGGATAACAGAAAAACTTGAAGAAGCAACAGTGGAAGAAGTGACTGAAGAGACAACATCCTGAAAGAAGGAACCTTGAGAAAGGTGTTGAGAAAGGACAGGTCTACAATGAGCTCCCTTGACCCCTCCTTCCTGGGAACCAGAAGTATCCTGGAATAAAAACCTGTTCCATGCTAAGACAACAGGACAGCCTGGATGATTCCTTGTACCACCAGATCTGGAAGAACGAACAGAAAATGTGGGAGCTGACAAGGAGGCAGCTGAGGAAGGCTTCAGAACAAGAAAGGGATTCCAGACCATAAAAATAACTATCCTGGATAATGGAAAGCACTCAAGCCCCTGCGGTTATCTGTTGCCAAACAAGAAAAGAAAAAGTCATCCTGAAGAACAGAGGAATCTGGCTATGGATAGGAGTGGCTGAATGTCAAACAGAAGTGGATTTGTCAAGGAAAGGAAGATTTTGACCTTTATAACTACAGGAAAACATGTCCAGAAAAACTCTCCTAGAAGTCCTCTTGCCCTTAGAAGGCTGTTTAGGCTGCCTACGAAAGTACAGTTGTGTACACTTACCATAAATGTAGATGTTCAAGTGTATTCACTGTTGCAGTCATCACATTTGGGTTATCTGCTTGCAGTAGCCCTCAGTTGGCCTGATTATCAAAGTCTTGGGTCCTGCGACAGTTGCTGTCTCATCTTCCGTGACGTCAGGTAGTCAGGGGTATAAAGCATGCAGCCAACGCCATTACATCAGTTTTTCCTGCCCCAGATGTCAGGTGCCCCCCTTAATGGGAAGCAATTAAATATATATATATATATATATATATATATATATATATATATATATAAATATAAATATAAATATACACACAAGGTTATACCTCCAACAAAAAAGCAAATACACCAAAAAGCTTTTAAGTATAGTAAAGGAGAATAGAGGTATAGCCAAAAGAAGTCAGGGGGCTGGAGGGAGGGTAACTAGGACTGCAACAGTGAATACACTCGAACATCTACATTTATGGCAAGTGTATACAACTGTAGTATGTTCTTCATGTTTCACTGTTGTAGTCATCACATTTGGACAGATTCCCAAAGCTAAGGATGGGAGGAGGAATTTAGATAGCATTAGGGCCAGCTATAAGGCCCTGCAAGACTGCAGTGCTAAAGCCAGCTCTGGATTTAGAGGAAACTGGCAAATGGTAATGCTTGGTGAAAGTATGTACAGAACTCCAGGTAGCAGCTTCTAGGATGTCTCTGGTAGGGTCACCTCTGAGAAAGGATGTAGAGGTAGATACAGCCCTGGTTGAATGGGGTCTAATCCCCTGTGGGATAGGTTTTCCATGGTGCTTATAGCAGAAAAGAATGCAATGGCCTATCCATTTAGAAATGGTTTGCTTTGAAATAGCCTTCCCCTCTGCCCCTGCAGCAAGTGCCACCAGCAGCTGTTCAGATTTCCTTAGAGGTTTAGTCCTGTCCAAGTAAAATCTAAGTTGTCTGTGCATATCTAAGGAGTGCAGTATCCGCTCCCCTTTGCTCTGTGGATTAGAAAATAAGGTTGGCAAATGAATGGACTGATTAAGAGCCACACTGGATACCACCGTGGGCATGAAAGAGGAATTGGTCCTGAGGGACACCCTGTCCGAATGAATGACGATGAAAGGCTCCACTGCCATAAGGGCCTGTAATTCAGATACTCTTTTTGCTGAAGTGATGGCTAAAAGGAAAGCTGTTTTCCAAGAAAGCTGGCTCAAAAGGAGGAAGAGTGAGTTTTTCCAATACAAAATTAAGGTCTCAGGCTGGAGTTGGGGCTCTCCTGGGTGGTCCTAAGTTTTTGGCCCCCCTGAGGAACTGCTTGAGCAGTGGGTGAGAAAAGAGGGGTGGTTCTGTGTTGTAATGAGCTGAAATGGCTGAGGCGTGAATTTTGATGGAGGAAAAGGAAAAGCCCTTGTGAAGCATCTCAGTTAAGTACTGAAAAATCTGAGGTAAATTGGGTGCTGCTGTGGCCATCCCTTGAGTTTGGTTCCAGGCACAGAATCTTTTCCATTTTTCAGCATAAGATATTCTAGTAGTAGGCCTCCTTGCCTCCAAAATGACATCCAACACTTGTTTACTGAGGGATGGTAATGGAGAGATTAGGCAATTAGCCAGGCTGCCAGGTTCAGGGTTTGAAGCTGGGGGTGCAGAATCTGTCTCTCCTGCTGAGACAGCAGGGTAGGGGTCTAAGGTACGTGCCATGGGGCCTGCTGTGACACACTGCACAAGATGGGGTACCAGTGTTGGCGTGGCCAGTCTGGTGCAATCAGTATCATCCTTGGTTTGTCCTGTTTGATCTTTAGTAGTACTTTGGAGAGGAGTGGCAGAGGAGGAAAGGCATAAACTGATAGATTTTTCCAGTTGAAGGGCAGAGGATCCACTTTCCAAGCTTGTTTGTGGGGAGTCCTTGTGCAGAATTTGTCCAATTGGTAGTTCTGGGGGGATGCAAACAGGTCTATATCTGGGATCCCAGATTTGTTGATCAACATGTTGAAAATCATTGGTCCCAGTTTCCACTCGTGCGGGTCCATGAGATTTCTGTTTAGTTCATCTGCCAGTGTATTTAGTTTTCCTGGCAGGAATTGAGCCTGCAGATGAACTTGGTAGCTCAAGGCTGTGTTCCACAGAGCCATGGCTAGTCTGCAGAGGGGGTAAGAATGGGTACCCCCTGCTTATGTACCACATAACAGTGGTGGTGTCCGTCTTTACCATTAATTGTCCTGGAAGAATGTGGTCCTTGAAGGCTGTCAGAGCATTCTGTACAGCTAACATTTCTTTTTGATTGATATGCAGGTGCATTTGACTTGGGTTCCATTTTCCCTGAATGCACTTCCCTGCCAGGTGAGCGCCCCATGCATAGTCTGATGCATCTGTTGTTAAGGTTTGGGTGGCAGGGGGTAGAGTGACTGGTAGTCCCTTGTTTTGGTGGCAGGCCTCTGTCCACCAAAGGAATTCTAACCATAGGCAAGGTATGATAGGAATCATTGCTTTTAGATCACAAGAATGTTGCCACCATAGGCTTTTTAGATACCACTGTAGTTTCCTCATATGCAGTCGTGCATATGGAATTAGTAGAATGCACAAGGCCATGAACCCCAAGGCCTGCAATATTTGCCTTGCAGATAGCAGGGTTTTTGTGGCCACTAGTTTGAAGTAAGTTGTCAAATGAATTTGTTTCTCTGGCATGAGGAAAGCCATCTGGAAAGTTGTGTTCAAGCTTGCTCCCAGGAATATAATTTGTTGACAGGGTACCAGCTGTGATTTCCTTTCGTTTATGGTGTGCCCCAGACAAGTTAACACCTTTTGTACAAATGCCAGATGATTTAGAAGTATGTCCTGGCTTTCTGCCTGAATTAGACAATCTAATAAACGAAAAGCAAAACGGCTTACAGGTAAAACCCAGTATATAAAAAAGTATAAGAGAGAAAGAGAAAACACTATAAACCTACCAGTCAAAATTTTCTTTTATTAAAAACAAAGTAAAGAGAGAGGTGAGCAAACGTTGCTTCGTTGCTTCATCAGACACAAAGAAAACTGTGTTCAATATAAAATATTATATCAAACTCAGTCAAAATTTTTTTTTGACATCATGCAACTTTTGAAAATTTAAATTTAACGCATATAAACAAGAATATATGTAAAATACGCATATGAATATAAAATATATATATAAAATAAACAGTATGTTCATATTTATGCATATCTAATTTAAAACAGTTAAATAATCTCATAAAAATGCATATATATAATATATATATAAAAATGCATAATACAAAATATATAATAAAAGAAATATATATATATATATATATATATATTTTATTTTTTAAAAAAAAATTAATTGTGTTGAGGGCGCCTAGCTTTAAGAAATGGAACCAGTGATGTACAACATTTTAAGTCTGGATATCTATCAGCATTGAGCTTGATAATCCATCTTTGTTCTCGGCTCTCTGTAAAATTTTCTATATCTCCTCCTCACATTTCTATGTATATGTTGTAAAACAAAGAACTTGAAAGAGTGTGAAGGGTCAGTGTTTAAAACATGTTGAGCAAGCACTAGTAGTTTTGTTATTTCTGATGTCTCTTATGTGTTCCAATATTCTATCCTTTAAGTTTCTATTTGTTTTTCCTATAATATGCATGATTGTTGGCAGAAAAAAAAAAATAAAACATCTGTGGTTTTTAGTCTGCATATGAATGAGAGTATAGTGTAAAAATTTCTAACAGGATGATATATATATGGTGTAGTACTATATATATGTGTACAAGCAGTACAACACCTACAAGGAAAAGTACCTTTTTCGTCTGGAATTATAGGTAGTTTTGGCGTCTTTATTACACAATTGTTGTTTTAATGTTAGATTATTTCTGAAACTGAAACTAGGTGCATTACCAATGAAAGAATGTAAACAAGGAATCTCATGTAAAATGTGCCAATGTTGTTTAATAATATTAGTATACTGATTAACATTACTAGCATACTGAAAAAAAAATGCTGCTATTTATTTTGTGCATTATATTTCTCAAATTACTGCTATCTGACGTAATAGAATTAGAAGATTGAAAATGCGCTTTACATTTAGAGTCCCTGAGTGTCCAAGCATCAGAAATAGTTCTATCTATTTCATCCATATGATATCCTCTTCTTAAAAAATCAGTTTTCAAATTATTCAAAGCTAGTACTGCATCATTATCATTGTTGTGTAATCTTAATGTTCTGTATACCTGCCCCTTGAGCACATTTCTTGGAATGTGTCTAGGATGCATACTGATTTTGTGCAGGTATGTATTTTTCTTCGTGGGTTTGTGAAAAATTTTGCTGGTAAAACCTGTCAACTCTGATTTGATTATATGTACATCTAAGAAATCAATCTCATTATAATAATGTTATTTATTTTTGTTTCTGCCAAATATGTCATGCCTTCTATATAGGAAAAACAAATAGAAACTTAAAGGATAGAATATTGGAACACATAAGAGACATCAGAAATAACAAAACTACTAGTGCGCTTGCTCAACATGTTTTAAACATTGACCCTTCACACTCTTTCAAGTTCTTTGTTTTACAACATATACATAGAAATGTGAGGGGAGGAGATACAGAAAATTTTACAGAGAGCCGAGAACAAAGATGGATTATCAAGCTCAATGCTGATAGATATCCAGACTTAAATGGTTGTACATCACTGGTTCCATTTCTTAAAGCTAACCGCCTACAACACAATTAATCTTATGCATAAAATAAAAAAAAAAATATATATATATATATATATATATATATATATATATATATATATATATTTCTTTTATTATATATTTTGTATTATGCATTTTTTATATATATATTATATATATGCATTTTTATGAGATTATTTAATTGTTTTAAATTAGATATGCATAAATATGAATATACTATGCATTTTTATTTATATGCATTTTTATATATATGCATTTTTAATGAGATTATTTAACTGTTTTAAATTAGATATGCATAAATATGAACATACTTTACATTTTTGTATATATATTTTATATTCATATTTTACAATATTCTTGTCATATATGCCTTTAAATTTTCAAAAGTTGTATGATGTCACTAATTGGAAAAAATTTTTTTGACTGAGAGTGATTCAAAACAAGCAGTTGAACAGTTAATTCTTTGTCTGATGAAGCAACAAAGTGGTAAAAGGCTCACTCTCCTTTTTACTTTGTTTAAATAAAGACGTTATTGTGTGGTACCCGGTATAGTGTTTTCTCTCATATACATGAATTAGACAATCGTCCAGGTATGGGTATATATGAATATTTCTTTACCTGCAACATGCAACAGCTGGAGCTAGGCACTTTGTGAATACCCTGAATGCAGTAGATAAGCCAAAGGGCAGTGCAGAGAACTGATAGTGCACGCAACCTGCTTTGAAGCGTAGGTATTTTCTGCAAGATTCCCTGATTGGGATGTGCAGGTATGCTTATTTTAAATCCAGTGTTGCCAACCAGACATCTTTGCCTATCATGGTAAGCAACTGGTGAAGAGTCAGCATCTTAAATTTTGGAATCACCAAAAAGGTGTTTAGGATAGACAGATCCAGGATAGGATGCTATGAGTTGTCTTTTCTGGGTACCAGGAAAAGTCTTGAGTAGAAACCTTGTCCCTTTTCCTCTTCTGGTACAGTTTGAATAGCCTTTAATCTTAAGAGAGAGAGAGTGCTTGCTTTTGAGTCTCTACCCACTGATTTGGGGGTAGAGCTGGCTAACTGTTTGGGGTTGGTAACGCGTGGAAGTGAAATCTGTATCCTTGGGAAACTATGTTTAAAACCCATTTGTCCTGGGTAATGAGTTCCCAGTTTTTTGCTTGCAGAGCAATCTTTCTCCCTAAAGGAGCAGTCAGTTGTGAAGTGCTTGGAGGTTTTAAAGCTAAGTCATTGAGACAGCTTACCATAGGGGGGAGTCTTACTACTCTCTGATTTGGAAGTGGGAGCCCCCCACTGCTTAGTCTTGTGCGTACCCTGGGACTGAAGCCTGGGTGTTCTGCTGGTTCTGGATTTGAACTGAGAAGGCCTGGAAGAGGCAGGAAAGGACCAATTTTTTGAGGGCTAAAGCCTACTAAATCTAGGAGGCTGCACTTGTAAGAAATCTTTAACAGTTTGCATAGATTTAGCTTTTTCCTCCATCTTTTTAAGACTTTCTTCTGCTTTGTCACGAAACAGGCAGCCCTGATTTAAGGGAGCATCCAGCAATTTAGTTTTAACGTGATCTGGTAAAGATTGCTCCTTAAGCCCAGCATGCCTTCTAAATACAGACCCCGGTGACAGCGGCCCTGCAAGATGCCTCTAGTGAATCAAAACCACATTGCAAAGTATGTTTTCCAACCTGTTCGGGAGAATGCATTAAATCCTGTAAATCCTTATTTTCAGCACAATCAAGAATCAACTTAATTTTCTGTTTAAGCAATCCAGTAATATGCTGCTGATACTTTAACACATGAAACTGGCAATTTAAGGCCCTGATGGCCAAGGGTGCAAAGGTGTATACCTTCTTACCCCATCTATCCAGGGCCCTGGAATCTCTATCACAGGGTATAGGATTTTTGGCAGTAGTAGCCTTAATGCCCTTGGGTCCCTGTGAAATGGTCTCAGGATCTGCAGTAGGAGTTTTAAAAAGGAACTTGTGAGAATCAGGAACCCTGTAATATCTATCAGGTTTTCTGGGAGCAGGAGGTAAAGAATCAGGGGCCAAGCTAGATTCCGAAAAGGCGTCGTCAACAATGTCCAGCACAGGAGGGATAACTAAAGGCCTGTGTTGGGTAAGGAGTAAGAAATCTCTAAGCCTCTTTTTAGAATCAGAGTAATCCTGGCTTTCCCAGTGAAAATGCTCCCTAAGAGTATGGAAGGTTTCATCAAAAGAAAAATCCTCTGGGGGGAGAAGAAGAGGGAATAGAGTCCTCTGCATCAGAATCCTCACAGGTAGATAAGGGTAAATCCTGGTCATCAGAGGAGACAGAAATTTCAGAATCCTGGTCAGAAGTATCATAAGCAAATTAAGTCCTAGGTCTCTTAGAGGTGGAAGGTTGGCTTCCCCTGATTAAAGTAATAAGGTCTTCAGCCATTCTTATCATTTGTTTTTTAGGCATATAGGCCTGAAGATGCAGTCTAGGTGTCGGTTTCCTACGCATGGTTCGAGTTCTAGGCCTAGAAGAAGATGGCGTTGGTTTAATATGCAAGTCAGTAGGCCTGAATACACCCTCAGAAGCCGGTGCCTGCACAGCGGTTCCAGACCCATACAAGGTAGAGACATCCACAGGTTCCACAGTTGAAGCATGTCACGGCATACTGGACTCCGAATGGGTCTCAGTAGAGGCCTGTGAATCTGAAGTAGCGGGTATCAGGGGCTGGAAAAGCACATCACTGAGTACCGGCGAACTGGCGACTAGCTTAGGAGAAGCGTCGTTGACAGCTTTGGACCTAGGCGGCCTGTCTCTGTCTTTATCTTTGCGTTTTTTCGAAATGTCGGTAGTCAGGTGGTTTACCGAAGACGTATCTGAATAATTGAACCGAGTACCAAAATATTTAGAAGTGAAAATGTACCAACAATGAATAGTTTGTGGTTTAAATAAGGCACAAAACCGAAAGCGAGGTAAGTCGTGGTCAGGGCCTAGGCAAGGAATACAGTATGAATTAAAATCTTTATGAGGTATTTGCTTCCCACAAGAAATACAATTACTGACTTTTACTGACATCGGTTTAGAGCAAGAAAAGGTTTCCCCAACAGGGTACTTAGCTTTAGTTGAAGACTTCGGTTCTGAAACCCGAAAACGAAAATTTCAGGAGTCGGCCAACCGGCACTTGCGAACTGCTTCTGCTTCAGGTACCGCACGGCAAGAAAGACTGATATAATGGCGTCGGCTGCATGCTTGATACCCCTGACAACCTGATGTCACAGAGGATGAGACAGCAACCGATGCAGGACCCAAGAATTTGATAATCAGGCCGACTGAGGGCTACTGCAAGCAGATAACCCAAATGTGATGACTGCAACAGTGAAACATGAAGATCATCAAAGGAAGGCTTAGATGGACAATTCCTCTGAAACTTAGGAACAGGAGAGACAAAGATTTGTTTCAAATCCTGCATAATGCAAAACACCCTCACCAAATCTCATCTAATGACATGTACCAAATATAAATATAAGATCCTCAGAACTTCAACTTTTGCTAATAAATCCAATAATTATTACAGTGACTCGGTATTCTTTGTCGCCATCTCCAAAGCATGGAACAAATTTCCAAACCACATCAGGCTTTTAAATAACCTGCAACAATTCAAATCTGCCCTAAAATATTACCGAGCAGCTAATAAACTAAGCAACTGTACTACCACCTACAGTTTGAAGTATGCAATCCTAACTCTGTCCACTATGTATACGATACAAGTCTATCAAAACAGTATTTTTGATTATACTCACAATATCTTGAAAACATATTTCCTTAATCTGACATGCTTCATAAAGAATGTCTGTTGACTGTTTTTATTTTAAATTGTCAAAAATGTATGTCTATCCTTGTTTTGGAGCTTTTCTCCCCTGGCCTAAGCTGAAAATGAGCATTTCAGTTCCCTGATGGATATTACTGATAAACAAAAGTGAACAAATATATAAATAAATAATCTTTACCCTTAACCTGAAGAGTCTTAAACAATTCAATAGCAGTCATGCCAAAGAGATTTTGTCTTGATGTCTTCAGGCAGAGCTTGGAGGCGCAACCAAGAATAGCTCCTCATTACATATCCAGCTGCAGATGCCCTTGAGGGGCATCAGCAGCATCATAGTTGCATTTAATTGAATGACAAGCCACCCGAGAAGCAGAGCTCAAAAGGGAAATGGCAGAAGGCTCACACTTTGAATCAGACATGTCAGTCAGAATGCTCCCAAGTTAGGAGGGAAGAGCCAGGACATATGTACTCATATAGATCTGGTAACTAGTAGCGGAGTTATACATTTTATTTTTTAATCATACTTGTCCATGGCACAGCAGTCCTTATCAGAAGGCAAATGCTTATAAGAGGACAGCAAGTTGGTTGATTTATTAGTGGCTACAGGAATAACAGCAGAATCAGAGAAAGGGCTTCAGCAACATTAAAGAACCTGCCTAGTTTCTTAGGGGGGCAGGAGGTTGAGAATCAGGGACTGAGAAGCTACAGTGAAAGTATCCAAAAGGGCTTCAAGCACTGGAGGAAATGCAGAAGACCGAGAAGAATCTATTTCCAAAAGTTTGCAGTACCTGTTTTTTGAACGTCAGAAACCTGGGAACAGTCTCACTTACATTGTTCCATCACATGAGCCACAATATCCCCAAAGGGCAATTCTTCTACAGGAGAGTCAGGAGAGATTGAATCCTCTTTTTCACACCCCAGGTCAAGATCTGAGAAGAGTACACCAATGACTCCTCACAAGAGTCTAACTCTTCATTAGAATCCCCAGGGAATTTGGAAGGCATGGAAAACCAAGAACAGAAGCAGGAACAGATAATCCTTGAGGGGGCTTAAGAGCCATAACAGCAGTGAAAAAAAACCCTGAATAAAATCCTGCCATTCTTTTTGGGGATCTTTAGCTAAAGGGAGCACATGCTTAGTTTTCTGTTTCTTTTTCAAAGGAACATCAGCTTTAATAAATCTAGCAGGTTCAGACGCCTCCCTAGATTGAATGAAGGTACAAGGCACCTCTTCCTTAACAAGTACTTGGGACATCCCCCTAGGACCCTCCAAAATAATTAGCCACAGTTCCACCTTCACATATACACCAGATGTAGGTACATCTATGGAAGACAGCTCTGTGCTGGCCTCCAAGTGAGTCATGGCAGAGGGAGCTGACACTGGCACCAGATATTCCTTGGGTTATTCATCCAACCCAATTGAGACGTCTGGTGGTGGCTGGACAGCAGCAGTATTAGTACACCCCTTTTTGGTTTTCTTAAGTGGCAGCTAAACATCTGGGCAGGCAGATTCGGCCATGGTACCCTGAGACAAAAGCTGCAACAGCTGGTTCTCCAAATAAATAAAAAGTGATAATAGGTGACTGCAGAGCATCTTAGGTACAAATGCCTGGCTAATCCCACACTGTGCAGGGTCGTTTGTAGCACCCAAACAAAAAGGGAATTTTCGTGTCTATCTTTATGGGGAATCTGCCTTCCACATTCACATTTTATCTTACTGGATGTCATATAAACTACAGAAAAAAGATGAAGAAAGAGACCTCAATGGGGCACTTTTCTTTAGAAGGCTCAGTAATTGAACCATCTCAGTGAACGGCTTGCAGGCTGAATTCAAAAGTAGCATTTGGACTGCCAGCCAAGACATTCTGAGATAAGTCAGAACATCAGCTTCTGATATCAACAGAGACAAGAAAAGTCATCATCTTTTCAGTTAACTATGAAGTCTATGCCTTTAATCTCCTAAGCCTTTTTACTTTATTACATTTTCAACAAAGCAGAAAACTTTTAGTGGTGTATTCAAACATCACACAAAATAAGCACTGTAAGGGAATATCTTTTAGGGCAAATAATCTACCAAAAGCACTTTTACTAACTAGAAAGGGGAAGACATACCTTTCTAATGAGAATGTTCTAAAGAAATTCTATAAACAAAGACATATCCTCTTGATGAAACTATTCTCAAGAAATTTTGTAAATAAAGCTTTCCAGGATGGCTGCGCACTGATCAACAGCTTAAATTTAGCTCTCCCAGTGTGAAACAAAAGAAATTGATAGAAGGACCAGTAATTCTGCCTGCTTTTGTAAAATTATTTTACTGGCTAGTAAGTACATTACCTGGATGCCAGCTAAGAAGAAGAAGAAACATAGACAGCCTGAAAGAAAATCAACTAAAAAAAGGTGAAGAGAAAACACTGACCAGGAAGAGTCCTGCATCTGTTCAGCAAGACGCAGTTCAAGCTCTAGCTTTGGTACAAGACATGGCTTCCAGTAATCTAGAGGAAAAAAAATAAATCAAATGTGCTCTGAGTTGAAACATTTAAGGAACATGTCAACTCAAATTAAAAAAAGGGCTGGAAAAATAGAAAAAGCTTTAAACAGTTATTCAGATAAACTGATAAAACTGCAAAAATCAGAAGTCAAAATGAAAAAAAGGTTAGTGAGTATGAGACTTCTCAATAACAGCTGTTTCAAAAAATGGTAGAGTTAGAGGATAGAACACACAGAGAAAACCCTGAGATTTTCTGCTGTGCCAGAGAAAGTGGAAGGAATAAACTGTATTAATTTTATGAAAGGACAAACAAGTAACTGGACTGGTAGTCATATCTCTCAACCTCTTAGCACAAGAAATCTGGACAAAGCCTAAAATAATGGGGGGAGGGGTGGCCTAAAAATAGGGACAGATTTTAAATATTGCTCTTAATAATTAACTTAGAAAGTTGCTAGACTAACAGGATTTGTGTTAGCATGCATTTCCTGAAAGATATTAAGTTTGAAACTTAAATGTATGTCATTTATGACTTAAATCTATAGCAATCTGCCAGCAAACCAAACATTTTATGAGGAACAGACCAAAAATATGAGGCAAAAATCTGGAAATGCTGTGAAAATCTGTACAGCTGAGAGCTATGCTGGTATTCCATAGCAGGATTTGTTAACTGAAAGAGCACACTGTGTGTATGCTTCAAACCTGGCTATGGGAAAGCAGCCAAGAACTGCATTTATAAAGATGCAATCATACCAGCAGAAAGAGTTGATCCTGACAAAACTGTGGTAGAATGGCAAAATATTAAAAAGTGGAGAGAGTATACTGTTTGTGAAAAATGGATATTCACTATACACCAGGCAGAAGAGAAGCAAATTTATCCCAGCAGTCAGGGTATGTTGAGAGGCATGTGTGAGATTTAAGCTGCTGTATCATGTTGTCTTCAGAATATTTTTTTTCCTGGAAGATTAATTTTTGATGGGGAAATACAAAAATTTGTCCCACAAGGGGTGAGCCATCAAACAGAAGGGGACTTTGCTTCTCATTCTTCCGATGCTATGGCTCATACAGAGACTTTGCCAGTGAAAGCTTTTCCAATGTTCCAAAGGAAAATGCTTGAGAGAGAGAAAAAAACATAGTGGTTGACTGGAAGGATCTGGAGTACCTTAGACTAGAAATGGAGTCTGGATTGGGAAATGGGAGATGAATATGAAGACCAGCAACACTGAAATTAGTGGATAAATGTGAAACTTTAAAGCATTATCTCATCTCCGTATTTATCTTCCTCATTTCTCTTATATGCTGTGTGAGTTTCTTTGCCCCCTACTGCCTTGGTAACTTGCGATGCCTTATCACTTGGCTATATCCCTTGTTGCTCCAACAGAGCATGTTACAACATGATTTGTAATCACATTATGTTTTGCTTTGCGTTTTATTACATTCTGTAATTTCTTAAACTCTGTAATAATTTGTAAACATATGTTAATTTTCAATTTGTATTCTGTTTAAGGAACTTTTCTCCCCGGGCCTCCACTGAAAATGGGCTCTTCTCAGCCCAATGGACTATCCCGGTAAACACATTGTAAATAAATAAATTAATTACTTTTGTGAAATATGGCTTTACAAGTAAACGTGGCAGAGAAAGACTGATTTTTGTTGACTTTGTTAAACTTGGGGACTGACAGGCACATGCTCCTCCATGTCATTAATGTTTGGAAGGACACTAAAAAGGGAAAAAAAAGTGTGAGAAAAAGGGGGGAAGTAACTAAGTAAAACTAGTTTTATGCTTAACAATATTTGTATAAAACATTTTATGATATAAGTTACATGCTACATAGTAAAGTATTTTCAGTGATCATTGTATGTGATAAAGATACTGAGGTAAACAGGTGCTTTTCTCTCTCTCTTTTTTTATTTTTAATTTATTTATTTACATTTGTTAACCAGGTAGTGTCTGACTGGCTTGAAAAAAAAAACTCGTTTTCAGTGGAGACCCGGGGAGAAAAGCTCCACAACAAAAAGAACATTCTTAAGGTACAAGCAGTTAACTTAGTTTAAGTACATTGCTAACAATATGTAAATGAGCTTAACAAAGATATTATAGCAAAATATAACTACAGAATACAATATAAACGTATGTTTCAGGCATACAGGAACACATTTTTTTTTTTTTGCAATATATATGAGGTACATAAGTCATGTAATTTTACAAGGTCAGTCACTTCTGAAAGACCAAAATTGGTCATGCAGTTTTACAAGTTAGGTCATCTGAAAGAACAAAGATTAATAAAAATAAGACAGATATTTGGGATAGCCCTATGTGGGATGAGCACTATTTGGGCTAACATGTGAGATGAGTGGAAAAAAATAAGAATATTAGCTGGGAGCAATACAGTGGCATAGCCAATTATTTAAACAGTCTTTCAGGGTAGTTTTAAATGTGGACAGGTTGGGGTTTTTAGTTATCTGTTGAGGAAGGGTGTTCCAAATCTTTGGCTCTTTTATGGCAGTAGAGGGAGTGTCCGTGATAGTTGTGAGACTGGGTTACTTTTAGCATTAGTTTGTTGAATGACTTAAGGAATTTACAGTTTGTTTGGCTGGAGTAGGATTGATGGAGCTGGGCAGTCGGTAGGGTTTAATATGATTTCATGGGCAAGTGAAAGTTGTTTTAGCAATAATAGGTTGGAAAGTTCTAGCCAGAGGAGCTGTCAGAGAGCAGTGCAGTGGTGTGTTCTGTGGGGTTGGTTGGTGGCAAACTTAGCCATTCTGTTACAGCAGGAGTCTAGTTTATTTACGTCAATTTTTGATAGGTTAGTAAAGACCTCAGAGCAGTATAGGAGGGTGGATAGCAAGTGGGATCTTGCAGTGGCCAGTCTAGCTTGTTGTGTAAGGTAAGGTTTAACCCTGTATACCACGCCTAGTTTACAGTGGATTTTTTTTGCTGGTCAGATAGATGTGTTTATTAAATTTTAGTGAGTCATCTATGGTTACCCCTAGCAGCTTGGTCTGATTGGTGGTTTCAATTTTTGTATCATTGTTAGGTAGTACGGAGAGGGATTGGGTACTGGGTTTGGAAAATTTGTTAGAGAAAATTATCAACTTGGTCTTCTTTAGACTTAGGATGAGTTGGTGGCTGGTGAGGTACTTTTCAATGTCTTGGAATGATGACTGCATTTTTTGTTGGAGTTCTTGTGGGGCATGGGCTGAGCAGATAAGGGAGGAGTCGTCTGCATATTGGATGATGGTGGCATGTTGGGTGGCCGTATATAGGTTGTTGGTAAATATTATGAAGAGGAGGGGCCTTGTGGTACTCCTGTGGTGACTGGTAATAGTAGGGAGAGGCTGTTTGCCCATTTAGTGGCCTGTTGACAGTCGTATAGATAACTGCGAAACCATGTTAGGGGTGTGGCTTTTATGATTGTAAGTGGGAGCAGCTGATGGGAAACTGTGTCAAAAGCTTTTGACATATCTAAGAAAATGACTGTGACAAGTTGTCCTTCATTTTTGAGGTGGTGAATGGTGTCTGTAAAGGTTATGAAGGCTGAGTTAGTACTGTGTTTAGGCCTGAAGCCATGCTGGGTGCTGGACAATAGGTTGCTGATAGTCAGAGGATTCATGAGTTGCTGGTGGATACATTTCTCTAGAATTTTGGAAAGGATGGATAGAATGGCAATGGGATGGCAGTTAGTTACGTCTCTAGATGGGCCACCCTTATGAAGTGGTATGCCATGAGAGATTTTCCATAATTTGGGAATGTACTGTTCAGAGATAGAGCAGTTTATTAGTAATGATAAGGGGTAGGTGATGGATGGGGCCCCTACTTTTAGGTATTCGTTTGGAAGTTGGTTGTCAGCTAAGTAGCAGGGTTTTAATTTACAAAGGATTTTTTTTTATGTAGGAAGTTGGAACGGGAATAAAGGAGAAGGAGTTTGCATGACTAGAGGTAGGAGAGGGCACAGTGAGTGGTGGGATTGTTTGTTGTCTAGGACAGAAATGACAAAGTTGATGAAGTGGGGACTGAACTGTGAGGCTAAGGGCACAGAGGAGTTAGTAGTGAGGGGGCAGGGGTAGGAGTTTTACTGGGGTTAAGGAGGTGGTTAATATTCTGTCAGAATTTTTGTGGATTGTGCTGGTATTTTTCTTGGCAGGTGAGGAAATAGGTTATTTTATCCTTGATGATGTTTTTCTTAGCATGGTTTCTAAGTTGTTTGTAAAGGGTGAGATCGTTATTTGTAGTCATATGATATAGTGACCAGGCCTTATCTCTTTGTTTCATTAGTTGTTTTGTTTCTTTAGAAAGACATGGCAGCTGTTTTTTTTTTTTGCAAATTATTCTCAGGAGGCAAGATTATTTAATATTTCAAGAAATTTGTTATTGAAACATTCTACAGCTAGGTCTAGTTGCATTTTTTTATGGGGACCAATTGTAGTTTTGTAGTAGTAAACTGAAGGTGTCAGAGGAGAAATATTTTTGCTACAGGTGCATTTGTACAAGATGCTTGTCTGGATATGTGTTTTCTTCCTAACTAGAAATGTAGGGGCATGGTCACTTAGCGTGACTGGTAGACAGCCTGCCTGGTACCCATGGTTTGGTTTGTTGGTTAAAATTCAGTGATTTTTTTATTGGAGTGCTTGTCGATGCAGGTGGGGTAGTTAATAATTTGGGCGAAGTTGTATAAGTTTATAAATGAGCCAGGGGAGTTGGAGGAGCAGGAGAACCAGTCTAGGTTGAAATCACCTAGAATGATGGTTTCTTGGGCTAGAGAAAAAGATGACCAAGATAGGAGGGATTTTATGTTGTGTAGGTTGTTGCCTGGTGGTAGGTAGATGGCTATGATGTTAATGGATTTGTGAGGATTAATTGGGAGGCAAGTGATAAGGAGTTCAGCATGAGAGATGTCTGGTGGGGAACAGTTTAGTTTTTCTAGATTAAGTGATTCTTTAAACATAATTGCTACACCCCCACCACATTTGTTTATCCTGTCCTGTCTTATAATATTGTAACCATCTTTAGTAATTTCAGAGTCTTTGATGTGGGGTTTTAACCAGATTTCAGTTATGACTGCAATGTCTGGGGAGTAGGAGGCAAGGGTGGCATGGAATTCAGGTAATTTGTTTGCAAGGTTTCTGAGACTAAAGCATGTAATGAGAAGGTCAGAGTTACTGGTAATAGGTAAAGATGTACAGGTAGTGGTGTCTGTGAGATTTTGGGTGAATGTGGAGAAACAAGAGTTTGGGGCTAATGGCTAGGTTACATGGGAGATGCAGATTGGCCCAGGATTTGGATGGATATCTGATTGGAGTTTTATCTTAGTTAGAGAGTACAAAATTAGGTGCTTCAGTCTGGTTATAAGTTTGTTATACCTGTAGAAGGACAACTGAGTGTTGGTGTGTTGTATATGTATTGAAGGGAGGACATTTTTATTAAATCTAGGGTAAGTCTTGGTGATGATATAATGATAAGGTTTGCATGGGAGGTGTAGTGAGGTGTATGTGAGTGTTGGGGATGGGTGTTTGGCGAGTTTGAAGTTATGGGGGGTTGGTAGCATAGTAAGCAAAGAGGAGGATACCTAATAATACAGTATTGTACAGCAAGCAGTTTTGGCCTTTCATTCTGATTGGGGAGTGGGTGGAATCAGAAAGTGAGCTATAGGAAAGTACAGTGTAGTATGGTATTGTGAGATTTTAATGTAGTTTTACTTTTGGAATAAAGCTTGCAATCATTTTATACTTCTAAGTGGTGGTTCGTCTTTGTGGATTTAGCTGACACGTTGCCTGCTTTTTTGTTTTTGTAAGCTTATCAACGGAGTTTGTGGTTTTTATTTAGTATGGTATTGTGAGAGGTTGAGTCTAGGTGGGGTTAGTGGGGAGGGAATTGAGTTTAAGAGCTGAAGTTGGAGGGGTGTGGTTAGCTGAGGCCAGAGGCAAGTGGATTGAAGAAATCTACAGGGGTGTATTTAGCTCAGGTATAAAGGGAATGAGGTAGAGGGTGGGTGGGAATGGGGGTAGGGGAGTGGAGCGGGCTGGCCTCTGGTAGGAGTGAGTCAAACAAAAAACAATCACTCAATCCACAGACTGGTTGCAAGAATGTCTGTTTGGAGAAAAGGTACCTTGCCTGTTAGTTTTTGTTTTCTTTTGAATATATGCAGGACCTTACAGAACAAAAGTAATAGCTTTATTGCCTACAAAGTGTTGTTTAGCCAATTCAGAAACCTTGTGCTGTGTATTTGTACTTATGTTAACTTTAGTGTGTTTGGATTAGTTGAAGAGTCGGGAACAACTACTAAAAGGGTATGTGACTGTACATTAAGGATGTTTGTAATTAATATTGTTGGCTAGTCTTACTTAGGCCCTTTGGCCAATAGCCTAGTACCTACCTATGAACCTAAGATTACAAGAACTGCTAGCTTGTGAATGGGGGTGGCAGCTGCCATCCCTGGCCTACAGTTAAAGTACACTATGCACTTTTAGTTTTAAAAATATAAGTATTACAATGTAACAAGAGAAAAAAGTCTGGACAAAAGCATGTTTAAGTCAATAGGTTGAAATATTGGGCTGCTGGTATGAGGAATGGGGTGTAAAAGTATAATTATAATATATATAGAACTGAAATGCTTTCTTTTACTTTGCACAGGTGAATGTCTGGATTAATGCCCTTGGCTTAATCTAATGACATTTTTTTTGTGAATTTAAGTAGGTTTTAAAAAAATGAGAGACCATAATGCAATAAATAGTTTTCTTTAAGCAATAAATGTTCATTACCAGGTGAGAAATCTGGAGATGAGGACAGCTCTACATTTTATTTTTATGTTGAAGCAGAAACAACCTGACTAGGTGAAGGCAACACACTGAAAGCTCTGGAAACTGTTTACTGCCAGATATGTAAAATTAAAAGGTACAAAGACAAGCAGTTCAGTGAAAAATAAAGTTTAAAATTACTGGAAGAGAATAAGAGATAGCAGATTTCCTGGTAAATAACTGCTTTAATGCATTTACTAGAACAATTAATAATACAAGTTAATGTTTTCTGAAAACATCCACATTTTTCACATTTGAAAGGGGAAATAAAGATGAGACCAGAACAGACAGCAATTATTGTAAGCAGGAGCACAGGCTGCAACATGCATCTTAGCATGGATAACCTTAATTTTAGGTTAATTAATGCCTGTGTGTACAGATGTTGATTTGGGGCAATTGTTCCTATAAGGAGGGTTAGACTTCATTATCTGAAGATGTACACAGTTTTGCATATTTGTTTAAGTTAAACTGTTCTGGAGTATATTTGTTTTTTTTTTTTTTGCTGTTTGAGGGTTTTCATTAAAACAGAAAGTCTTGTAAAATGTGATATAGGTTCAAATGGGGATGACAAGAAAGGTACAGTTGTGTACACTTACCATAAATGTAGATGTTCTAGTGTCTTCACTGTTGCAGTCATCACATTTGAGTTATGCCTGCCAGGGTAGCACTCGGCCAGCCCGAATACCAGAGACTTAGTATTTCTGTGCTGGTTGCTGTCGCTTGAAGACTGATGTCAGGTCATCAGTGGTATAAAGTAAGGCAGCCGACGCCATTACATCAGTTTTTCTTGCCCTAACCTGTCAAAGAGCCCCCAAAGTAGGAGGCCAGGTTCTGGTGGAAGAACCCCACCAGTGGAAAATAAATACCAATGTGTCCCTTTGAAAGAAAAGGAGAACAAGGAAGAAAGGTAACAAAAAGCAAAGGGGGGAAGGAGGGAGGCAAACCAGGACTGCAACAGTGAAGACACTCGAACATCTACATAAGTGTACACAACTGTACTATGTTCTTCATGTTTCAATGTTGCAGTCATCACATTTGGGTAGATTCCCAAAGCTGAGGAAAAGGGTGGAGGCAGGCAAGGAAGCTAGTGGATGGCTAGGATACCCTGCAAGACTGCAGAGGCAAACCCTACCCTGGATTTGGAGAAGAGAGGCAGGTAGCAATGCTTGGTAAAAGTGTGAACTGATGTCCAGGTGGCAGCGTCCAGGATGTTCCTGGTAGGGACCCCTCTGAGAAAACGTGCAGAGCTGGAGGCTGTTCTGGTGGAGTGTGTCCTGACCCCCTTGGGGGAAGCTTGCTATGCTGTTTGTAGCAGAAATGGATGCAGTGGGCTATCCATTTGGAAATGGTTTGCTTGGAGATGACTTTGCCTTCTGCCCCTGTAGCAAAACTAACCAGCAATTGATCAGACTTTCTGAAGGGTTTAGTCCTGTCCAAATAGCATCTGAGCTGTCTGTGCATGTCTAGAGAGTGCAAAATCCTTTCCCCTTGTTTTGGGGGTTAGCAAAGAAGGTGGGCAAATTAATGGATTGACTGAGAGCCACATTGGACACTATCTTGGGCATGAAGGATGGATTAGTTCTGTGGGATGCCCTGTCTGCATGGAAAATGATGAAGGGTTCCAGAGCCATGAGTGCTTGTGGCTCAGAGACTCTTCTGGCTGAAGTGATGGCCAGAAGGAAGACTGTCTTCCAGGAGATAAATTTTAGCTCTGCAAAAGAAGCTGGTTTGAAAGGAGGCAGGGTGAGCTTTTCTAAGTTAAGGTCCCAAGCTGGTGTTGGTCCCCTTCTGTGGGGCCCTCAAGTTGCTAGCCCCTCTGTTGAACTGTTTAATCAGAGGGTGTGAGAAAAGAGGTTGCTCAATGTGAAAATGTGCAGAAATAGCAGAGGCATGAATTTTTATAGAGGAGAAAGAGAGACCACTGTGTAGTAAGTCAGCTAAGTAATCCAGGATGAGAGGGATGGAGGGCTGTGCTGTATTGGCCCCCTTCGTCTGGATCCAGGTACAGAACCTTTTCCATTTATCTGCATAAGACTTTCTGGTGCTAGGGCATCTCGCCTCTCAGCTAACCTCCAAAACCTGTTCACTGAGGATGGCAGATTGGTCCAGGGTTAGAGAATAAGCCAAGCTGCTAAATTGAGTGTCTACAATTGGGGGTACATGAATCCCCCTTCCCTCTGGGTTAGGAAGCTTGGAATCTGTGGAAGATGCCATGCAGGCAGCGAAGACAGGCTGCGCAGCAATGGGTACCAGTATTGTCTGGGCCAGTCTGGAGCTATGAGAATGGTCCTTGGTTTTTCCTCCCTTATTTTGAGCAGTTCCCTGGGTATGATAGGTAGGGGCGGAAGGGCATAGACCGAGAGGTTTACCCAGGGGAAGGACAGGGCATCCACTTTCCAAGCCATGCTGTGATGCTCCCTGGTGCAGAATTTACTGAGCTGGTGGTTGGTGCGGAAGGCAAAGAGGTCGACCTTCGGGATTCCCCATTTCTGAGTTATTCGGAAGAAGGTTCTTCTGTGTAGCTGCCACTCGTGTGGGTCCAAAATCTTTCTGCTTAATTGGTCTGCAAGGGAGTTGAGAGAGCATGGCAGGTATTGTGCTAACAGGTGTAGTTGCATGGAAGAGGCTGTGAGCCAAAGGGTCATGGCCAGCCTGCACAGTGGGTAGGAGTGAGTTTCTCCCTGCTTGTTGATGTACCACATCACAGTGGTGTTGTCCGTTTTGATCAGGAGAACCCCTGGAGAGAGAAGGGCTTTGAAAGCTATCAACGCCTGCTGCACAGCCATCATCTCTTTTTGATTGATGTGCAGGGGGATTTGCTGTGGGCTCCATTGGCCCTGTATGCACCTGCTGTCCAGGTGTGCACCTCAGGAATAGTCTGATGAATCTGTGGTGAGGGTCTGGGCAGCGGGGTGTGGAGAGAAAGGCAGTCCCTTGCTGTGGGAGCAGGCTGTTGCCCACCAAAGAAATTCCTTTCTCAGGCAAGGAATAATAGGTAGAAGAGCTTCCAGATCTTGACAGTGTTGACACCAAAGGCTCTTTAGGTACCAATGAAGTTTCCTCATATGCAGTCTGGCATATGGAATGAGGAGTATGCAAGGTGCCATGAACCCCAAGGCTTGCAGGATTTTCCTTGCAGAAGGCTGGGGCCTGGGTGGCCAGTTGAGAGAAGTAAGCTGACAGGAAAATTTGTTTCTCTGGTGTAAAGTATGCCATCTGGGATGCTGTGTCCAGACTTGCTCCAAGGAAGATTATCCTTTGGGTAAGTACCTATTTGGATATTTTTTCGTTGATTGTGTACCCTAGGGAGGTTAGTAGGTTCTTTACAAAGGCCAGGTTTTTGAGCAGCTTTCCCTGGCACTCTGCCTGAATAAGGCAGTCATCTAAGTTGGGGTAAATCTAAATATTTGTTTGTCTGCAAAAGGCAATGGCTGGAGCCAGGCATTTTGTGAAAACTCTGGAAGCAGTAGATAAGCCAAAGGGAATTGCAGAGATCTGAAAGTGTTGAGATCCTGCTTTGAAACAGAGATATTTTCTGCAAGACTCCCTGATAGGAATGTGGAGGTAGGCCTCTTTTAGGTCCAGGGTGGCTAGCCAAGTGTCCTTGAACAGCATGGGTAGCAGCTGCTGGAGGATGAGCAATTTGAATTTTGGGATCACCAGGAAGGTGCTTAGAATTGATAGATTGAGGCTGGGGCACCAGGTGCCCTCTTTTCTGGGCACCAGAAATAGTCTGGTGTAGAAGCCTTGGCCTATCTGCTCTGCAGGAACATGCTTTACTGCCTCCAAGGAGAGCAGGGAATGGATTTGCTTTTGAGCCTCTGCCCACTGATTTGGTGGTAGAAATGGGAATCCTTTTGGGGTTGGAAGGGTGTGGAAGGAGAATTTGTACCCCTGAGACACAATGTTCAGAACCCCTGGTCCTTGGTAATGGTGGCCCAGCTGCTTGAGTGAAAGGAGAGTTTCCTTCCTAGGGGTATGTGAAGATGGGCAGAGGCGAGTCATTGTGAGTTCTTACCATAAGGGGGTGGCTTAGAACTCCCTGGTTTTGAAGTGGAGGTAGTCCACTGCTTAGATCTCTGCAACCCGTGGGGCTGCTGTCTGGGGCGTCTGTTTCCACGGGGCCGAGGCTGGGCCTGTTTGCTTAGAGCAGGAAAAGACCAGTGCTTGGAGGGAAAATGCCTGGTGAACCTAGAGGGCTGGACCTGTAAGAAATCTTTAACTGTCTGCATAGATTTTGCTTTTTCTTCCATCTATTTTAAGACCTCTTCTGCTTTAGTGCAGAATAAGTTATCTTTGTGCAAGGGTGCATTCAACAATTTAGATTTTACATGGTCTGGCAATGGCTGTTCCTTAAGCCATGCATGACTTCTAATGACAGATCCAGTGACTGCTGCCCTGCAAGAAGCTTCTAGGGTGTTGAAACCACAGTGTAAAGTGTGTTTAGTTAATTGACTTGCAGAATGCATTAAATCTTGTAAATGTTTTGATTCTGCCCATGTAGGAAAGGAGGACATTTTTTTGTTTAAGGAGTTCCAAAGTATGTTGCTGATATTTAAGCATATGGAACTGACGATTTAGTCTCCTGACAGCAAGAGTAGCTGAAGTGTATACTTTTTTACCCCCATCTGTCCAGTGTTCAGGAATATCTGTCTGAGGGGTGGGATTCTTAACAGAGGTTCCTTTAATCCCTTTTGGCCCTTGAAAAATGACCTCAGGATCAGCTGTTGGATTTTTTTAACAAATATTTGTGTGAGTTAGGGACTCTGTAGAGGGAGGGCATCTGGAGTCAAGGAAAACAGCATCCACCACATCCAGGATAGGGGGGATGGCTAAAGGTCTGTGTTGTGGATGATCCAGGAATTCCCTGAGTCTCTTTTTAGACTGAGGGTAGTTCTTGACTCCCCAATGGAAATGCTCCCTTAAGGTATGCAGGGTTCCCCAAACGAAAAGTCCTCTGGGGAGATGTTGAAGGAATGGATTCCTCTGCATCAGAACCCGCATATGTGGAGAGGGGCTGCATGTCTTTATAGTCAGATGCATCGGATTCATCTGACTCTTGTTCAAACAAAACTACTGGAGACAAACCTCTTTTCCTTTTAGAGGGGGTGGCTTGGCTTCCCCTAATCAGCATGATAAGGTCTTCTGCCATTTTAATCATTTGAGACTGAGGCAAGGGAGCAGGTGCCTGAAAGTGGATAGTCGGTTTCTTGGGTGTGGTTTGACCCCTGGGCCTAAGGAACTCGGTAGTTTTCGAATGAACGGTAGTCACGAAAGAAGGCATCGGTTTATGTCGAGATTCGGTGTTGCAAAGGACATCCTCAGAAGCTGGTGCCTGCACAGAGGCTCTGGAACCATCCAAGGTAGAGAGGACCACCGAAAGGGTCTTGGTAGTGGCCTGCGAATTAACTGAAGTGGGCATCAGGGGCTGTGAAAGCACCTCACTGAGCTCCGGAGGACTTGACGACTAGCTTGTGGGAAGGTTTGGTCCTGTGCAGTCTGTCTTTATCTTTACGCTTTTTCAGAAGATCTGCTGTCAGATGGCTTACTAAAGCCATATCGGAATTTCAGGACTGTAAACGGAAAAATCTGGCTACAATAAGGGCCCAACGACGGATAGTTCTGGCATTAAACAGAGCACAGAAATGACGAGGGAAGTCATGGTCTGGGCCTAGACAAGTGACGCAGTAAGAGTGGAAGTCCCGGCATAGTATTTGCTTTCCAAAGGCGAGACAATTAACTTTTTCTGATACCGGTTGGTGCAAGAAAAAAGGATCCCCAATGGGGTACTTAGCATTCGAAGACTTTAACTTCAATTTGGAAATGAAAACTCAGGTAGCGGCTGACCGGCACTCATGCAAACTGATTCTGTTTCGGGCTCAACGGCAAGAAAGACTGATGTAATAGTGTCCGCTGCCTTACTTTATACCACTGATGACCAGACATCAATCTTCGGATAACTCAAATGGGATGACTGCAACAGTGAAAAACGAAGAACATTAACTGTATGAAGGATCAATCTGCCAACATTACTGGGTGCATGTAATATTTAAAAAGGTCTCATATGTAACAGGTAGGAATAATACCTTATTATCATAATGACTACACTAAACATATTATTTTGGAATGTAGATGGCCTCACAGATATAGACAAAAAGATAAGAGTACTGAACTATATTAAAAAATGCAGAGTGCAAATAGTAATGCTACAGGAGGCACATTTGGAAAAAAGTGAGCATGTGAATTTGATAAAGGATTTCAGGCTAGATACTCAGTAGAATATTAGGAGCAAATGAAAATGGAAGTACTTATACTAATTGCTAGAGGATGTCCAATAGTGATAAAAGAAGAGAAAAAAGTTAATAATAGTTTTGTGGTAGTAAGGGGCTACTGGCAAGGGAGTAGGATTATGCTGGCATGCACATATATTCCACTTACAATTTCTGTCAAGGAGGTTAATAAAAAATTTGGAGAAATAATTAGCTTTCAGCAGGAAATATTACTTGTAGGTGGGAACTGGAACTTAATTTGAAACAGAGACAATGTAGTTGGAGACTTAGAAAGGAAAATATAACAAAAGACAGATGGTAGATTTCTGAACAAATTTATGAAGATATTTGGTGTGGCAGACAAGCATTCTGTAGTAGGAACTAAGAGCACATACAATATTATTCCCCAAGGTACAATAACTGCACTAGACTAGACAGAAATTATATTTCATAAGAACATGTGCATTTATTTGAATGTTTTGACACATAGCCAATAACTATTTTAGATCATGCTCCAATAACAACTAAGACAAAAATGCAAGGTAATGAAGAACAGATGAGACACTGGCATTTCTCCACCGACCTGTTAAAAAGAGAGGAATTTAACGAATGGGTAGTAGAAATTATTTGAGAGCTATTAGAGAAGATAGGTTGTGATTGGGATAAAGTGAAAGTAGATTTTTTTTTTAGAGTACAAATAAAAGAAAAATAGATATGGTTAAGAAGCAACAAGAATTATTTAGAGAGGCTGAAACAGGTTAATGTACTGTGGAATAAGGAGGATCTAACAAAACAAGAAGAGGCACAAATGCAGAGTGCTAAAGAGAAAATAATTGAGTATCTGGATGATATGCATGACTTTTGAAAGACTGCTGTTAAGCAACTGTTTTTTTGAAAATAGCTCCAGAGCACAAAACTTTTCACATGACGACTTGGGTAACAGAGAGTAGAAAGGTTGTGGCTAAACTTAGGGAGCCTATTGTAAGAAAAATAATCAGGGATCCTGTAGCGGTATTACAGGTATTTTGGAAATTTATGACAATATTATATGTATAAAGCAGAGGAATGTGGAAATCAAGAACAAACACAAGTGGGCATATTTGTGGAAGACCTGGGTATGCCAAGTTCAGAGCTGGATGACACTCAACAATTAACAGTTAAGATAAGAGGAGATGAGATAAAAATGGTGATGCATAGTCAATCTGCAGGAAAGTATCCAAGAATAGACGGTATTCCTGTGGAAGTTTGGAAGCTAGGAGGGAAGAAAGTGATAAAGATCTGGAATGTTTTGTTAAGTAGTATTTTAAAGGTAAGGAAAGCACAAACATCCTGGAAGACAGCTTTGGTGGCTGTGATACCTACAGATGGCAAAGCCATATCAGACCCCACTTCACAAAGGCCCATTTAAATTTTAAATCATGATTATAAAACGTGTTTATGTTGATAATAGCTAAAAGAATGGCAAAGTTGTTACCATAACTGATAGATATGGATAAATGTGAAGAATGTCATCCCTATCAAGGAATGACATCAAGAGTATAGACAAACAGAAAAGGACAGGGGAATCCTAAGTGAAAGACCTGCTCTTGTAGAGTTTCTTCAATCAACCAAGAACAAAAGCTGCTGCTAAAAAGCAATAATTAGTAGGGCTTATAAAATACTGTATGATAACTATAGGAATCAATCAGAGGAAGTTGGGAAGAGAAACTAGATAAGCAATTCAGACGGAAACAATGGGACGACATATTTATTTATTTGACATTTGTTTACTGGGAAAGTCCGACTAGGTCAGAAAGAAAGTTAAGGACTAATATGTACAGACTTGATAAAAACAGATATTTGCAAATTTTATAAAACAAGGTGATACAATATTACCAGCAAATACAATGTAACAAGCAATGCAAGTTATAGGTACATTGTGACAAGAGTAGTGGATATGTTTATAAGAAGAAAAACTCAACATAACTGAAAATAAAAGTAATAGGATTTTAGGAGGAAGGGAAAGGAGGAGAGAGAGTGAAATGAGAGACTGCTCTCAAATATGCAACAAAATCTAGAAGATTCAGGATTTTTGCTTGGAAGTGTTTGTATAGGTGTTTTTATAACCTAAGTAAACTCTAAAGAATTTTTCCTCAGGTAAATGGCAAACATTGGATGGGGAAGAAAGAGGTAACTGTGAACATATATGTAAATAAGCTGGCAGACTTTAAAAATTCCCTACAGAGTTCTCTGTCAAAAATATTGGGTGAGCAAATGGGTGTAACTAAGGAATTTTTTTTTCTGGGATCCAGGGTCTGAATTTCCAAGACCTAGTAAGGCCTTGTTAAGTTCCTATCCCTGCCATCTAAGATACTAGAGAGAATTGTTCACAAGAAAATCATGGATTCTCTGCATGCAAACAAGCTACTAACCAATATGCAGCAGGGTTTCCACCCATACAGTACTACCACTGCACTAATGTCATTTTCTAATACTGTTAGACTCCAGAGAAACAATAATAAATATGTACCTTTTATCGTTCTAGACTTATAAAAAAACTTTGATATGGTCTCACAAAACAAACCTATAAAAATGCCCACTCTGAATTCAACCTCTCCCACTCTACTCTTGCCTGGTTCCAGGACTACCTCTCTGAGTGCCAGCAAGCAGTACATTGGCAACAAAGCCTTTCACCTCTTCTTCCTGTGACCCTAGGAGTTCCTCAAGGCTCTATAATGGGCCCCCTACTCTTCTCCATATTTACAAACAACCTTCATACCTCAGCTCCTCAAGCCACAGTTATTCAGTATGCAGATGATTCTGCAGTCATCTGTACTCCTACTACCCTACATGAACTACAAACACTAACACAAAAATCCTTCCTTGACGTAGAAATGCGGCTAACAAACTCCCAAATTCTAAACCCCCAAAAAAATAAACTCATGATATTCCATCCCACTAAAGCTACTCCTCCCTGCATTCAACACTGTATCAACAAACACCACCATCATCTCACCCTCACCTCACACCAAACTACTAGGAGTAGAAATAGATAGCAACATGATATTTATTATCCACATATCCCAAACCATAAAAAGTACACAAAAAAACTTGGCAGATTGTATAGGAACAAGCAGTTTCCTATAAAAAACACAAAAATTACTATAGCTCAAACCTATATGATTTCAACTCTAATTTATGCATCACCTATATTAACTAACCTAAGAAAACCTGAATTAAGTAAACTAGACTCCTGTTGCAACAAAATTGCTAGGTATGCAACAAACTCATCCTTTAGGACTCATCATTGTTCCTCACTCAAACAACTCAACTGGTTAGAATTCCACATCTCTTACTCTTTAACCAACTAACCATGGCTCAGAAAATCTATGAACCCGAAAATACACCTGCCCTTCAAAACCTTCTACAACCATACTCTAGCAAAAGAGCCCTATGCTCTAGCAACAACCCCCTTATGCAAATAACCGTAGCCAACAATAATGTTGGAGAGGCCCTCTATTCAGACTACATTGCAAGGATCTGGAATGCATTACCTCTAAACATAACATCTAACATAACCTTAGCTCAATTTAAAAAAATGCTAAAAGCTCACTTGTCCAACAAATGGTTATGTCCATGTACTGCTCACAATTAAATTGTCTCTCTCAGCTAAAGTAATTTACCTCCTCTACGTGGACTCTGATACTCTATACATGCACAGGATCCAGGACCTCTAGTAATCTGGCAGTACAATTCACTCAGAAAAACCCTGTATGTACACTTCTAACCAATGGTTCTATAAAGGCTAATTAATATTTGTAATACATCTATATACTATGCTGTTAGTCTCACATATGAAACTCCTGTGGTATATTATGTTCTCATAATGCTGTCATTTTGTTTGTATTTTATACTTTAAAGTCTGTCTTTAACTTTTATGTACTATATGGAGCTTTTCTCCCTGGGCCTCTGCTGAAAAAGGACGTGTGTCTAGTCGGACTTTCCTGGTAACCAAATGTAAAATAAATAAATAATAAATAATAAATAAGTTTAACTCAAAAAAGCAATTCTTAGAAAATAAACATCAAAGTCTAAACTAAATGTATTTGAAGTGGTGCATGTTTTAACTGAGATAAAAGAACTGGAAGTGGGATCTTTAGAAAAAGGAAGGAGCAAATTACACAAATGGAAATTGTGGGAACAATGTTTTAGAGGAGGAGTGAGGTTTTATAGAAGGTGGGAATTGATCAATTTATGTAACAGTGAATTGATGATAATTGTATAAAAGAATATATGATATACTCAGATGCTCTATACATGCACAGGATATTGTTTGTAACTGTGAATATGTTGCCATGTTTTATTTTTATATACATGTATGTTTGTCTATGTCTTAAATGATAATTCAATAAATGTGTTAAAAAAATTTGTAATCATGATGCAAGATAGTCAAGAAAAGCAACAACTATACTAGGCCTAATGACCAAATACTACCCATTCATAACGAAAACTTAGAGTGCTTAACAGTTTTGAAATGCAAAAAGAACTGGTGAAAGCACATGCCAGTATTTCTTAGGAAAGCCTCAAAGCAACATATCAGTACATATGTTGGTGTAAGACAAGTGCTGGTCTTCTCAAGGAATCAGGATGGAGTGAGACAATGGCTATATGTCTTGGTGACTCACTGGTCACTGATGTCAGAAATCGATATGCAACAGTCAGTAGAGAGACATACAGTTGTTACCATGTCAAGAAGCAGTCACCAAACACAGAAATGGAAAAGAGACTGCCAGGCTGACTTCTGGGCACAGTGCACACTGCCCGTACACATAAAGGTGAAGTGGCACTCACTGACAGCAATCTGGAAAGCTTGCCTCTATACTAATATTTGCAGGAAGGAAAATTAATTACTCTTACTATAAACAACTTTTGTTGTATACTACCTACATTCATCAACGGTTCCTTTAATCTGCATCAGCTGCGTATCTTCACACTGAAAGTTAGAATTAGGACCCTGACGTTGGCAACTTGGGATTAGATGAAAAGAACAGAAAAGAAGACATATGTGCCCTTACTCCCCTCAAATCTGACAATAACAGTTCCAGAAAAAAAAGCTTAATGAAAACCTCAATGGTAAAAATTCCCAAATGTTCTGATTTACTGCAAAATGACCTTCTAAAGCAAGATCAGACACAAATGTTCAATATACAGAAAGTTGGCAATCAAAGCATTAACTTCAAAAGAAAGAAAGAAAGCAAAAGGCTAAAGATCAGAAAACTGACCAACAAAAAGAGAAAAAATGATAAGAATGTGTTTTTTGGAGGGGGCAATGCAGCTGAGCCCCCTACACACCCATAGCTTAATTATTCTGCCTCTGTGGTACACATCCTCAGGAGATGAAGGCATCTCCTTTACCATATACGATCATTCACAAGCTCTTTGATTCTCTTCGTTAGGAAATGGTGAACTCTTTTAAGCTGGGATATGTGCATTGCACATTATATTCAGAAATTGACCTAATAAGCAAATCTGCAGCTAGGTCAACTGGCACCCTCAGCAGTTCTCCAAACTGTCACCCATCCTTGAGTTGAGGAGCCAAAAAAAAGTTTATCTGCATCCTACAACTGTAACAATCACTTCACTACAACTACTGCTGAACACTGACATTCAGCTGCAGCTGTGAATGGCTATATACACATGGCACTTCTTAACAGCCTGTGCCCAGAGCAGCCACCCCCTTACCCCCACCCTAGTTACAGCTTTATTAATAAGGGAGAAATTCAGGATGGCTAAGAGTCCCCTAAGATGAACAAGGACCTTCATCAGAGCTCCACAAGACAAAAAAACTTTTGCCTCCGCTCTTTTAACGCCTTGAACTCCATACCAAGCAGTAATGTGCAAAGATGTACTTTCTAGGGCCTATGCTACACTTAACAGATCATATAGAAATCTGTCATGGGAAGACTGACATGTATGCTACTCCACTCCACTAAGGCCTTTATAAAGGGAAACCATCTCCTATGGAACAGATACAACTGAATTACAAATGCTTCCAGTTTAGAAAGAGTGACTTTTAAGACAGGCTCCACTGGTGGGAAAACTCAGTGTCTCTGTCTTTTGTTCCCTGATACTGGCTGAGAGATTTTGGAAAAGCCAGCCCATTCTGGTCTTCCTGAGCTTGTGAGCATCGCCAAAAATGAGGTCACCTGAAGTGGAGCCATAAAATGAAGACATCATTCCAACTTCATTTGTCTCAGACACAGAAATTACTGGATCCTAGGAATATTCTACCCAGGATAACAAAGGAGAGGAAGACCTTCATTTACGTAAGGCTCCAATACAGAGTAGTTTGGGTTTGACTCACTCAACATGTAAGCCAACTTATGAAAGACATGGTACTACCAAATTTTAGGTGGCTGGGTTCCAGTGCTTCATGTAGCATATACTTGCAGTAGCATGGAGTGATGACAACTACCACCAACTATACCCTTAAGATGTACTGTCCCATACCTGCACAGCCTATTCCTGCCAGATGGGGAATGCAGCATATGTCCCATTGCTGGATCATCTTTAAGAGATGAACTACTACAGCATGGCCTATGGGAGTCTCCTTAATATTGACCAGACAGCCTTGTTTATCTTGGGAGAAGGTCCAATGAAATTTCCCCAGTCCAAAGTCTGATCATAAGCTTTAGCTGAAGGACTTGTCGAATTTCTCCATGTGAACAATCCTGGAATGCTTAGGGTCAGGATGCTCAAATGTGGGAGAGTTGGTGAGAACTTTTAAGGGCCACTTCCAAGGCAGCTGCCAGGGATGCACCTCCCACACGTCTCAGCAAGCTAGTAACAGGAACTTATAAGAAAGAGGGTTTGACAGATGTTGATCTCTTACATTTTCCTATCAGTTTGGTACTGTAACAGGGTCATGAAAAGGATCCTCCTGCTGGTCACTTCAGTGCGCACTATACACAGCAGCTGCCTTCCTTTTAGTGATATATGCCTTGAACTTCTAACTACAGCTACGTTTTTTGTGTATGACTGAAGTGCTGACACTTGTAGCAATGATTCTCATAATGTTCCTCTCTCAAGCAATACAGACAGTACTGGTAAAGGTCATGGTTAGTGATATGACAAATACAGGAGCACCTGGTATGCTTCACCATTTTAGGCATGAAACATAATATCTTTCCTAAGATGGACCTTAGGAATGACAGCCAAATTATATTAGGGTTGGAAAAGAACACAGGAATGTATAGGCTGGATGAACTCTCCTAAAGTGACACATGATATAATGCACAGTAGAAGGAGAAGTCCTCAGCAGTGATAGCTAAAGAAAAGTCTAAACTGTGTTAAATTGGGATGTTATAAATCGAAATCACAACAGATAACAACCAGAGAAGGCCCTGAAAATGGATCAGATATTCCCTGGACTGGAATAATTAGGAAAAAAATACAACAGGGTTAGATATTGCTTCAGAACATAAGTGGTGGTCTCTGAAAGGACAACATGCAAAGAAGGCCAAAATCCGCAATACCCTCCTGGCTGACAAAATGTGTATTAGAAGTGATATTTTCCAAAAACAGAAACTTGAGCTTCACCGAATGAGCAAGCTTGAATGGAGAAAAGTAAACATTTTTTAAGCATAAATTCAGTTTCCCTACAAAGTCTTTCATAGCCTTAAACACAGAAAGGACTAACCAATTGCTCCATTATGAAAACTAGATACGAGAAACTGATGACAAACACCAGTACAAAGATAACACAAAATAAATGAGAGGCCTCATATAACGGCACATACTGTCACCATATAAGAAAAATAAACTGTTCCATTTGATGGCACAAGTTTTTCTGGGCAGGTTTTTCTGAGCTCTTGAGAATCCATCAGGCCCCATCTGAAAGACGTGGGTCTCTTGTGACTACTCTCCATGAGACACCATTCAGTTTACCTTAGGAAAAGGAGGGGATTAATTTGTGTGGACTGATCAGTGAAGCAAAACAGCATGATCATGAGAACTTTATCTTAATGGGAAAGGAATGTGATTGCAATTTCTGGAGCAGGACTCCAAATCAGGACTGGCTGGGCCATATCACTCCTATCAGCATTAAACACGGTCTCTGTTTGCCTTCTGCAGTAGCTAGGAAGCTAAGGGAATGGCATATCCTGAAAGCAGCCATCTTTGCATGTTATGAGGCTAAAGAATTTACTGCATTTTTCACTAGTGAGGAAACAATGAGATCCCAAACTGGATGACATCTCTTCCAAAGAAGGTCCTGGGGTGCTTTGACACTGATGAACCATTTATGAGGTACTAAAAAACTGCAATTAAGCTTGACTGCCAGGCAAATGAGCGTGCCCAGAATGTAAACAGCTGTCAGTGAGAAGGCATTTTGGTTGATCCACTGTAACAATCACATAATTTCCTTACAGATACAGTAGAAGCCAGGATGTCTTATTTGTCATTGTACTACATCCTGTGATTAGGTTTATAGGTTTATAGGTGTTTACTAGGTTAACAACCACAAGGGCCTTTTTAAGCCTAACCATGCATTAGAAATCTCTGACAAGTTCTGATACCCTTGATAAGTGTAAGCATGGGCCTGGGAGATGAACCATTTACAGGTTACCTGTATCCATTAGAGACACAGGTGCCAAACCAGGGATGAATTTCTGGTTTCCCATCCAATTGTCCAAGTTGCACTTGAATTGGGTTAGGGAGGAACTCTGCTTCACATGGATGGGGAGCCTGTTCCATAGACAAGGTAGCCTCTGGGATACATACCTATCTCTCCAGCAGGTCCTATTTATATCACAGGCAAGGTTTAAGTCTTTAGAATGGATAATTCTGGTGCTGTTTGTTTTCTGGATCTCCAGGAGGTCCATAATAGTGGGGTCTGACAATGCCCTGTATGCCAGGCATAGATCTCCCCTAAAAAGCCTGTAGGAGGCAGAATACAAGGACAGGGCCTTGAGGCAGTCTGCATAGGACGCTTTACTTACTCTCTGTATTCTTTTAGTGAGGAACCTCTGTGGATGTTTCATTTGTTGGATATGCCTGGTTAGGTGCATACCAAAGGGGGCATTGTACTCAATGATAGGTCTGATGAATACCAAATACAGTGGAACAATGACTTCCTTGGACTTAGATGCCATACCTTTGTTTAGAAGTTGAGCAACATAGAATGATTTCCTCACCACTGCAGACACATGATGGTCAAAGTCTAGATTACTATCTGTGTGTGTTCCTAAGTCCCTGACGACTAGGTCAACTCTACGGGGTGTGTTGTCAATACGATAGTTAACAGGGATGGATGACTTTCCAAGGGATACTATCATGCATTTCTTGGCATTTAGTTGTAGTCCACTCCTCTGACACCAGAATATTTGTGTCAGTATGACATTCAATGACAGCTCCTAATTTGCAATCATCTGCAAATTAGTTAGCCAGAGACCACTGAGATTGGCCTTGAATTCTGAGAAGTAAATGCCAAAAAAGGAGCAGTCCAAGGACTGAGGGACTCCACTTATGACTAGCCTCTTTGTAGAGATGGACTCCCCAATTCTAACTTCCTGGGTCCTGACTGTGAGCCAGCTGCCTATCCACAAGGTGACATACGGGTTTGTACTGAACCTCTTGAGTTTGTTAACAATGCCCAAGTGGAGTAAATACTGTCCCTATTCAGTTAGTCTGGCCCTTTGGGAAGAAAGGAGTCAAAATACTATACGAATGGAAGTGCCAATCTCAGCATAAGGACATTTATATATAGGTATCCTTCTGTCCACATCCAGAGGCCCTTACTTGCAAGTGGGTCTCAGAAAGGCAGCATCTGTGGTGTTTTAAGCAAGAGGAACTTGTGAAAGTAGATGGGGCTATCCACCACCAAATGTCTCAGTAGCTAAGTTTGAGTAGTGTAATGCAAGCCTGAAGACCCTGCTGGTGAGGCACTACTGCACCTGGTGAGATGTGATGTTATGAGGTAGTGCCATCTGTGGCAGGGAGAGCAGAGCAGTACATGTGTACATATTCCAGCACAGCTAGCTATAGTTTTGTGAAAGAATTGTATGTTTCTTGACTATCACACTGACTGCACAGATGTTTGAGTTAAAAATGTATTTGCAAAGTTACTTGTATTAAAAAATGCATCAACAGTAGGTCCTGCTGGACAGAAAGAATGTATGCATGTATATTAGGTTGTACTGTTGCAAATGATCAAATGTGTATGTTTTATCAGAGAACCATGGAAGGGTGGAAAGTTTAAAATTGTTTTATAGCTTTCAGATGCTGCCACAGATCTTAGCAAAGCTCTTTGCATTGTACAAGAGTCAGGTGGCCAGAGGTGATGTCATCCTCTAACCAGCATCTGGTTTCTTTGGAACCTTCACAGCAACACTTTAGAATCTGACAGGAATGCTTTCTGACAGGATATATACCTCACACATCCTTTTTGTATCTCTGTGGTTGAAACTCTGTTGTTTATTTTATTCAGTATTCTCCTGTTTTCTGTTTTACGATTTATCATTAAATATTTTACTACTTTTCATTGTGGCTGGTCTTTTAGAGAATACTTTTAACATCCTGAGAGTACTTATGATTGTGTTAGTGACACTGTGGCTGCTCCTGAAAGCATTGTTGCTTTGGTCAACACCATACCATATGTATTAGTATTAATTTTACACAGTATAATTGGGTACCCTGATTGCCTTAGAGTCTGGGCAGAAAGGCACAGCTATTAAATCTGTGCCAGCTTTTCCCAGGCATGTGTGTGTGTGTGTGTGTGTGTGTGTGTGTGTGTGTGTGTGTGTGTGTGTGAAACTTAAATAGTCAAAGTATGTGTGTCAGCTACTGGGAACAGGGACACAGAGCTTGAAAGTGGTCACTATGGAGTTTTGTGTGGGTCTGGAGAGAGCAGAAGAGTCCAGCCCCAGGTCTGGAGCATGCTCCCTGTGTGCTCTTAAGAGATATTGTGCTTGCTGCAGGGAGTTGCATCTGAAAATACTGTGCAAATCTATGTTTGCTCTTAGTGACCATCCCTCACTGAAGGCAGTGGTGAGGACTGAGACTCCTTAACTGCTGGCTTGAAGTGGGGACCTGTCACATGAGGTACTACTGCACCCTGATGGTTCCGACACATTATCTTTATATGAAAGAGAGCAAAGAGAATAGCTATCACTGTGTAACCTAGTCAATGAAAAAGAAAATCAGTCAAGACTACCACGGATACTAGCAGTACCAGGAAGGTGGGCAGGATGTCTCAACCTCTGTAGTGGGTAGAAAGGCCCTAATACACAGTGCCTGGTGGTACTCAATAAGCAAAAGAAACTACATGGGAGTCAATTGCGACTTGTTCTAGTTTACTGCCTAAATGGTAAAAAGATGAAACACTGAATTCCAAACCAAGAATAGATACTAGTGGTTGAAGAAAATAGAAGTAACCTGTCTAAAAACAGAAATATCTTCACTGATGTCAAAAGCACAATTGCAGCCACCTGCTGTATACATATGTTGAAAACCTAGAGAATGAAGGAAAAGCTGAGTACCAGGGTCCGTATTGATGGTGACTGACTCATGAAGGTAGAAATCTTAGAGGTTCACAGCTCATCTAGTCTCTTTGACAAAGGAAAGACACGACAGAAAGAAGCCCAACCATGCAGGAGTTTATCATATTTTTGAAAAATATCCTTTACTGAGCATGATACATCATAACATAAACACATATATCATCTTTAAAAGGACAATTACAGCATTTACAGCAAGAATCATCTCATAACTCAGCAATATAAAACCCTTTATCAAAAGGAATCCCCAAACTTCACCCTGTTACCCCATTCTTCTTAGATCGATGCTGGTTTATCATGCAGCAATTTCCATTTCTCTATTTCTCCCCTCCAGGGCATTTACTCCTAGAATGACAAATTAGCTTACGTACATATTTGTTTACATCAATTACTTTTTAAATCTAAAGCTACTTGAGCAAATAGATGCACCTTATTAAAAACAAAAATGTAATATAATTTGCTATCCCATCTCACCCATTAATTATAGAATCATTTGATCCTGTAAAGATCTTCCCATATTCCTAGGAGTGATATTCTCCTTTTCTTCCTTTTATCACACTCCCATATTGTGTTGCTGACTTTTAACAGGAGCTACTATCCATCATCATCACAACCCTCTATCCATGACCAGGGAAACCTTGGGTTTGGCATAATGGTTAAGGTATTCACCTCATAGACAAAAATACGTTTGATCCTAACCACAGCTTATTGGCTAGGTTTAAAATGGCCCATCGGGAAGTTATCCTAGTATTCTCCTATGAAACTAAAAAAAAAAAAAAAATGAGCTGCTTATAGATGATGTAATGCTGCAAACCTTTCTACATCTTCCACATCACTCTATTCTCCTAAGTACATCAGTTTCCAAACAATCTTTAGATCACTTTTCTTTCACCACATTTACAACCTATTTTACTGCCTCATTTTCCACTTCTGTTTTAAGGGCAGATTGTACACTGAGTCAGCTGTATCAATCTTGCATATTATGCACAAGCGGCAACTTTCAGTATTACAACATTCTATCTCTTTAACAGCATATCATGTTTCTGACAACATCAACAGCCCTACCAAGCCTGTCCATCAGAAGCGTAACAGGTGAGCCTAACAGGTGAGCCTAGCAGAATCCAGTTAATGACAATAAGTGAAAAAACACTGACTGAGATTATTCCTCATTCTGTGCTGACTTTAACTTTTAAAGTGACCCCCACAGCACTCAAACATACTCAGTTCTACACTGTCCTCCACTTCTAACTTGATGTTATGGCATGTAGGGGAAACCTACTTTAGCTTGAGGAAGACACATGCAAAATTACCACCACTCCCTTTCAAATAAACCCAGCTAAGACTTACAGGTATTCACATGCTTTCACCAACACCTAAACAACTGCATGGGAAATTAAGAAGCCATCTGCCTTAAATGTAATAGTAAATTCAGAATAAACATCTCTCATATAACCTGCATATAAATAAGCTGTGTAACAAAAGGAAAATAATAAAAAAGTTGCAAGAAATTCTCATATCTCAAAACCATACTGAAACATGCCAGCAGCAACTTAAGAGCACTATTAGAAAATATAAAACGAAATCCAAACTTACGGTTGCCAAAGATAACAAAGGATACTAAAATTCTTTCTTCAGCTATGTCAGAAAATTAAGAAATAATTTGGCAATAATCCATGAATGTGGGTGGGTAAAGCTTGATTTACCAATGGTTAGTTTGTTTGATCACGACAGTGAAGCCTGAGTGATTAAACAAAGCTAACTGTAGTCAAATCCTGATTTACCCACACCCAGTCATGGTTTATTGCTATTATACAACATTATTTAATAAAAAAAAAGTCTTACTTTTTGTAAATAGTGTAATTGTATAAAAGGACTTTAGTGTTCTTCTGCCATCTTCTAATAATCTTGGGCATCCCATACATGTAGTGGGCACGCTCTGTCTTTACAAATGAATGGTTGCATGTGCACTGCATTTTTTTTTTTGAAAGGACTGTTGAGTGTGTATATATTTCCTCAGGGCATCCAGATATTGCTATACTTTTGGTCTGTTTTAAAAGATATGGTTTCTGACAAATCATTCAGGATTGAAGTTATAATAACTGAAATACCCATTTCAGGAGGCATTGCAAGGTATGCAGTGCTTTTTTATTAGCTATATTGTAC
This sequence comes from Protopterus annectens, assembly GCF_019279795.1. NCBI lineage: Eukaryota > Metazoa > Chordata > Ceratodontiformes > Protopteridae > Protopterus > Protopterus annectens. The sequence goes on along the minus strand of NC_056731.1, from coordinate 390,972,077 downwards.
TATTCTGCTCTATGAAGCAGTTATTTCTGTAAGAAAAATGTTCCCTCTACAGTAAGTGATAACTTAATAAAGGAGTTAAAAAAAGAATATTGCCCAAATTAATTACCGTACACCATCACTAGAACTTGGGACGGTAGCAAATTCCTTAGTAGTGTGCCATCCTGACTACCAAAATGCCCTGATCTGGGCTTTTGAACACTAACTTGGCCTGCCTACAGTAGGTGAAAAATTCTACTGCTAAGTTGCTGACTGTTACATTTAGAATAAGTCATATCAAGCTTGTACTAAACATCTGTGCTGGCTACCAGTAGTGAATGGATGTGTTTAAAATCCTCATACCCACCTTCCATGCCTTATGCCTTAAATAATCTAGGGCCTGCTTATCTGAAAAAGATGCTTAAATCCTATGGCTTATAAGACAACTCAGGTCAACAGCTGTGGCTGTTCCACGCACTCAGCTGGAGACATCAGTTAAGATATTGCTTTCTTATCTTGCCCCTGTCCTTTAGAACCAGCAATAGTCCCCTAATTTGGGCTTGTGATATGCAGGATTATTTTTAACGAGGTACCTTAGATTCCATCATTTTTAGAAGAGTTTACTGTGAGCCTACTAGAGGATCTACACTAATTTTAGAACACTGAATTTTTAAAAAACTCAGTACTAGTTCATTTTACTCTCTAGCTCAGTGCTGCACTTTAAGAGAAACTGTGTTTGTTTTTAATTATGCAGTTTTCTTATTTGTACAAAGAAATAATTAGTTTAAATAAAAATAAATTAATATTCTTTTCTTTCTCTCATATTCAATGGTGTACATACTATTACTACTCTAAATTGTGCTTTATGATAAATAATATCAAGAATGAAATTCCTTCCAGCCTGTATTACTGTGTAATAAATTATTTTCATCTCTCCTGTGTTTGCAAATGCCATAGGTATTTTATTCCAAAATTCTGCACCTCCTGTCTCCCCCTCATTTGCACTCCAGCACACACACCTATCTCATTCTTTCACAATTATTTAATCTTGCAGACACTATCTTGTGAATTGAGAAAGAACCCCACTGCTCGCATTAAGGACCGAGATAAAAAGCTATGATGTGGTATTTTTTGATTCAGAGACACATTGGCCAAAATGAAGAAAGACTTCGCCATCTAATTTGCATGCCCCTGAACTGCTGCTAACTACTGCAAGTGCAGGCCAGCACTTCCTGCGGTAGTTAATAGTTGAGGTGGCCACATTGTCTTAGCACAGACAGCCCCCCCCCATTTACTCTCCCACACACAATATGCACATTCAAACACACAAACACATACCCCATACCAGTCCCTGTGTTGTCAGAACATCTCCGATGTCTCCTTTTTCCTGCCCTCATCAATCATGGATGAGTTTAGTCAATCATTAATACCAGACATTAAGAGTTTCACACTTTGTATCCTGCAGTAAATCTGTGGTAGTGCAAAAACTGTTAGACTTCCATTCCTGATTTTGTCCTGTCCTAAAAGGTTGAGATGTAAGCCTACTGCTTCCTGTCCTCCCACTCACATGTCACAACCTACTGCAGGCATGGAGTAATGTACAAGATCCTCAATATATGCTTAAAAAAACTGCTGCACTTAAACTGGATTAGTGCTGAGGCTTACTGTGGTAAGGGTGCAGGGTTTGAATAATTTTATCCCCCCACCTTTGTAGTTGCCCCTGTTTTTGTTAATTCTTTTTTTAAATGGTTTCCCTGGTGCATTGTGCCAGTGCGGTGGACTAATTGTCTATGGGTGATGGGAGGGAAAAAGTTGGAATCCTTTTTAGTGCCTTTAGGAACTACTACTTGATAGTATTCCTGGTCTCTAGTTGTTCTCACCAACCCCCACTGATTTTTTTTTTTTTTAATTGAAAGTCTTTACGCACTCCTTATAAATCATCCCTGGTGGATAACAAGAGTATTTTGTTTAAAAAATTCTTAATTATTTATTCTTTAATGGATGAACATCCTTGTTTTACCAACTAAATAAGCACTATTTTTTATTTATTTATTTCCATGTGTTTAATGGGGAAGTCCAATTTGGCTGACAAGACCCATTTTCAGCCTACGAAGAAAAGCCCCAAGAGAAATAACAACAGTAGTACTTATGCAACATACAGAATACCCAGGTAACATTTAGCAGCAATACATACAAAGTGAGGACGAATAAAGCAGATAATTATGAAACAAACAAGTATATTTTGCAGCAACATAATCAGCAATTGGTGCAGTTAACTAGTACTACATTAGGTCAAACAATTATATGCATTTTGGCATAAGAAGAGTAGAAGACAGAAAAATGAGAGAGAAGAGAAACTCACTAACATATACGTGTACATACGAAAGGTAGTTCTGGAAAAATTTACCCCGGGGAATAGAAGGGACATAGACAAGAGTCAAGCAGGAATGGTTTTAATTTATCTTTGATGATAAGTGTGTTGTTGAGGAGTATGACTGGAAGAGGAATTGAGTTGCAGGATGTTGACATACAGTTTATGAGTTTGTCTCTGTCTCTGCACGCAAGACACTGTAATCAATGGGTGTAACAATTCCAGTGATCAATGGTATTTTTGTCTGTTTTTTTTTTAGACTACTATATCTGGTTTTCATGCATCTATTTTTTTTTGAATGGCTGATACTGGGTTGATCCCATGGGATATAAACTTCCTCACTGTCAGTTATACTTTCTTCTTTAGGTTTCCAATACTTCTCAGCTTCTTCCATATTGTAGTGTTTCCACAATCCTCAGTGTAACAGTCTTGCCACATTTTTGTGCCTTTTATTGCCTTTCAGTGTACTGACTCACAGCTATCACACCCAGCGATGAGATGTGTGCCTGTTTTCAATTTTGCTTTACAGAACCCACATTTATCATTTTTATCCACTTTTTCTATAGACTTTGTAAACCAACATGTAAGAAAGCCCACTATCTTGTGACCAATACTCCAGTCTAAATAATTTAGTTGACTAGTAATTACAGAACAGATGAGCACCTTGTCCATGTAATGAAAAATAAAGTCTACCTTTTCATGCAAAACAGAGCAGGCATTTATTGACCTCCCCCTTCACATTACGCTCTCAGTGTAGGCTCACCTCTTACCTTCTTGAAGGGAGTGGACATCATATTTCCTAATTGGAAACATCACTGTTTTGGAAGAAGGCTTTATATTGTTATTATTAATGATTTTTAATTAAATAAGATCCAATACAAAAATACACAACTCCAATCACAGACATCAATAAAGGCCATAAAATAGCTTAACATCTCTAAGAATACAAATTTAAAAATGTCAAAATAATTCAAGAGAAACACGCTAGGCAATACAATTACATCCCCAAAAGAACAAAATACTCCGTATACCTCTTTCTGTTATTGACACCACTGAATCCAAGATGTTTTGATCACCCAAGTTATCCCCAAACATAAGATTCCCTAACTGATAATATAATATAATATAATACAATATAATATTACTTTATTACATTTGACAATCTTTATTTTGTTTATTCTGCTTTCTTGCACACTTAACAAGCTCTAGTAGGTCCTGACATTACTTTCACCCACTGTCTCCTTTCTCCATGCAATCTCCCCTTTCCAGGCTTTGGCTGTGTGACTCTTAACCCAACCTTCTAATCAATTTCTCTGTTACCATCCAAACTCTGTCTTCAATCCCTAACCAGCAAAATCTTCACCTTGTAGGAACCTCCTTTCCAAAGGTATGTTCCCAATCCTGAATGCAGTCATCTCAACAAACCCTAATACTAGCACAGTCCCAGAACATATAAATATCACCCGCCACAGCTTCATCACATCTCCAACATTTGCCCTTGCTTGCTCTTAACCCCCTACTTAACTGCAATGATGTCCTGTACACTACGTTATCATAATGAAATCTCAAAGGGAACCAAGATTCAGCTTTTTACACAAATGGAAGAGATTCACTGTCACAAGCTAGCTAGCATATTGTGTTATATTGTTTACAGCGGGGTGTCTCCTTTAATTTCTACTCAGTATACAGCATGTGATAATGACCTACAAAATTGCTTTACCACATTTCATTATATCAGAAATAAAAATGTCACACATTGTACCAAAATAGATTTTTGGAGGTCATGTCTTGAAAATGGCCAACCTGAGGTATTTGAAACTCTGCATAATTTCGTATCTGAAAACAAGCTTCATCTATCCTGGGAAATAAGGAAGAAAATTAAAGAACACTTGAATGGGCTAAAATCGGACTTCCAGAAGTACTTCCCCAAACCTGAAGAAGAAAACTATTGGATTTCAAATCCTTTTGAAAAACAATATGTCCAGGCAGCTAAATTATCAGGCAAGGAGAAAGAGAAGTTGAATGAACTTTCAACTGATAGTACTTTAAAAGCCAAATTCAAAGAACATGTTCTTATTAACTTTTGGGCAAACAGCGGAGAATACGAGCAGCTTTCTGACAAGGCCCCTTTGTTTCTTTTGCCATTTACATGTACTGAATTAGCAGAGAGAGCTTTCTCTTCTTATGTCTTTATTAAAAACAAATATCGTAATAAGTTGAATGCAGTTCCAGATTTACGATTACACCTTTCATCAATTGAACCCAATTTAAAAAAAAACTATGTGCCTCAAAACAAAGACAAGGCTCGCACTAAATATGTGCAAGATAAAGTTGTTTAATAATTGTTTGTTTAGTCTGAAATGTTTATTAAGTTTGAAATGTTTAATTGTATGATAACTTTATAACTTATTTATATGTATCTCTGAGTTTTGAGATTATACATATATACATATATATATATATATATATATATATATATGCACTGTTTGTTCACTTTACTATTAAAGATTGTTTTTTATAATTAAATTTTATTCGTTACAACAAATACATTGGAGATAAAAGCAACTATTACAAATGACAGCAATATGAGGGTACAATTTCACGGAAATGGACTGCCAAGGGGTACGCAAGTCAAAAAAGGTTGGGAACCACTGCTCTACACTGTTTAAAATGTCCACTTAGTGGTTAAGACACATGTTTGTGGGTTGTAACATTTTTGATTTTATTAATTTATCTGGCCCACAATTAAAGTGTACATGTAGGTTGGAGAGGCATACAGTTCCTGAAGTTAGCAGTATACTCCTGCTTTTCTTTTTGTTCCTGAAGTGTTAGTGGAAGATTTTATATTCCAGAAGTGTTAGTGGAGGATATCGAAATAGATGGTCAGTCACATTTTAGCAGCCTGTCTTCTTAATATTCAGATATGCTCATTTTACAATGGGCAAACAGATTAGACTATCCAATCAGGGTACACATTTTTGAATGGTAATCATCCTTTATTTTGTTATGTCCAGTGATGCACTGAGCTCTTCCATAATATCATCACACACTGATCCTGGGGATATAGCCAATATATTATCAGACAAATGTAGTGCTAATTTTACCCAATCTACCCACACTGTTGCCCCCACTACCCCTGAAAGTTAGGTTTCCCCTGAAAACAGCTTGGAACAGATCACAGAATTCCTGCCAAAGGCTTACAATAATATTTTCACAACACCAGGCAACATACAGGTTGTATTCTCAGCACTGCAAAGTATGCACTACCTGAACCTCTACTTAAACTTTTCAACTTAAACCTGTTTACAGGGTTTGTGTCTGATGACTGGAGAATTGCCACATTGACTCCCCTATACATGGGTGGCCCCTTTACAGATCAAGGTAATTATAGAACCTTCAGCCTCATCAGAGCTATACACAAAGCCATGGAAATTATCATAGCAGAACTAATTTATGTAAACATAGGCAACTTAACTCAGCTAGACCCCATTCAGTTTGGTTTTGTGAAGGGCAGATCCTGCATCCTGAACCTAGTAAACTTCTTAGAAAAAGTTATAGAGGCTGTGGACAGTAGACATTCTATCTACACTTTTTATCTTGACTTGGTCAAGGCTTTTGATATTATTTTCTATGCTAGAAATATTAATAAATTAGACAAACATAATGTAACCCCCCCCCATGTTGTGTGCTAGATTGCAAACTGGCTATCCAACACATCCCAGGTTGTGAAAAATTCTGGTAATAAGTAGGGTGCAACAGGGATCCATGCTAGGTCCTCTCTTATTTGGAATTTATTTTGCAGATAGCCAAGCCAATATTCCAGAATTGTGGTTGACCAAGTTTGCTGATGACTGCTAGCTAAGAACTGTTATACAAAACAGTTCAATGAACATACTTAGTGTACTGAAAATTACTCAAAGTTAAAATGCCAAAACGTCAGCGTAGTATCATTCAGCAAAAAATATGCTCCTACTTCATATGTTATAAATGGTACTCCTCATCAGACAGAGACAGTTATATGAAACCTGGATATTTATGTAGACAACTCTCTCCCATTCAATCATGTTTCCATCACAGTCAGGATATCCTTCAATCTGGCCCATTAATTATCAAGGAAATATATTCAAGGGCTAATTAAATCATTCTAGCCCTGTATTTTCCCATATCAGACCCATCACTGAATACAATGCCCCTTTGATATGTACAGCTCTAAGCATATCACTCAACTGGAAAGACCATTAAAGTACAAAGGCTTCTGGAGAGGCAACTACTTGTGTAACTATTCCCTTCTGATAGTGTCAAAAGTTCATTTCTCGCTTTTTATTTTTAATTTCACTGATCTGCTTGCCAGTGTCCCTTCAAAAGCTAATTACCACATACTTCAATGATTTCATCCAAAACACAATATTTCACTGAAATGCTTTGCAATACTCCTTTAAAAGCTAATTTTATATCTATATATATATATATATATATATATATATATATATATATATATATATGGATTCACTTTATAATCTCCAAATCCTGAAATATCGAATTTCAGAATTTTGAGATCATAAAGCTGAAACCTGACAATCCCGAAACCCCAGAAGCGTGAATTTTAAAATCGCGAACACTACACTAACCATACACCACACACACACACACACACACACACACACACACACACACACACACACATATATATATATATATATATACACACACAGCTTTCCTCAACACACAAACATTCAAACCTACACTACACTGCGCCCCCCACACACGCCCTACTTAAATATACTAACTCCACAGTCGCACTACACAGACAAACACACAAAAACACCACCATACCAGCTACATTCCCCTCGCACACACAGATCACAGCAACCAAACACTGACACACACTAAAGCCCCTAACCAAAACCCTTAAACATAAATACTTACCTGAACTTCCAGCTATCTCTTCACACAGTGCAACACCAGAAGCGCTACTTCAAAATCTCCGTACTTCGGGATTTTGAAATTCGCGCTTCTGGGGTTTCGAACTTTTGAGCTTTCGGCTTTATAATCTTGGGATTCTGAAATTCGGTATTTCATAATTTCAGGATTATAAAGTGCTTATATATATATATATATATATATATATATATATATATATATATATATACACATATTAGTAGGTGTGACTCAGAATGCAATCTTCAGACTTCTCATGACCTACAGGCTTGCTTGTTTTTAATTAAAATGAGGTGCTAATGAAAAGAAAACAGCTAGCTGCTTTGGAAATGTAACAAAAGTATTTTTTTCATATTTTCAAGCTTTTTTGTTTAAAAATCCTTGTTTATAGCTAAAACTAAGGATATTAACATATCATCCTCTTCTATAAAACAAGGTAAATTATCTTCTATATAAAATATGATTGTACGTAAATCCCCCTTACAGTCCAAGACCACATCATCCTATTAACGCAATCTTGTTTTTTTTCTAGCCTTTATCTTGTTGCAGTATAAGGTTAAAAGTATAAAGTCATATTAACGTTATATTGCATCTATCTAGACTTTACACTGTAAGAGGACTGCATTACAACAGTCGTTCTTATCTTGCTACAGTGTAAAGTCTAGACACATTACAACTAAAATAATTTCTTACTTTAATATCATTAGCATATTCAAACTGTCAGCTGTCAATGGTAAGTCCCACCTTCCACTTAAAATATCTGACTGCATACTATACAGAACAGCTTTACAAAATGATATACAATTTACATTAAGAACAAAAGCAATTTCACTTAAAATTACTTCTTCAGTCAATTCACTATCCTACTATCATGTGAAACATTTATTTATTTATGGGAGTTAGTTTACCAGGATATAGCTCTGAACTTAATGGACCAATTTCAGTCTTAGATTGGAAGCACAAAAATATCAAAGGGACATAATGTGGGATTTATGCCTTACAATTCCCAAACGTGTGACACAGTCAACATCCCCCAAGCTTCCCTTAAACCTAACTGCTCCCCCTAAACATTATTATGCATGGTTTGTTCCCACAAATTCCATTGATTTCTGTCTAATTTTCTTATGCCCCCTTCCAAAATTCCCACTTCAATTTTTTTACCTTTTTTTTTTTTTTTTTTTTTTTTTTTACAAAATTCAGTACTTCAAATACAGTTGGTTTAGATTCTGATTTCCATTTTTTCATAACTGCTTTTTTGACAACCAAAAGAATTAAACTTAAGACCTTACTTTGTCTAGAAAGTTCAGATCCAATGTCCCAGCTTCCTTACAGCCATTTTCTTTCCCAGTATTACTGACAAAGTACTCTGCTGGGAATTTTTTAAATCTGGCAACTCATTGCACTCACAAAACACGTTCCCAGTTACCAATTTCGTTCCCATCAAGACCTTCAACATTTGCTATCTGCTTGAAGAAAAATTCTTTGAAGTCTGCCTGGAGCATAAAACTACCTATGCAAACACCTCCAAGCAAAAATTCTACACCCTCTGGACTTTGTTACATACCTGAAAGCCATACATATACCCTCCCATTGTACTCTCTCACTTATTTTGAACACATTTAAGTAATCTCATATACTAAAACTTAAACTTTAGCTTTTTGTTAAACAGCTGCAAGGTCCACCCCAGACAGAGCTTTTTCTTCTCCTTTTCTGGTTATTTACCTTTTCTCTTCAAACGACAACTGAGCAGTAAAATTTCTAATCCATAACCAGATTTTACCCAGTTTGATAACTTTGACTGTTTTTTTAAAAATAGTCCCTTGATTTTCACACTGGGAGAGTTGTAATCAACATGTTACTCAGTCTGTTAACAAGCATAACTTCACAAACCATCAAATTTTAACATAAAAAACACAGGGTATTACATAATGGCAAGTCAAATAAGTATCCATATGTCAAGAATGGCTCATTTGAGACTATGAACACCTACAAGGATCTGGGAATTATCATCAAAGACTTGAGATTTAGACATCATATCCATTAAGTGTATAAGAAAACACTGGATGTTATAAACTTAATCCAAAGAACAATCTCTAGAGGGCTGCCTGAGGTCCTGTATCCTTTGATCTTGCCAGCCTTAATAAGACCACATACTGAATATGCAATGTCATTTTGTTCATTTTATTTGTACTTTACATCCAATTATTTAAAAGAAAATCTAGTAGATACAGAAAAATTTTAGACATAAGGTTAGGGGTCTAAAACACTGACCCAATGAAAATAGCTTAGCTTCTTTGCAGTCATATTCTTTTATATTCTTAAATGTAACAGAGGGCCTTATTAAGCCTTTAACTGCCTTCATAATGATATACTGTCAGCTAACCTTAAATTATCACCACTATGTATTGGTATAAATACCCACAACTACATGATGCATTTTGATGAGAGTACAGTTACATCCCCAAATATAAACACATTTTTAGTAAGAGAGGTGTAACAGTGGAACAGACTCCTATTGCTTATTAGACAGACAATATCTTTAAACGTGTTTACAAATCTTCTAGGTAATTATGCAAACAATGATAGGTTGAAACAGTTTTATTAAGGCCACAATTTCCAAGAAGATCCTTAGTAAGATTTGAGAATTTGTTTACCGAACACTGCGATTAATGGCAATTCTGGGAGATGCAACAGGACAAAGAATTTATAATGCAAGCAAAAGTCAAGAGTCAGACAAAAAAAATGAAAAATAAAAAGAAGTCATAACAGGGTAAAGCAACTTGCAGGCAGATGGAATAACATTAAATATTTCATTCCAGATAGCCATTGAGAAATAACAGAGACTAGTACAGAGCTGTTATGAGTTGGCAAACATAAGCCTACTGTAAAACCATACAAGAGTCAGTAAGGACAGAGAGCGAGAGAAAGTAAGAGATGGCTTATGGAGAATGACTGTAGACTGATGTGATTTAAACAAAGTGATGCTCTTATAAGAGCATGTTTTATTTTCATTTTACTTTTAGTTCAGACTGTTAACAGGTTTGGTGGACTAGTGTAACTGACACTTTAAATTCACAAGCCAAGCTCCTGAGAGTGCAACACAGAGAATCCTAAAAAAAATTGCACATATAAAACACTGATGATTAGAAACACTGATAATTCTAAGGAGGGACAAAGTACAGTTATGTAAGAATTTACCCTAATAGTAGATGTCCTACAGATCACTGTTGCAGTACTGCATCCCTCCCTCCCTCCCCTTCCCCGTTGTTGTTTGTACTTATTTCTATGCATTCAGTGGACCAAGGGAGGTGCAGTTACTTCTCTTCTCCTTCTAGCTGACCTTGTTTTTACCTTGCTTTATTTACCCAGGATTTTCCAGGGTCTCCTGGCTTTAGATAGTCTAAAGATATTATACTCCTACACCTGCTTATATTCCTAGGCTGACAGGCTTTTATAAATCACCAGACATACATGTGTTTGGAAGGTGTTTGGCTTTAGTATGCCAGCTGGACTTCAGGTTACCTTGCCAGGATAACTCCAACAGTATTGGAATACTGCATCAGTGATTTAAGGAAGGACATCACGAGATCTGCTGATAAACAATGACATTCTTAGAGACAGAAGTATGTCACTCTTGCAGATTCTCTAGCTAGTAAAATGGGTCAGGGTGGACTCCTGTGGAGATGAAGGTATATTTTCAATGAGCTCATTTCAGTCCAAAATGTTGGAAGCAACAATGCTATCTGGATTACATGCCATGACTGACTTATCATCACTGCTTAAATATCATGCCTGGCCCTCAGCCTGACAAACACCACTCTGCTGAGTATTAATTAAACATGAGGGACCCTTCACAGCAGGAAGGACTGGGATGATTACTACTATAAGCAGTGGTATCATAAGTAATTGTTTCTTTAAAAAATATTTTTTTAAATAATGCATTTAGAAAGTATTTGTGGTATGGTAGTGCTATTCTCATCTCAACTGTTTCCTGAACCCTAATCATAAATTGTATTTGCTACCAGAACCCTAGCCATTTTATCTGCTGCAAGAATTTTTGCTGAACTCAGCACAAAATGTCAATTATGCAGGTCATGATTATCTTCTAAGCACAAAATATAACACAAATGGAAATGTTTTGTAGAAGTCTGACACTTACAAGATCATACACTGGTAATTTCCCTGGGGATGTCATAGGTTCATAGATTAGTACTAGACTAACTGCCCTTGTGAGCCATTTTAAGCCTAGCCAATTATCCCTTGTGAGACTCAAACCCTGCACCTTCTGTTTGTAAGGCAAACACCTTAAGCATTAGGCCACCCTCCCAAACCCTCATTAGACAAAGTACAAAAAAACACAAAACACAACAAAAATAAAGCCTCTATAAATCCATCTTCCATCCATCCTCAACCCCTTTTTCCCATTTTGTATATGGGGTTGGGATGTCGCTTCCACAGTGACAATCTCAAGCCAAGGTTTACACCACTGAGTGGCTAGCCCTGTTGTGGTACTTTATTCATGTCCAATCCACCTAGTGCATGTCTTTGGAATGTGGGAGGAAACTGAAGCACCAGGAGGAAACCCACGTGACCACAGGGAGGACATGCAGACTCCACACAGAAGGCACCACAGCCGAGAATCGAACCGGAGAACCTCCTGCTGTGAGGAGACAATGTTAACTGCTGCACCACCGTGGCCATCTAAAAAAAAAAAACAAAAGAAAGCATCTATAAATAATAAAAAAAAGAACAAATCTGCGCTTGGCACTTAAAAAATCAAAGCCTAGTAATCATCCAATGGGCTAAAAACTCAAAAAAAGTACAGGGTTTAGCCAGGCATACTCAATGCACTCAAGTGACCACATTTGCTTTTTGAGCAGATATAACTGTTGAAAGTTGTGCCTACAACACAGATCTGGCAAAGCTTGTTTAAAATGATCCTACTTATTTGAAAAAGACCTATTTTAATTGCTGTAGGTAGTAACAGTTAAAAAATAGATTCATCATTCCTTCAGTGTTTAGAGGCAGTATTTGGATAGGTATAAATGTTTTGAACATTAGACGGGGCAGCAAAATATGGCTGTGAGTACAAAATGAAAGTTTTTGGCTGCACCCTTGGAAGAGTGCCTATTCACTTTAATTGGTGAAAAAAGGAAGAAAATGTGATGTGAACTGTCTTTTAACCATATTCAATGCAACAGTCATTACAATCCTGGTAATGCTGAACTACTGAAAAATTTGGGAACAAGGTATGACATTTGCCCTCTACTACATCCTACTCACATAATGAACTGCAGAAGCAATGATCCTCATGACAGACAGTAGCTCGGCTGCTTATCTACTGGTAAGTCTGAAAACCTGAGCTGTCCTTTTCACTTTTTTTTTCCCTCAAAGTGCTGCTTATTCTCCTTATATTCATTCATTTCACTGGGATGTGTAGGCAAGCTCACAAAAACAACAACCGTTTCAAGTGTAGATCACATCAATGTATTATAAGGGCTTATCACATTTAGACCTTCAGTCTTATTACAATTAATACTCTCTCTAAATTCTTCTACAACAAACCTGTAAATTGTAATCCTGGAGTATTTTAACCAGCGAATCTCTCAAGTTCGGAATCTCCATGCCCTCTTTAATTCTGCGGATTAGAAGAATGGGGTCCACATGTGTGCCAATATTATTCAGTAAGCCAGTGATAAAAGCTAAAAGGAAAGAGGAAGGTGGTAAGTTAACAGCAATGGCCACTATAAGATCACATTGTATGATACATACTAACTTTTCTCATTTTTTTTATAAAGTGTACTGAACTCCTTTTAGCTTTGCACTTCTACAAATTACATGGAAAATTTAGCTCAAAAATCTTTTACTTTGTTTGTTTTTTAAACAGAAAAAAATAACAAAACTACTACAAATGAAAGTAAAATAAGCTGGTGCACAGCAGTGTTAAGATCATCAGAAGGACTAGAAGTTGGAGTAAGAAGGGTTGAAGGCACTGGAAATGCACACTTGAGAGAAAAAGCTACAGGGTGGGTTACAATACAGATAATCTGTACCGTCAATGGTTTGTAGAGCAAAGGTAGGACAGGAGTACAGTCCAGAAAACCTGGGGCAGGAGTGCGGATGCAGTTGTAAGGTGGAAGATTTACATCTGATTGAGACAGTGGTGTGGGATAGATGCGTGTGATAAAGAATGTAACAATGTGCAACAAGCTTGGAATGAGTGGTGGGCTTGGACAACAACTACACACAGACAGCTGCAACAATTAGGCAGACTCAGTGGCCACTAATGATCTTACATCAGCATGTTTGTATTTGTAATGGGTTCCTCAAACTATATTTTGAGGAAATGTATCTTGGTGAATAATTCTGCACCCTTTAGTTACAGAAATGTATGCATCTATGTGAGAGAAGTAAAAGCAACAGTTAAATTGCTGCTAAATTATTGGAGCCAGTCTGTGTAAATAGCCATGTCTTGGGTCAAACCAAATGTCAGCAAGTGCTGAAGATAAAAATCAATAAGGGTTCTAAATGTGTGTTTGCAATACTATTAAGATGATTTGGTCATGGGGTGCTTGAATAACACTATACCACGAATTTCAAATGTCAACGAGGGTTGACATCAAACTGAAGACAGCCCATTAAAATTCAAATAAAAGTGAAACTAAAAATTATCAACAATTTATCATATACAATATTTACACTACTGATTCAGGTCTTGACAATTGTGCCCACACAAAAGAAGAACCTTCAGAAAACCTTCAGAAAGCTATAGCACATGGTTCAAAGGACATGGTCAGTATTGCATACCATCTGTTTCAAGAGCTATGTAAGTGAAGATTAAAGAACCCAGTACATGCAATGCAACACAAAACAATGCCATAGGGTTATCTAACAGAGACCTTGACCTAAACCAGATGGAAAATGTGCTAAAGAAAAACATTTTCATAATTTACTCTCACAACGGATGACTGAATTTTCATCTCTTCGTAGATACTTGGAATGACTGATCATACAGTTGACTCCATGGATGGTCTCTGGGGGCCCTTTTTTTCCTGAACAATAATAAGATGCAGCAATGGAAGCTGGAATTTGCTGATCGAGTGTTACATGCATATGTATATAACCCATCCTTCAGAGCAGAAAGCATCATACTCCACAGTAACAGAAACATAAACAGTTTATATTCCCACAAATCTACATCCAATAATCATAAAAACTGTAACATGGCTATGTCTACTACATCACCAAGTTTTTAAGTGGTAAACTGAAAAGATGCATCTCTCTTTCTGTGGAAAACATTGTACTGCCAAGGTGGTCAATGCCAGGCTACAACAATACATCCAGCCAAAAAATTCCTTAATGTGGACCAAATACAATATAAAATGTCATAACCATGCAGCTGTCATACTCTGTGTTCCTTCCCACAGGAACTTTCACAGGCTGAAGGTTAATCCAGTATGGTATAGAAGTGGCAAGCTGAACTGGATGTAAAGATTACAGTTCCTATTAATTTCTATCAGCACAATCTTTCTCAGTCCAGCACAGCACTAAACTCACAACACAGATCAAGTTGGTACAGAAGGGAGTGAGTGAGATGCAGAGTGAGAATTCATTATGAAAACAGACAATTCAGTTATCTAACCTTATGGCAAGTACCATATATTCACAGTTATCAGGACAAGTTGAGTACCAATATATGAATCCAAAAGTCAAGCGAAGGCATCTAAGTAACATATTATGAATGACTGTCACTGCAAAACCACATATGGTTATGGAATTGCAGTCCAGTCTGCAGTGTTCAGTAAATCTGTGAACTGCTAGCCAAGTCACTGTTTCACAAATGGTTGACAATGAAACACCATAGGAGAAGGCAGCAGATGTAGCTGCAGTCCTTGCAGAATGAACTCTGAAATATCTCTCCACCTTCTAAACTTTAACACAGCCCTGTGCAACCTGCAATACAAATGAAACAGTCTAGCTTACCCAATGAAATTCTGAACTTATGTGAAAAGGAATAGAAAGTTGACCTGACTTCATGAAGTCATCTTTCTTGAAATACAAGCAAAAAATAGCTTCTAGGATCTATCCTATGGAGTTTACATTCCAATGAATTGAGAAGGAAAGGACAGAAAGTCCTTGGATTCAAAGTAGCATCTGGTCTGGGCTTAGGCATGAAAGGTTGTTCAGAAGTGCCATTTTACCTTTATGAATGTCAGTGTCAGGTTCCAAACATATAATGCTTTGTGGCTCAGACACTCTTCTTGCTGAAAATCAAGTATGTTTCTCTCTTTTTTAATTTCTCCAAGTCTTTTGGTTTATAATACCATGATGGGAATGGACCCCATTCCTAAGTCAAAGTATGATTAAAGTTCATGAAATTAGTATTGTTTCAATCTTTGATGTTAGCCAGAAGGGCTTGTCACAGCACCCGCAATGTGCCCAGTAATGACTTATTTTGCAAATCATGTGGCGTCACATGTATTGGTAACACATCTAAGTACGACTGTAAATTATTTTTTAAGACCAGTTGCTCCTACTACTACTGGAGCTGTCTGGGTGTTCTTCCACACAGCCCTGGTTTCTGCCTGCAAATCCTGGTACTTTTTGACTTTGTGTCTCTCTGTATGTAAGATGCTATAGTCACTTGGTCTAGCAATTTCAATGATCAATGTTAGTTTTGTCTTCTTTTCAATGAACTACTATATCTGGTTTTGTCTCATCTGTTTTTGAACTGTTGATAATGGGTGATCCCATGTGATAAACACTTCACCATTTTATATAATGCTTTGTTGCTCATGTTTCCAGTGCTTTTCAGTTACTTTAACATTACAATGTTTGTACAATCCTCAATGCAACAGTCTTGTCGCATTATCTTATTTTTCAGTATACAGTCCTTCTGCATTTTCCACATCTCTTGCCTTCTCATTTGATCTTTCACCTTATATTCTTTCTTTTCTTTTTTTGGCACATTCAGTTGCTGCCTGATTTTTATCTACTGCTGGTTTGAAATTCACTCCCACTTGACACCAATATGCCTCTGCTAATCTAAGCAGGGAAGTCATCTTTGACTTATTCTTCTCATATTTTAAAACTTTCACTTTGTTTGGGTCTTGTGAGGTCATCAGATATGTATGCACGCCTATGACTGCAGTTCTATACATATATTAATTTTGAGGAGAGCCATACCTCCTTCAGAATGGGGAATATATAGTCTTGGTATACACTGATATTTATTAATCATCTGATGAGCATGAAACATCCTTCTTGTTTTCCTGTCCAAATGATTCAACACCTTTTGGGGCCAGTCAATTACTCCAAAACTCTAAGTTAGGATAGGAAGAACATGCTGGTTTATAGCTTGAACTTTGTTCCTAGATGTCCACATGGTTTTCAGTATTAATTTTAGTCTTCTAAAATATTCCTTACTAAGTTTTATTGGCATTTGTTCATGTTTTAATGTTGATCCTTCATCAATTCCCAAATATTTACACACTCCCTCTTGCTTAAGTTCTATTATGACTTTCTTGTCCCAGACTGTTTTCTTGTGCTGCAGCTTTCCTGCTTTAAAGGTTGGTTTTGCACACTTATCAAGACCAAATGACATTCTTTTATCATCTGAAAAAGTTTTAACCACTTGCAGTTGTGTTTTCAGTTACTCATCTGATGAACTATACAGTTTTAAATCGACAAAAAGAAGATGAGAAGTCTTTACACATTGTTTTCTGTGAGCCAAATCGTAGCCATGACCTAATCTTTTAAGTAAACAGCTTAATGGGTTAAGGGCAAGAAAAAGACCAGCGGTGACAAATAATTTTTATCCCTGGAATAATAATTTGTCCTTTATCATGGCTTAACTGCAAAGTGGTTTGCCACTGTTTCATGGTCGCTGTAATGTAATCGATGAGTATAAGGTGTATCATATACATTTTTAAGCACTCTTTTATCCATGAATGAATGATACTATCAAATGCTTTTTTGTAGTCTCTCCATGCCATACTTAGATTCCTCCCCCCATTATGACTTGGTTTAACAACAAATGATCCCTTGTTCCATATGATTTTCTTTTGTTACCCTTTTGTTGTATTGCCATGATTGAGTTTTCTTCTAAATGACTATAAACTCTATCAGCATTAGTTCCAGTGTACATTTTACACGTCTTTGGAAGACAAGTTATTGGTCTACAGTTTTTGGGATAGCTTGTAGGCTTGTTCTTAAGTAGGAGTATTGTTTTTCCTGTTATTAACCAGGTTTGTCTCTGTGATATATATTGTGTAAATTAAAATGCTTTTCCCCAATATACTGTGTGTACAGTGAAAGGAAATGTGCAAGGCCAAACAACAGTTTTCAAAATAATATGGCTTGCTTTGCAAGAACAGTTATGTTCAGCTTAGATATTAATAATATACAGCTGTGGGCTTTACTGTAAAAGGCATCCTGTTATAGAAAAAAAGGAAGTTGACTTTCTTGGCTTTCAGATGCATAAATAAATAAAATGCAGACAGGTCAAGTGATGCAAAGATGACGTGGAGAGACTTTTGTGAAGTCTTCAGATACAGCGAGGACCAAAAAAGGGCATAAAATAACCATGGACTTTTTCATGACACAGACAGAAACCAGAAGAACAAGTCACAAGGACATTAAAAATAACATTGGTTGAAAAGAGTATATAAACTGGACAGTATGTTTTCACTTGGTAGTGACGTTTAGACTAAGTGTGCCTTAGTATCATCATCTATCTAGCTGTGTTATAATAGAATTAAAATAGCTCTAAAAGAATTAACTGTTTGGCAAGAATTTGTTCTGAGACAAAGAATAACAGATACAGTAGTACGGTGTTTGTCTGGTCTACCTTTTGGACAGTTTTTTCAGTGGCGAAATAAAGACCTCTGCTTGACATTTCTTCAGAAAAGAAAGAAATACATTTCTTCACTCTGTTCTGGGTGTACATATAAATAATTCTTACTCCTGGCTAAATCTTCATGTAAAGATCCATATAAATAAAATAACAAAGCAATATTCAAATAAATAAAATAACTAATCAATATCCAGATAAATAAAATAAATGATTTTGACTAATTCATGTAAAGATGTTAATACTTTTAGCCAGAAGTTAGGTACTGCATCTGGGCCTGGGGTTTTCCATTTAGGAGCTTTTCTTAACTTTGTTTCAATATATCTGGCTGTTACTTCATCCCATTTCACATCCTGAACATTTGAACTTCTTATTCTTTCTTTTACTTTTTCTCTCCATTTAGAATCTTTGTAATGTTCCACAGGATCTTCATAGATATTTCTCCAAAATGTATGTATTCTTTTCTTTGATGGTGCTTAAATTAATTTTGCCTTGTTTTCCAATTCTCTATAAAACCTTTTTGCGTCATTAATAAATTGCTTACTTTGTACTTTTCCTTTGCATGTATTTACATGTATCCACATATCTTCTAAGTTTCTCTGCCTGTGCTGATATTTTTAGTTTATTATTTGCAATGGGTACATGTTAGATTCTGATCTATTCTGATACTGCTCATTGCTTTTATCACATCTATCTTTTTCAGTATTTTTGTTGATCTGTTCCCTCGTCTATACTCTTCTAAAAATGACATTTCTTGTCTTAATTGCTTTTTAGATTTCTCTATCCGATACTTTCATGATGGCATTTGATTTCTCCCTTCCTTTCCCTTACTGCCCTGTGTTTCTGTGATAAGACATTATCTGTTATTAATTTAGCCACACAGTAATATAGCTTTTTTACTTCTGTTATATCACACAGATCTCTATGAACATTCCTAATTACTGTGTTCATTTGTTTTATCAAACTTCTAACTTTTTGTGTGTTATTGACTTTCTGTAGTCTATTTCTTTCATTCATCTTAATATGTCTGCCTATCTCTATTAAATCAAGCAACTATTAGATCATTTTCTTCCCAACTGAGGGCACATGCTTTGTTCTCCCTTTCCTGCAGGAATTCTATAGAAAGTTCCACAGCATCTTCCTGTGCCACATTCTTTTCAGTTTCATCTTGCGTTGTCCATTGCTCTTTCATATGGGAACACACTGGCCTATCACTCTACAACACTGACTGCATCAGAGTTGGTGAGTTGTGTGATGTTTTCAAAAAGCATTGGTCTGTTTTGTTAATGGATGATAATGTAACAGATATAGTTGGTCTTGTACCCAAGTTCTTTTTTAAGAATAATCTCTCTCTGAAATGACAGCTGTGTTACAAGAACTGTAGTGTTAAACCTCATTTTAGGACCAAGAGATTTGGTACCTTCTCCTGTCGGCATTGTTCAGCCTGTGATTTTATATGTAGTGCCACTTTTGTTCATTTGAGATGTATGAATAAGGTGATAGATTTGAAGTGTTGTGCCAACTGTACTACTATGAATGTAGTTTATTGTGCTGTTTGTCTTACCTGTGATTGTTTAAGACTAATCATAGTTTGAAGGAGACGGTCTTGGAACATTTAGAGGACAGCAGGAGGGGGAAACAGATGAATGCACTTGCTAAGCATGCAACAGAAAATGGCAATAATCACAGGTTTAAATTTGCAGTACTGGAAGTCGTGCATGAAGGTCTTGGGTCTGGTGACTTGGTTAACTTAACTTAATGTTCAGAGTTAAAGTAGATTATCAGCTTGAATACTGATAAACACCTGGGTCTTAATGGACGTACTTCAATTAAAACTGTTCTGAAGAAGAGGATTTTATTCCATTGAAAGGTTTGTGCTATGTGGTGAATGTCATGTGATGTATTGGCTTAAAGTGATTGGTAGTTTCTTATATTTAAATAGCTGTTTTAAATGTTTTACTGTAAGTCTGATGAAGCAGCAGGTTGCTGCAAAAGTGCTAACTTTTTATTAAACTATTATATTTTTTACCTTACAGCTGTGTTAGTTGACTTTATATTTTTTTA
The DNA here is from genome assembly GCF_019279795.1 of Protopterus annectens. NCBI lineage: Eukaryota > Metazoa > Chordata > Ceratodontiformes > Protopteridae > Protopterus > Protopterus annectens. The sequence goes on along the minus strand of NC_056731.1, from coordinate 390,951,876 downwards.
CTATTGTGCTTCAGAGTTGCCACAGTTTCCTGTTCCTTCCTTTGCTGTGCAACTCCAACTGAACTTTTGTACTGGCTTTCTATGGAAGGCTCCAAAGTAACTTCATATGACAACTGATCAGATATTTCCTACTTCACTGGTTTCTCCTTAATTTGGCGATGTATTGCTCTATCCTGCTGTGAAGTTATCCGAGTTATATTTTCTACACTAAATCCTTCACTTTGCAGGTAATCCATAACCTCAATTTCTGTTTCTTTAAGTTCTCCATTACTAATCCTACTTTTTACTTTTCCTCTGTTTTCTTATTTTTTTGTATTGTAAGATATTCCATATCCGGATGCCTTTGCCTGTATTTCTTTTCAAACATCTTTGGTGCTGCTCTTGCTGTACTGATTGGTTTTGCTTTCTCCTTTGTATAAAAATTCCACCATATTAAATCTATTTTTCCCCATGTCCATAATTCCTCTTCAGATGTCTCCTGCTACTCCTTATTTGGCGGACTCGTTGTACCATCATGCTATGATATAACCTGTGTTAGACTTTCTACACTAAATCATTCACTTTGCAGGTATTCCACAACTTCAACTTCTATTTTAACTTCTACTTTACTAATCTTCTGTTCTCCATTTCCTCTTTGTGGTCTTAATTTTTGGATTGTGAAATTTTCCATATATGGATGACTTCATCTGTATTTCTGTTCAAATATCTTTGGGGAAGCTTTTTTTGTAATGATTAATTTGGCTTTTCTCCTTTGTGCAAACATTGCACTATATCAGATCTCTCTCTTTCCCATGTCTACATTTAGTTTTTATATCTTTCAAAAATCTCTAGATTTTGTTCTTTATATTTTTAAATTTACATTTCTTTTCTTCTACCTTTTTTCCACACAACACCCTCTATCACCCTTTTAACGCACACCCACAACCCCATTATTTTACTGCTTCTTAACTGAACTATGTACAAAATATGTACGGCTGCAAGGTTAACCCTTTCCTACTTCTTCAGTTTTACTATACACTATTCCTCTTTTAATTGGATTTAGTATGTTTCCCAAAAACAGAAAAAAAAATACTTTTCAATTTCACATCAGTCCTTATATGTACTCCATATCCCTAAATGACTATGTCATGAAAGGGAGAAAAACAATCAATCACAAATGGTAAAACAAAAAAGAGACAGAATCACAAAAAACTGACTACTACTTTTTCACTAAAAAAGCCCTATATGCCAGCAAGCCACGGCTACAAAACTGAGACAAAGTGTCGTCTTGGCTGTGATACTGATAGAGAAAGGGTTTTTTTTTTGTAAAACCCTATGCATCACCTTACTCATGTGAGTAAACCCTAACCTTACCCCACCCCTAACTCTACACATTCCATTACTAAAACCCTTTCCTCTAACCGTACCACTACACAAGACACAAGGACACAGCACCAGACAACACAAAACATGCACAATACTATCCCTTTAGCTAACCCTTACCCTAACCAGCGACCACCTGCATACTCACAAATACTATAACACAGTCTTGCATGTCTTCACAACCACCGCTTTTTCAAATATTAATTTTCCTGCACACTGCTGCTTACTTACACTACGTAAAACTATATTCAACCATATGTGATTCACTCTAATGAGCATTCACTCATTTGCACATTTTCTTTTTTTACACGCAATAAAACCTTTTTACCTTTTGAGTTACAACCTCCAAACATATACCCAATAAAACTGAGTTAGAAAACTTTTTTCCAAAAAGACATACCAAAACATTTCCAGAGTAAAATCTCCTGGCTCACTGTTGCCATTTCATCTTCCATTCTTCCTACCTTATATTTCATTCAGTAAATCTTATGTCAGGCTCATACCTACTCTTCTTGAAATATATTCATCTATATTTCTCAATAATTCCTTTACTCATTTATTTACTTACTATTACATAAAGACTCCTGTAATATTTTTCAGTTATTCTGCAAAAGATGCATTCTTTATTACAATGACCACATAACCTGTGTAACATTTAAGACATAAATCTTTACTCCTTTTCTTACCTTCTATCTCTGTTCCTCTATTTTATCATTACTTTATTTAAGCACTACACTGACACTACAGCCAACGCTGGGCTCAGCTGAACCCCTGTTTTATTCTATTTTTCATGACTGTAGCTTTTCATACATTGTAAATGGTATAACCTTGCTCTATGGTAAGTTTAGCTAATTAATTTCTAAACCTGTCTTCCAAACCATAGCATGCAAGAATCTTAATGAATATGACACATTATCAAGTGCTTTCTTAATTCTAATACTGCAGTTCTGCTTTCAGTTTTCTTGTTAAGAACATCACCCACTCTTTTTCATAACATGATGAAATTCATTGCAACTTTCTTTTACTAGTGGCATGCACTATCTGTTCTTTTACATCATTTACTAATTTCTAATCCTTCACTGTATGATCTTATTAATAGCTTATCACATCCAATTAATGCTTTAAGTCTACATCTGGACAGCTCACACTTCCTTCTCTTTTTTATATGAATTTAATGAAATTAATCAAGATATCTTTTTCTCTATTCCTTCTGCATACCATTCATTCATATCTGCTAGAAAGTTCAAAAGTCTTCTGTCTTGTATTTGACAAAACATATTGTAGTCTTTCTCTTCTTCAGCACACTTCACCTTTAACTTGTTGTATTTTTTTAAATTTCATCAACAGAAATGTCTTTCTCTGTTCCTTTGTCTTCCTTTCACTTACCATTCTGTTTTCCAATTTCATTTCTCCTTGTGTTTCTTTTTCCTTATACATATTCACTAAATATGAATATGCTCCTTCTAAAATGTATTGTCTTTTCATTCATACCCTTACTTTCTTTCTGCTTTTAATGTATCCAAATAACTATTGCTTAACCCTCTATGTCTAATAATGCTGACCTTTATTTTCTCATTTTAAATTTTACCTCACCTCACTTGTAAAGTGATGATCCTCTTTTTCAAAAGCAGCACAGTTGCTTCTTAGTATTTCTCCCTCCCTCTCTCTCTCTATATATATATAATTACTTATTTCTATTTTACATTTACACACTTACTTCTCTATCTTATTATAAAATGGCAGCATCCCTAACATGATCATCACAAAGTCTTTCCTTACAGATTTTCCCTCTTATACTAATGCCCAACAATTTTAAAAACTCAATATATCAAAAAAACGGCTCAAGGATGCAGAGAGGTGCAGAACAATGAACCAATAAAAAGAAAACAAATCTGCACCAGTCTTACACTCAACCACAAAACATTTACTGTTAAAAACACAGAAGTGTAAGTGCTTTCACGATAATTCCTACCACTTCCTCAGACCCTGAGAAAGAGGTAGGAATTATCGCGAAAGCATTTACACTTCTGTGTTTTTAACAATAAACGTTTTGTGGTTAAGTGTAAGACTGGTGCAGATTTGTTTTAATTTTAAAATCTCCCCTTAGTATTTCCTCATTTTGATCTGATATCATTTAAAATCGGTCCAGATTGCAGTATGGACTGAAAAAAATGCCTCTATGTCTCCATTAGTAATTCACGTTAACCTTAAATTAAATGATTTGTACATTAGTAATTTCCCCTTTGATATGTAGGTTTAACTCAGATCTTAATATTTCCTATAAAAGTCTTCCATCAGCTTCTAGCTTACTTTTCTTTTACTTATCAGGACAGTGACAAAGTACAGTTTTGTACCTACCATAAATGTAGATGTTCGAGTGCTAATACAGCTGCAGTCATAACAGATGGGTTCTCCTGCCGTCAGGCGGGTCCTCGGTCGGCCGAATTCCAAAGTCTAGGTCCGGCATCGGTTGTTGTCACTTTCTTTCCTGACATCAGTGTGACAGGGGTATATAAGACACAGCCGACGCCATTTTCTTCAGTCTTTCTTGCCCCAGATGTCAGGTGCCCCCAGAAGGAAGGCAATATATATAAAAAATATATATATATATATATATATATATATATATATATATATATATATAATATATAATCATGCATTACAATATAATCAAAAACCAGTAGTTGCAAGCAAATACACCATAGAAGGATAACCCAATCAAGTTGTAAGATGAGGAGTTAGCCACTAGGTCTGTACCAGAGGGAAGGAGGGAGGAAACCTGGACTGCAGCTGTATTAGCACTCGAACATCTACATTTATGGTAGGTTCAAAACTGTACTATGTTCATCGTGCATACAGCTGCAGTCATAACAGATGGGTAGAATCCCAAAGCTACGCACAGGGTGGTAGGCACTAGGTGGAACTGGGAGGAGCCAGAATGCCCTGCAACACAGCAGTAGCAAAGCCTGCTCTAGTTTTGGAGTATAAAGGTAGGTGGTAGTGTTTAGTGAAGGTATGCACAGAACTCCAAGTGGCTGCCTCCAAAATATCTTTGGTAGGGACTCCTCTGAGTAAGGCTGCAGAGGTAGCTGTGGCCCTTGTGGAGTGGGATCTGATGCCTGCAGGTACAGATTTACCATGAAAGGAGTAACAAAACCGTATGCAGTGGCCTATCCATTTCGAAATTGTCTGTTTGGAAATTGGCTTCCCTTGAGCTCCTACAGCATAGGACACAAAGAGTTGTTCTGATTTCCTGAAAGGCTTTGTTCTGTCCAAATAGTAACATAGCTGTCTATGGATGTCTAAGGAATGTAGCAGCCTTTCCCCTTTGTTTTGAGGATTGGGGTAAAAGGTAGGTAAGTGTATGGCCTGATTTAAAGCTACCCTGGATACTACCTTAGGCATAAATGACGGGTTGGTTCGTAGGAAACCCTGTCCTGATGGAAGATGAGAAAGGGCTGCACAGCCATGAGGGCTTGTAGTTCGAAACCCTCTGAGCTGAGGTAATGGCCAGAAGGAAAGCTGTTTTCCAGGACAAATATTGCAAATCTGTTGAGGCAGCTGGTTCAAAGGGAGGCAATGTTAATTTTTCTAGAATGTAATTAAGATCCCAGGCTGGTATTGGTTGTTTCCTTGGAGGTCTTATATTCTTAGCCCCTCTGAGGAACTGTCTTAAGAGTGGGTGAGAGAATAAGGGTGGATCAGTGTTGTATTCTGCAGAAATGGCTGAGGCATGAATTTTGATGGAGGAAAATGAAAGTCCACTGTTCAACAGCTCAGCTAGATACTGTAATATCTGAGGCAAATTCAGTTTTCTAGGATCCTGGCCTTTTTTCTCCTTCCAAGCGCAAAACCATTTCCATTTTGCGGAGTAAGCCTTTCTAGTAGATGGCCTTCTGGCCTCCAAAATGACATCCTGCCCCTCTTTGGAGAGTAGGGTCTGTTGTGGTGTTAAGGAATTTTCCATGCAGCCAGATTGAGTGTTTTCAGCTGACTGTGAAGAGTTTTGTAGCTGTGCTGAGTCAGTAGAAGAGGCATTAGAGGTAGGGTCCAGGGAGATATGTTAGGCTCCTCAGGAGAGGGTACCAGTGTTGTCTTGGCCAGTCTGGAGCAATCAGTATCATCTTCGGTCTGTCTGCTCTTGCTTTCAAGAGCACCTTGGGCAGAAGAGGCAAAGGTGGGAAGGCGTAAACTGTCCGTGCTGCCCAACTGAAAGAAAGGGCGTCCACTCTCCAGGCCTTTGGATGGAAGGTCCTTGAGCAGAATTTTGTCAATTGATGATTCCTGTGGGAGGCAAAGAGATCTATGTCTGGCCTTCCCCATGCTTGGATTATCTTTGTAAACACTTGAGGATGCAACTTCCATTCGTGCGGGTCTGTCATATTTCTGCTTAGATTGTCTGCCAGCGTGTTTTCCAAACCTGGCAGGTACTGTGCTTGAAGTTCGATTTGCCATTCCAGAGCCACGTTCCAAAGTGACATGGCTAGCCTGCACAGGGGGTATGAATGTGTTCCTCCTTGTTTGTTTATGTACCACATTGCTGTGGTGTTGTCTGTTCTTATCAATAATTGCCCTGGATGCAGGAGGTCCTTGAAAGCTGTAATTGCATTTATCACTGCTAGCATTTCCTTTTGATTGATGTGAAGGTGCTTTTCCTTTTGGGACCATTTGCCCTGAATGCACCTGTCTGTCATGTGTGCCCCCAGGCGTAGTCTGAGGCGTCTGTTGTGATGACTTGATTTGCTTGAGGCTTGCAGAATGGTAGATCTGTGTTTGTTTGGCATGCTTGGGCCCACCATAGAAATTCCTTTTGCAAACATGGGATTAGTGGTATTATTGTTTCCAAACTGTGGCTGTGTTGAGACCATAGGTTTTTTAGGTACCATTGAAGTTTCCTCATATGCAAATTTGCACATGGGATTAGAAGAATGCAAGATGCCATGAAGCCCAGAGCCTGCAGGATTTTCCTTGCAGTTAGCCTGGTACAATTTGCTAGTATTTTGAAGTACTGAGTTAGTTGCCCCTGTTTTTCCTGGCGTAAGATAGGCCATCTGGGTGTTTGTGTCCAAGTTGGCACCCAGGAAAGTTATTTTCTGAGATGGTGTTAGCCTGGATTTCTCTTTGTTGACTGTGTATCCCAGAGAATTCAGTAACCGTGTTACATAAGCCAGATGTTCCAGAAGTATGTGTTTGCTGTCCGCTTGGATCAGGCAATCATCCAAATAAGGGTAAATTTGTATCCCTTGAAGTCTGCAGTAGGCAATTACTGATGCCAGGCATTTCGTGAATACTCTGGGCGCAGTAGATAAGCCAAAGGGCAATGCAGAGAATTGATAGTGGATTGAACCTACAAGAAATCTGAGGTATCTTCTGCAGCTTTGTCTGATTGGGACATGCAGGTATGCCTCCTTGAGGTCCAATGTTACCAGCCAAGACTCCTTGCCCAGCATGGGAAGAAGCTGCTTTAAGGTGAGCATCTTGAATTTTGGTACGAGTAGAAATGTGTTTAGGATGGATAAGTCCAAAATGGGTCTCCAGTCGGTTCCCTTCCTTGGTACCAGGAATAGTCTGGAATAAAAACCTTGACCTTGTTCGTGAGTAGGTACCTCTTGAATAGCTTTCATGTCCATGAGCTTTGAAATTTGTATTTGAGCCTCTGCCCTTTGATTGTGTGGCAGGTTCAGCATGCCTCTCATTTTTGGAAGAGTGTGAAAATGAAATCTGTAGCCTCTGTTTATAATGTCCAGGATCCATTTGTCTGTTGTGATAATATGCCAATTTTTTGTAAATAATGCCAGCTTTCCTCCCAAGGGTGCTGCCAGCTGAGACTTGCTTGGTATGAAAAGGGGAAAGTCATTGGGTTTGTTTCCTGTATTGTTGTGCACTGTCTTCGCCACCTCTTGGTGCTGGAGTTTGCCATTGTCTGCCTCTATATGATCCTTAAGATTGTCCTCTGCCCCTTGTGCGCCTGTATCTACCTCTTTGGGGCTTGTCCGTGGCTGGAAAGGACCAGTTTTTTGAAGGCCAATTTCTGCTAAAACGTGGTGGTTGTACCTGTAGAAAAGCTTTGACAGTTTGCATAGATTTAGCTTTTTCTTCCATTTTCCGTAGTATCTCCTCAGCATTAGTACCAAATAATACATCCTTTTGTAAAGGAGCATCTAGTAGTTTAGCTTTAACATGATCAGGCAAGGTTTGTTCCCTAAGCCAGGCATGTCTACGAATGACTGATCCTGTAACAGCAGCTCTACTTGAGGCCTCTAGAGCATCATAGCCACATTTGTAAGGTGTGTTTACCCACTTGTTCTGCACTATGCATCATATCCTGCAACTCCTTCAAATCTGGTTGTTCAGGTTGTGACATTTTATTCCTTAATTATGATAACAGAAACTGCTGATATTTAAGCATATGGAACTGACAATTTAAGGCCCTCATGGCTAGGGTGGCCGAGGTATATACATTTTTCCCCACCTTTCTAAGGATCTAGACTCTCTTTCAGAAGGTAGTGGATTCTTAGCAGTAGAGGCCTTCATTCCCTTGGGGCCTTGAGAAATGGTTTCAGGGTCAGCATTATGGCTTTTGTAAAGAAATTGGTGAGAGTTAGGAACTCTGTAGTACCTATCAGGCTTGACTGGGGCAGGAGGCAGGAATCCGGATTAAGGCAAGCCTCGAGTAAACATCATCAAGTATGTCCAAGACAGGAGGTATCGCCAGAGGTCTGTGCTGAGGTAGCAAAAGAAATTCCCTAAGTCTTTTCTTGGAATCTGAAAAGTCTTGGCCTTCCCAATGGAAGTGTTCCCTCAAGGTATGCAAGGTTACCGAAAGAAAAATCCTCTGGGGAGATACAGAAGGAATGGACTGCTCTGCATCAGAATCTTCAAAAGGGGAGTACGAGTGTTCCTCTTCATCAGAATGTTCTGAAATAATGGAGCCCTGGTCAGAAGAGGAGAATCTTCCTCCACTCTGGGTCTCTTGTCCGGAGGGTTGGGAACCCCTGATAAGAGTAATTAAATCCTCAGCCATTTTTAGCATCTGCTTTTTAGGCATGGGGCCTGGAGATGGGCCCTGTGCAACAGGCCTCTTGGGATGCATGGCTGATTTGGACTTAGTAAAGGCCTTTATGGAAAAGGAAGATGAGGGTCTAAAGACACCATGGGTGGAAGTGGACCTGTCCACATTAAGAGGCTCAACACTCACAGTGGCTTCGGTAGCTGTAGTCAGGGTATGGGCCGAGGCACCTGCGGTCTCGGTTACAGAAGACACCGCCAGAGAAGTGTCGTCGGTAGTCAGGGGCTGCGTAGGCGCCTCGCTGAGAACCGGACCACGTGTAGCCGGTTTTGGAGTGGTGTCGGTGGAGACCGCGGACCTTGCGTGTCGGTCTTTGTCCTTGCGTTTTTTGGACAAAACGGTAGTCGGAGTCTCCGACGACATTTTATAATCAAAAGCTTTACCAAAAAAGTGCTGGGCGAACTCCGCCCGACGCTTAATAGTGCGTTTACTGAAAGTAGCGCAAAAGCGACAGCCCGAGACGTCGTGGTCTGGGCCTAAACAAGGTATACAGAGGGAATGGAAATCCTTATGCGGTATTTGCTTCCCACAAGAAATACAATTGTTAACTTTGTCTGACATTGGTCTGAGGCAAGAAAAGTTTCCCCAACGGGGTACTTAGCTTTAAAGAAGACTTCGGTTTCCAAATTTTTGTAATTTCAGGAGCTGGCCAACCGGCACTTGCGAACTGCTTCTGCTTTGGGCACCGCGCGGCAAAAAAGACTGAAGAAAATGGCGTCGGCTGTGTCTTATATACCCCTGTCGCACTGACGTCAGGAAAGAAAGCGACGACAACTGACGCCGGACCTAGACTTTGGAATTCGGCCGACCGAGGACCAGCCTGACGGCAGGAGAACCCATCTGTTATGACTGCAACTGTATGCACGATGAACATCTAAAATATCACGTGTATACTCTTAGACATTGTTTCTGTTACTCTGATCTGCTGTGATCTGGATCCTGGCCCTACACAGCTATTTAAGGTCTATCTTGATTTAGTAGAACTGATTACACTCCATATAGTTCTTCTCCTGTCGGCATTGTTCAGCCTGTGATTTTATATGTAATGCCACATTTGTTCATTTGAGATGTATGAATAAGGTGATAGATTTGAAGTGTTATGCCAACTGTCCTACTATGAATGTAGTTTATTGTGCTGTTTGTCTTACCTGTGATTGTTTAAGTCTTAAGACTAATCGTAGTTTGAAGGAGACGGTCTTGGAACATTTAGAGGACAGCAGGAGGGGGAAATAGATGAAGGCTCTAGCTAAGCATGCAACAGAAAATGGCAATAAGCACAAGTTTAAATTTGCAGTACTGGAAGTCGTGCATGAAGGTCTTGGGTCTGGTGACTTGGTTAACTTAACTTAATGTTCAGAGTTAAAGTGGATTATCAGCTTGAATACTGATAAACACCTGGGTCTTAATGGACGTACTTCAATTAAAACTGTTCTGAAGAAGAGGAATTTATTCCATTGAAAGGTTTGTGCTATGTGGTGAATGTCATGTGATGTATTGGCTTAAAGTGATTGGTAGTTTGTTATATTTAAATAGCTGTTTTAAATGTTTTATTGTAAGTCTGATGAAGCAGCAGGTTGCTGCGAAAGTGCTAACTTTTTATTAAACTATTATATTTTTTACCTTACAGCTGTGTTGGTTGACTTTATATTTTTTACTATTGTGCTTCAGAGTTGCCACAGTTTCCTGTTCCTTCCTTTGCTGTGCAACTCCAACTGAACTTTTCTACTGGCTTCCTATGGAAGGCTCCAAAGTAACTTCATATGACAACTGATCAGATGTTTCCTACTTCACTGGTTTCTCCTTAATTTGACGATGTATTGCTCTATCCTGCTGTGATGTTATCCGAGTTAGATTTTCTACACTAAATCTTTCACTTTGCAGGTAATCCATAACCTCCGTTTCTGTTTCTTTAAGTTCTCCATTACTAATCCTACTTTTTACTTTTCCTCTGTTTTCTTATTTTTTTGTATTGTAAGATATTCCATATCCGGATGCCTTTGCCTGTATTTCTCTTCAAACATCTTTGGTGCTGCTCTTGCTGTACTGATTGGTTTTGCTTTCTCCTTTGTATAAAAATTCCACCATATTAAATCTATTTTTCCCCATGTCCATAATTCCTCTTCAGATGTCTCCTTCTCCTCCTTATTTGGTGGACTCGTTGTTCCATCATGCTATGATATAACCTGTGTTAGACTTTCTACACTAAATCATTCACTTTGCAGGTATTCCACAACTTCAACTTCTATTTTAACTTCTACTTTACTAATCTTCTGTTCTCCATTTCCTCTTTGTGGTCTTAATTTTTGGATTGTGAAATTTTCCATGTATGGATGACTTTGTCTGTATTTCTGTTCAAATATCTTTGGGGAAGCTTTTTTTGTAATGATTAATTTGGCTTTTCTCCTTTGTGCAAACATTGCACCATATCAGATCTCTCTCTTTCCCATGTCTACATTTAGTTTTTATATCTTTCAAAAATCTCTAGATTTTGTTCTTTATATTTTTAAACTTACATTTCTTTTCTTCTACCTTTTTTCCACACAACACCCTCTATCACCCTTTTAACGCACACCCACAGCCCCATTATTTTACTGCTTCTTAACTGAACTATGTACAAAATATGTACGGCTGCAAGGTTAACCCTTTCCTACTTCTTCAGTTTTACTATACACTATTCCTCTTTTAATTGGATTTAGTATGTTTCCCAAAAACAGAAAAAAAAATACTTGTCAATTTCACATCAGTCCTTGTATGTACTCCATATCCCCAAATGACTATGTCATGAAAGGGAGAAAAACAATCACAAATGGTAGAACAAAAAAGAGACAGAATCACAAAAAACTGACTACTACTTTTTCACTAAAAAAGCCCTATATGCCAGCAAGCCACGGCTACAAAACTGAGACAAAGTGTCATCTTGGTTGTGATACTGTTAGAGAAAGGGTTTTTTTTTTGTAAAACCCTATGCATCACCTTACTCATGTGAGTAAACCCTAACCTTACCCCACCCCTAACTCTACACATTCCATTACTAAAACCCTTTCCTCTAACAGTACCACTACACAAGACACAAGGACACAGTACCAGACAACACAAAACATGCAGAATACTATCCCTTTAGCTAACCCTTACCCTAACCAGCGACCACCTGCATACTCACAAATACTATAACACAGTCTTGCATGTCTTCACAACCACCGCTTTTTCAAATATTAATTTTCCTGCACACTGCTGCTTACTTACACTACGTAAAACTATATTCAACCATATGTGATTCATTCTAATGAGCATTCACTCATTTGCACATTTTCTTTTTTTACACACACTAAAACCTTTTTACCTTTTGAGTTACAACCTCCAAACATATACCCAATAAAACTGAGTTAGAAAACTTTTTTCCAAAAAGACATACCAAAACATTTCCAGAGTAAAATCTCCTGGCTCACTGTTGCCATTTCATCTTCCATTCTTCCTACCTTATATTTCATTCAGTAAATCTTATGTCAGGCTCATACCTACTCTTCTTGAAATATATTCATCTATATTTCTCAATAATTCCTTTACTCATTTATTTATTTACTATTACATAAAGACTCCTGTAATATTTTTCAGTTATTCTGCAAAAGATGCATTCTTTATTACAATGACCACATAACCTGTGTAACATTTAAGACATAAATCTTTACTCCTTTTCTTACCTTCTATCTCTGTTCCTCTATTTTATCATTACTTTATTTAAGCACTACACTGACACTACAGCCAACACTGGGCTCAGCTGAACCCCTGTTTTATTCTATTTTTCATGACTGTAGCTTTTCATACATTGTAAATGGTATAACCTTGCTCTATGGTAAGTTTAGCTAATTAATTTCTAAACCTGTCTTCCAAACCATAGCATGCAAGAATCTTAATGAATATGACACATTATCAAGTGCTTTCTTAATTCTAATACTGCAGTTCTGCTTTCAGTTTTCTTGTTAAGAACATCACCCACTCTTTTTCATAACATGATGAAATTCATTGCAACTTTCTTTTACTAGTGGCATGCACTATCTGTTCTTTTACATCATTTACTAATTTCTAATCCTTCACTGTATGATCTTATTAATAGCTTATCACATCCAATTAATGCTTTAAGTCTACATCTGGACAGCTCACTCTTCCTTCTCTTTTTTATATGAATTTAATGAAATTAATCAACATATCTTTTTCTCTATTCCTTCTGCATACCATTCATTCATATCTGCTAGAAAGTTCAAAAGTCTTCTGTCTTGTATTTGACAAAACATACTGTAGTCTTTCTCTTCTTCAGCACACTTAACCTTTAACTTGCTGTATTTTTTTAATTTCATCAACAGAAATGTCTTTCTCTGTTCCTTTGTCTTCCTTTCACTTACCATTCTGTTTTCCAATTTCATTTCTCCTTGTGTTTCTTTTTCCTTATACATATTCACTAAATATGAATATGCTCCTTCTAAAATGTATTGTCTTTTCATTCATACCCTTACTTTCTTTCTGCTTTTAATGTATCCAAATAACTATTGCTTAACCCTCTATGTCTAATAATGCTGACCTTTATTTTCTCATTTTAAATTTTACCTCACCTCACTTGTAAAGTGATGATCCTCTTTTTCAAAAGCAGCACAGTTGCTTCCTAGTATTTCTCTCTCTTTATATACATATATATATATATATATAAAATTACTTATTTCTATTTTTATTTTACATTTACACACTTACTTCTCTATCTTATTATAAAATGGCAGCATCCCTAACATGATCACAAAGTCTTTCCTTACAGATTTTCCCTCTTATAATAATGCCCAACAATTTTAAAAACTCAATATATCAAAAAAAAAGGCTCAAGGATGCAGAGAGGTGCAGAACAATGAACCAATAAAAAGAAAACAAATCTGCACCAGTCTTACACTCAACCACAAAACATTTACTGTTAAAAACACAGAAGTGTAAGTGCTTTCGCGATAATTCCTACCACTTCCTCAGACCCTGTGAAAGCGGTAGGAATTATCGCGAAAGCACTTACACTTCTGTGTTTTTAACAATAAACGTTTTGTGGTTAAGTGTAAGACTGGTGCAGATTTGTTTTAATTTTAAAATCTCCCCTTAGTATTTCCTCATTTTGATCTGATATCATTTAAAATCGGTCCAGATTGCAGTATGGACTGAAAAAAATGCCTCTATGTCTCCATTAGTAATTCACGTTAACCTTAAATTAAATGATTTGTACATTAGCAATTTCCCCTTTGATATGTAGGTTTAACTCAGATCTTAACATTTCCTATAAAAGTCTTCCATCAGCTTCTAGCTTATTTTTCTTTTACTTATCAGGACAGTGACAACTAAAATATCACGTGTATACTCTTAGACATTGTTTCTGTTACTCTGATCTGCTGTGATCTGGATCCTGGCCCTACACAGCTATTTAAGGCCTATCTTGATTTAGTAGAACTGATTACACTCCATATAGTTCCATCTTCCTTGAGAAATGGGTGTTTTCCACACTTCTTAAAGAAATTCTCAAAAACAATCTACTGATACAACTACAGGAGAATCACCACCCTGACCCTAACATTTCCTTTATTTATAAGGTTAAATGACAAGGTGGTCTACATATTGCCATATTCCTACTTTGTGGTCCAGGATTCTGATCTCATATCTAGACAAAATATGGAGCCTGCACTCACTTAAGTGGAAAATTTCTTGCTGATGCCAAGAGATCAAATAAAATATTTGATGCTGGCCTTCAGTGTCTGATACCGATTCTGTAATCCTGAATGCATGCCTGTTAGAGCACTGTTTTCACACAGGTATGATCTTGGAATTGTGTTCCATTTTTTTGGCCATACTTAGTATATGGTGAGTGGGTAAATTCCTCTGGATCTTACTGGTTTGTGCGGCTTCTTTGTAATTTTGGTGTATATGCTGTTGCCACGGTAGTGCAGCGGTTACAGTTGTCGCCTCACTGCAAGAGGTTCTCCTGTTCGATTCTCAGCCGGAGTGCCTTCTGTGTGGAGTCTGCATGTCCTCCCTGTGATCGCCTGCACGTTAAAAGACATGCAGGTAGGTGCATGCCTTCTCTGAAGGTTGGGCGCTGGGCTGGCAACTTGACACTGTAAAAATTCATTGCCAATCATAAGCGGACTGGTGATCCGCTGTGGCGACCCCTAATCAGGAAAAGCCGAAAGACTTTTTATGCTTCTGCTAAATGAGGCCATGGTGAGGTGGGGGTATTTCTTATTGATCATATACTGATGATATTCAGCTTTACATCTCATTTTTTCCCGAGAATGCACCCAATTTTTGTCATCGCTGGAATGCTGCTTGGATGCCATCCTTGACTGAGTGACTTATAATCAACTGAAACTCAGCTGAGCTAAGACTGATACTTAGGGTCCAACTCTTAGCTGTCATCATGATATCTTCCTTCCATCTTAAGAATATTGCCCAAATTTGAGAAGTGCTAAGTTTTTTGCATATGCAATGATATTAGCTTTTTTTTCCCTTTAGGAAATGTTCAGTGGGAGTCAAGAAGTTTGCATCTGTTGGCAGTTGCACATTCTGTTTTGTTCTGCATCTGCAGAGTTGTTAACTTTTTTCCTCACTGCTGACTATGTTTCCATGGTGACTAGCTGTCTGCAAGATATAAGCAATTAATACTGAGAGTTCTGAGCATTGTCTGCTGAGAGAAATGCAAAATTTAAAGTTACAAGAGCAAGGAGTTCAGTAAAAAAAAGTCTAAAATTACTTTCAGTAAATACGATATAGCCATTTCCCTAGCAGTCTTAACACTTGAACAGTGTATAATTTAGTTTTATTTAAAGGCAGCCAGTGCACTTTTCTTAAGGCTAAAAGTTAATGTTTTCTGAAAGCATACAAACTGTTTTTTTCACATCTTGGAGGGGAACAAAGATAAGAAAAGAACAGGCAGCAATCAGTGTAAGTGGAAGCATAGCCTGGCTGTAACATGCACTTTAGCATGGGTAATCTTAATTTTTGGTAGGTATGCCAGTGGGTGCAGCTATTGATTTACTCACTTGTTCCTATCAGGAGGATTTGAAAATGTGCTTTGTTTTGTGCATTTGTTCTAAGTTGATAGGTTATAGGTAGTCTGAAAATGTATTTAGTTTTCTGTTTGAGAGTTTTCTTTAAAACAAAAAGTCTTGAAAATGTGACATAGGTTCAAATGGAAATGACAAGAAACAACTCTATAAAAGTCAACCTGCCTGACAGTGTGTGCATATAAAACAAAAGTTGGAAGTACACATTCAAGAAAGATGTCATGTATAATAGATGGGAATAATAACTTCTTATAATGGGTATGCTATCCATATAATTTTGAAAGTAAATGGTCTTATAGGTAGAGACAAAAGCTAAGAGTACTGAATTATATTAAGAAATGCAGAGTCTAAACTGCAATGCTACAGGACACATACTTGGGAAAAACTGAGTATCGGGATTTGATAAAGAAATGAGCAATAATTGATGATGAACTTAAATTCAACCATCACATTCATAGCTCAATAAAAAAACACCAAAAACTAGGTCTGCTTTACCATCACAAAAACTTTCTTCCCTGTGCATCCAGGCCATCCCTTACCCAATCCCTGCTTCTACCATCCCTACTCTATGCTTCACCTATTCTTACCCATCTACAAAGTAACAAAATATCCAAACTAGAAACCACATATAACAAAGTAGCCAGATTTGCTGCAAATCAACCTTACAAACCCCATCACTGCCTCTCATTAAAGGCTTTACACTGGCCTGAATTTTCCAACTTACTGCCTCAATCCCAACTCCTTATAACCCACAATATACTAAACAATCCTAAATCCTGCCCATCCCTTGCAAATTTTCTGACACTTTATACTCCAACGCCCACTAAGAAGTACTAATCAATACTTTATTGGAGTTAATAAGCCAAACAAAACCTCTGGGAAAATACTCTATTTGTCACTCAGTTGCAAAAAATTGGAACACACTCTCTTTAGCCCTTAGACTACTTAAAGACAAAAATGCCTTCAAGAAACAGCTTAAATCTTTTTTCCTATCATATTGGATACATTCATGCTCTAAAATAATACCCAAGAAACATTCAGGGATAAACTAACTTAACTGTATCACTTCTAGCTCGCTCTCTCTCTTACTACAACCTACACATTTTTTTCCAGTCATATTCAATGCTAGTTAGCTCATATTACACTCAATTCCCATAATCCCTTATTACTGTTCTTTACTTTATTTATTAACTTCCAAAGTTCACACAACTTTATCAGTATATTTACTTACTTCATGCCTAGTACCTTGGTTTAGCAATGTATTGACCTTAGTCTTACCATATTTCTGCTTAGTTTCTTGCCATACTATGTGAACATTTCCATATATGTATTGTATTGTATTTCTATCCATTCTATATATTCCTTTATTGCATGTTATGTAATTACTTCAGAAGTATGTATACTTAAAATGTGATCTGTGTTTATCTTTGTTCTTTCTATTTGTTTACTTTTTTGGGAGCTTTTCTCCTCGGGTCTCTGCTGAAAAAGGGCTTCTAAGAACCCAGACAGACTAACCCGGTTAACAAATGTAAAAATAAATAAATAAATAAATAAAATAATTTCAAAAAGGACATTCAGCAGAATATCAAGGATAAAGGAAAAGGGGAATAATTATACTAACTGCTAGAGGAGAGCAAATAGTGATAGAAAGGGAAAAAAAAGATGATAATGTCAGATTTGTGGTAGTAAAGGGCTGCTGGCATGTATTTATATTCCACCAAGAACTGCTGTTATGGAGAGTAAGAATATTTTGGAGAAATAATCAGCTTTCAGGATCATAGGCTCATATAAAGTTACTAGGCTATTGACCCTGAGGCCCTTACAAGCCTAGTCAAGAATTTAGTCCTTGTTCCAAGTCAGCACCCAATGCCCCTGTCCAGCAGGGACACAGGTGGAATCCCAGGAGTGTATTTTCTGTTCCCCATCCAGTTATCCAGGCTGCGCTTAAAAAGAGTTAATGAGGTACTCTGCTTGATGTGGAGAGGGAGTCTACTCCACTGGAGAGGGAGTCTCTGGGACATAAATCTGTCCCGCCAACAAGTCCTACTGATGTGACAGACCAGATTGAGGTCACGTGTGTGGGTTACTCGACTGAAGCTTGACTTGTGTATATGCAGCAGTCCCATCAAGGCGGGGTCTGAGATTGCTTTGTATACCAGAGGTCACCTCTGAGGAGTCTGTATGAGACTGAGTAGAGGGACAGGGCTTTTAGCCTTTTTGTGTAAGGCTGATGTTTGAGGCCCTGGATTCTTCTGGTGAGGAATCTCTGTGGTCTCTCCAGCTGCTGCATGTACTTTGTGAAGTACATGCCAAAAGGGGCACTGTACTCAATAATGGGACCTATAAGTCAGAAGTGACTTTTACTTATAGGTGGGGACTGGAACTTGATTTTCAACAGTGAAGATTATCTGGGGGACCCAGAAGGGAAAACATAACAAATAAGGGTAAATTTCTGAAGAAATCTATGAAAATATTTAGTATGGAAGATGTGCATTCAGTAGTAGCAACTCAAAGAAAATTTACATATTATTCCCCAAGGTACAATAACTGGGTTAGACTTAATAGAAATTATATTTCACAGGAACTTGCGCATTAACTGAAATCTTTGACAAACATCCAATAAATATTTCAGATCATGCATCAATAAAAATGAAGATAAAAATACATGGCAATGAAGTAAAACAAAACAAAACACTGGCGCTTTCCGATCTACCTGTTAAAAAAAGGAATTTATGGAATGGGTAGTAGAAATTATCTGAGAGTTATTAGGAAATACAGAAATGTCTTCAGAAGCTATAGCTAGTGAGTGGGATAAAATGAAAATGGAATTTAAAAATATGGTAGAAATAAAAAGAGATACAGTTAAGATATAACACGAATTATTTAGAGGGGCTGACAAAGGTTAAATTATAACAGAATAAGGGGGATTTCACAGAACAAGAGGTACAAGTACAGAGTGCTACACAGAAAATAAGGGAATATTTGGGTAATATGCATGAGTTTAGAAAGATTGCTGTTAAGTAACTGTTTTTTTGATAATAACTCTGAAGCACAAAAACTTTTAGCAAAACAACTTAGGCAACAGAAAACAGAAAGGGTTGTCACCATACTTAGGGAGCTTATTACAAGATGAATAACACAGAGATCCTGTAGAGTTCTTAGAGATATTTCAGAAAATTTATGAAAATGTGCATAATTCACAGAAATCAAGAAAAAGCACAAATGGAAATATTTATGGATAGCTTAAGTATGCCAAGGTTACAGGTAGATGAAGCTCAACAATTAACAGTTAAGACAGGAGGAGATTAATTATACATTACTGTTTTTATCTAATCTGCTAGAAAGTCTCAAGGAACAGATGAAATTCCTGTGGAAGTTTGGAACTTAGGATGAAAGAAGGTGATAAGTTTTGCTTGACAGTATTTTAAAAGGAGGGGAAGCACCAACACCTTGGGAGGTGGCTGTAATACCTAAAGATGTTAAAGACCCATCAGACCCAGATTCATATAGACCCATTTCAATTTTAAACCATGATCAGAAAGTGTTTATGTCTACACTAGCTAACAGAATAGCAACAATATCACCAAAACTGACAGATATGGATCAATGTGTTTGACTGGAGGGGAGGCAAACATCTATTTATCTAGAAAAAAACTTACAAAATGTTCTTACTGAGTGTTATACTGTGTTAAAAGACACTAAGAGTTTTTTAAATGAGTTAAAAAGCCATATGGATGTTATGCAAAATCATAGTTGTTTTTTAGATGTAGAGTCCCTTTTTACTGTGATTCCCAATAACTGGGGTATAGAGAATATTAGGGAACTTTTGTGTATTAACAATGTTGCTAGTGAGAAGGTGAATCTCTTATGTGCACTGCTAGAGATTATCTTGGAACATAATGCATTTATTTTTTCTGATGATCATTATTTACAGAGGGTTGGCATGGCTATGGGCACAGCTTGTGCCAATAGCTACGCCAACCTATGTTTAGTCAACTGGGAAGTGAAATATGTGCTTGCTAATAACGACCACTGTAGTCATATCAAATGGTATAAACGTTTTGTCGATGACACTTTTCTCTTTTGGCAAAGCACAGAGGAACAACTGAATGATTTTTTTCTCTATCTTAATCAGTTGAATGAATTTTTATGGTTCACATATAAGTATTCAGCATTTGAGATAGATTTTTTAGATGTAAAGGTGACTATAGATCAAGTTCGTACAGTGTCTACGACTATATACAGGAAGAGTGTAAGAAAGAATAGTATATTATATCATAGCAGTATGCATCCTAAACATATCAAATGAATGTACTTAAAGGCCAGATCTCTCATATAATGCATTTATATAGTGATGACAGTAAGCTGAAGGATGTCTTACAAATACTCAGATATGAGTTTATAGAGAGGGGTTATGATGCTGGCATGATAGATCTCTATATTCAAGAGGCCTGGTATGAAAGATTAGGGAAATGTAGGCCCTATTTTTCTAATGTATGTCATATGAATGAAATGATTAATTCGACTGATACAGTTGGTGATCATAGTATTAACAGGCAGGGATTGTATAATAAGGTGAGGATGCCCCTTACTTATGCAAGTAATATTCATGTGGTGTGCGAAGTAATTAGGAATAATTGGGATATTCTTTCCACTATTAATGAATTAAAAGATGTAATTGACCAATGACCTTATTTTGCGTTTAGGAATAATAAGTCACTAAAAAAGCAACTTTGCTACAAGCCCCACCACTACTCGACCCCAGAAGCTATTGAATAGAAATAGGACGTATGCATGCAGAAGATGTACTGCATGCAGGTATATACAAACAGGTGGGCATTTTGTACACCCTTTAGTAGGGTTTAAAATAGAGAGTAGTTTTTATGCAGACCGTCATACTAGAAATGTCATTTACTTTAGCTTTTGCACAGTGTGTTTTTCTTATTATGTAGGTAAGATCAACAGAGCTTTTAAAGAGAGGATATTAGAACATCTCAGGGACATTAACAATGCTAAAGAAACAAGTGCTGTAGCCATGCATGTTGCAAAAGAAGGATCATCTCATAAGTTTAAATTTTTAGTGCTAGAGATTATTTGCGACACCATGAGGGGAGGAAACTTGGTGAATAAAACTGAATCAAATGAACAAGAATGGATTATAAGATTTCAGGCTGATAAACCCCCAGGTCTTAACAGTAAAGTGTCACTTAAACTGTTTCTTACAGCTAGGCCTCTTAAACATTGATTTTTGTTTGTATTTTACTATTTATGTTTTTATAAGTTATAGTTTTTATTATCTTTTGCTATCTATTGCACAGAAGTTTGCCACACATATATGTGTATGTGTATAGTATAGTTGGACAGGTTTTATGTATTTGTAGTGTATGTACTTTTGTATGTAAGCTGGATGCTTTTGTTCAGACACATAAGGGTTAATGATGAATGTTCCTCTCCTAATTGATTGTTTGATTTGAATGAATATAAGATGAGTTTTCTGTGATTTTTTTATGGTCTGATGAAGCGGATTAACTCAGTGAAAGCGCTTACCTTACTATTAAAGTTTTTGCCTGCCGTGTGAACCTTTGTGCTTTTTGCTCTTTATTTGACAACATTAACAGAACAATGATGATGGTGGGTTGCTGGGGGGGGGGCTGGCAGGGGCCAAGGCATTGAGAGCTTGGGAGGCGGTGGTTGAAGAGGGAGTAGTAGTCAATTGTAAAGAGGCTGGGAATGCATTTCTATAAGCTGAGGACTGCCTTCCCTATCAGGGACTGATGTAATGTAGGTGAGGAGAAGGAGATGGGGGGGGTCCTAAGTCAAGGACCAGCATTGGTAGAGTTTTTGATAGGGTCTAGAGCAGAAGCTGCTATTGAAGTGGGTTAATTTGTGGAGCATGTAAAATATTGCATGATGACTGTGGGAGTCAGTTATAAGAGGATGGAGAGGATTTGTGCATAGGCTAGTACTAGGCTAACCTTGGCATACTTACGTCATCCATAAATACTTCCATTTGTGCTCTTTCTTGATTTCTCTGTTTTATACAAATTTTCATAAAATTTGTTTGTGGGCCATTTTAAGCCTAGCGAATTATCTTATGCGACAATCAAACTGTGCACTTTTTGTCTGTAAGGTAAACATCTTAACCATTATGTCAAGCCCCAACCCCAATGAGGGAGAGATTGGACAAGTAATTCACAAAGAAACAATGGGAAGACATGTGCATGGCTCCCAGGTATGCAGCAGGGTCTGGAGGATTTGGGATTTTTGCTGGTGTTTACATGAGTATTTTTGTTCCCCAAACTCACTCCAATGAGTTTTTCCTCAAGTGGACAGCAGATGATAAGAGGAGGGAGTGATAGTTTAGAACATATTTTTGGGAGTGTAATGAGTTGGCAGACTTTGAAGATTCCCTGTGGACTGCTCTGTCAAAAATTGAGGATGAACAAACTGATGTAGCTGGGGAGTTTTTTTTTTTTTTTTTTTTTGAGCTGGGACTGCCACTGGCAAATAAAATAAGGGACATAGAAATTCAAGGATATAACTGGCATGGTAATCAAGAAAAGTTGGCTTTATTTGCAGATGATATTATTATATACCTGATAAAGAAAAAAAGGACAGCTCAGTGTCATGGAACATTTTGAGACATTTTCAAGTCTATTCGAGATATAAAATTAAAGAAGATAAAAAAGGCTATAGCTGTAAATTATGAATCCACACAAATTTGCTCAGCAATACCCATATTTATGGAAACACTATAAGATGAAATATTTAGGAGCATGGATTAAAAAGGTTTCTGTTATGGCAGCTAAGGATATGTGGTAAGATACTAAACAAAAATAATACAAAAACTGAGAAACTGCAAGCTCTTGTTTATGGGCAGAGGTAGCAAGATACAAGCAGTGAAAATTAGTTTAGTCCCATAGTTTATAAACAGGTTGGACATAATTTTATCAATCAGTGGAGATGTTTTAGATGGTAATTAATGGAACTGAAGGAATTTATTTGGGAGGAGAAAAGGGCAAGGGTTAAGTGGGACAATTACCCTCCAACAGAACAAGGTGGTTTAGGATTACCTGATTTGAAGGATTACTTTAGAGCTACACAATTAGGGCTGATATACATAACAGAAGCAGAAAGTTATAATTCAAAGTAGAAAGGGATGATGATGATGAAGTAGTAGGATAAATCAAAGAAATAAGGACAGAGTGGAATTTTACATGCAGATTCTTAAGGATAATAACAACTGTAATACTCAAAGTATTAGAAAATATTTTAAGAACTAAGCCAACATGAGAATGCAGAAAGGATATTTTGTAGATAGGGATTACTGCAAATAGAGATACACAGAACAGGAAGGAGGGGGCTGGAATTTACTGGAGAAAACTGGCAAAGGAACCAAGGTATTGGGAGTAAATAGATAGAGAGGGAAAGGTAATAGCATGGGATGAGGCTAAGAAGATATTTGGGCTGCAGACTAGACACCGACTTCCCTACCAGGGATTCATATCAGAGTATAAGCAAAGTGAAAAAGATATGGGAATCCCAAGTGAAAGACCTACTCTTGTATAGTTTTTAGTTGACTCTAGAACAAAAGCTACAGTTAAAAAGGGGATAACTAAGTGATAACTTAATAAAGGAGTTAAAAAAAGACTATTGCCCAAACTAATTACCGTACACCATCACTGGAACTTGGGATGGTAGCAAATTCCTTAGTATTGTGCCATCCTGACTACCAAAATGCCCTGATCTGGGCTTTTGAACACTAACTTGGCCTGCCTACAGTAGGTGAAAAATTCTACTGTTAAGTTGCTGACTGTTACATTTAGAATAAGTCATATCAAGCTTGTACTAAACAATCTGTGCTGGCTACCAGTAGTGAATGGATGTGTTTAAAATCCTCACACCCACCTTCCATGCCTTATACCTTAAATAATCTAGGTCCTGCTTATCTGAAAAAGATGCTTAAGTCCTATGTCTTATAAGACAACTCAGGTCAACAGCTGCGGCTGTTCCACGCACTCAGCTGGAGACATCAGTTAAGATATTGCTTTCTTATCTTGCCCCTGTCCTTTAGAACCAGCAACAGTCCCCTAATTTGGGCTTGTGATATGCAGGATTATTTTTAACGAGGTACCTTAGATTCCATCATTTTTAGAAGAGTTTACTGTGAACCTAGTAGAGGATCTATACTAATTTTAGAACACTGAATTTTTAAAAAACTCAGTACTAGTTCATTTTACTCTCTAGCTCAGTGCTGCACTTTAAGAGAAACTGTGTTTGTTTTTAATTATGCAGTTTTCTTATTTGTACAAAGAAATAATTAGTTTAAATAAAAATAAATGAATATTCTTTTCTTTCTCTCATATTCAGTGGTGTACATACTATTACTACTCTAAATTGTGCTTTATGATAAATAATATCAAGAATTAAATTCCTTCCAGCCTGTATTACTGTGTAATAAATTATTTTCATCTCTCCTGCATTTGCAAATGCCATAGGTATTTTATTCCAAAATTCTGCACCGCCTGTCTTCCCCTCATTTGCACTCCAACACACACACATATCTCATTCTTTCACAATTATTTAATCTTGCAGACACTATCTTGGAAATTTAGAAAGAAATCCACTGCTCGCGTTAAGGGCCAAGATAAAAAGCCCCTGTTCCTACTATGTGGTATTTTTTTGATTCAGAGAGACACTGGCCACAATGAAGAAAGACCATCTAATTTGCATGCCCCTGAACTGCTGCTAACTACTGCAAGTGCAGGCCAGCACTTCCTGCGGTAGTTAATAGTTGAGGTGGCCACATCGTCTTAGTACAGACAGACCCACCATTTACTCTCCCACACACAATATGCACATTCAAACACACAAACACATACCCCATACCAGTCCATGTGTTGTCAGAACACCTCCAATGTCTCCTTTTTCCTGCCCTCATCAATCATGGATGAGTTAAGTCAATCATTAATACCAGACATTAAGAGTTTCACACTTTGTGCACTACCACAGATTTACTGCAGGATACAAACTGTTAAGACTTCCATTCCTGATTTTGTCCTGTCCTAAAAGGTTGAGATGTAAGCCTACTGCTTCCTGTCCTCCCACTCACATGTCACAACCTACTGCAGGCATGGAATAATGTACAAGATCCTCAATATATGCTTAAAAAAACTGCTGCACTTAAATTGGATTAGTGCTGAGGCTTACTGTGGTAAGGGTGCAGGGTTTGAATCATTTTATTCTCCCACCTTTGTAGTTGCCCCCCTTTTTAATTCTTTTTTTAAATGGTTTTCGTGGTGCATTGTGCCGGTGCTGTGGACTAACATTGTCTATGGCTGGTGGGAGGGAAAAAGGTTGGAATCCTTTTTAGTGCCTTTAGGAATTGCTACTTAATAGTATTCCTGGTCTCTAGTAGTTCCCACCAACGCCCACTGATTTTTTTTTTTAATTGAGAGTCTTTACGCACTCCTTAAAGATCATCCCTGGTGGATAAGAGTATTTAGTTTAAAAAAATTCCTAATTATTTATTCTTTAATGGATGAACATCCTTGTTTTACCAAGTAAATAAGCACTATTTTTTATTATTCATTTATTTCCATGTGTTTAATGGGGAAGTCCAATTTGGCTGACAAGACCCATTTTCAGACTGGGAAGAAAAGCCCCAAAAGAAATAACAACAGTAGTACTTATGCAACATACAGAATACCCAGGTAACATTTAGCAGCATTACATACAAAGTGAGGACGAATAAAGCAGATAATTATGAAACAAACAAGTATATTTTGCAGCAACATAATCAGCAATTGGTGCAGTTAACTAGTAGCACATTAGGTCAAACAATTATATGCATTTTGGAATAAGAAGAGCAGAAGACAAAAAAATGAGAGAGAAGAGAAACTCACTGACATATACGTGTATATACGAAAGGTAGTTCTGGAAAAATTTAGCCCAGGGAATAGAAGGGACATAGATGAGTCAAGCAGGAATGGTTTTAATTTATCCTTGATGATAAGTGTGGTGTTGAGGAGTATGAATGGAGGAGGAATTGAGTTCCAGGAGTTTGACATACAGTTTATGACTTTGTCTCTGTCTCTGCACGCAAGACACTGTAATCAATGGGTGTAACAATTCCAGTGATCAATGGTATTTTTGCCTGTTTTTTTTAGACTACTATATCTGGTTTTCATGCATCTATTTTTTTGAATGGCTGATACTGGGTTGATCCCATGGAATATAAACTTCATCACTGTTAGTTATACTTTCTTCTTTAGGTTTCCAATACTTCTCAGCTTCTTCTATATTGTAGTGTTTCCACAATCCTCAGTGTAACAGTCTTGCCACATTTTTGTGCCTTTCAGTGTACTGACTCACAGCTATCACACCCAGCGATGAGATGTGTGCCTGTTTTCAATTTTACTTTACAGAACCTACATTTATCATTTTTATCCACTTTTTCTATAGACTTTGTAAACTAACATGTAAGAAAGCCCACTATCTTGTGACCGATAATTCAGTCTAAATAATTTAGTTGACTAGTAATTACAGAACAGATGAGCACCTTGTCCATGTAATGAAAAATGAAGTCTACCTTTTCATGCAAAACAGAGCAGATATTTATTGACCTCCCCCTTCACATTACGCTCTCAGTGTAGGCTAACCTCTTACCTTCTTGAAGGGAGTGGACATCATATTTACTAACTGGAAACATCACGGTTTTGGAAGAAGGCTTTATATTATTATTATTATTAATGATTTTTAATTAAATAAGATCCAATACAAATATACACAACTCCAAACACAGACATCAATAAAGGCCATAAAATAGCTTAACATCTCTAAGAATACAAATTTAAAAATGTCAAAATAATTCAAGAGAAACACACTAGGCAATACAATTACATCCCCAAAAGAACAAAATACTCCGTGTATACCTCTTTCTGTTATTGACACCACTGATTCCAAGATGTTCTGATCACCCAAGTTATCCCCAAACATAAGATTCCCTAACTGATAATATAATACAATACAATATTACTTTATTACATTTGCCAATCTTTATTTTGTTTTTTCTGCTTTCTTGCACACTTAACATGCTCTAGTAGGTCCTAACATTACTTTCACCCACTGTCTCCTTTCTCCATGCAATCTCCCCTTTCCAGGCTTTAGCTGTGTGACTCTTAACCCAACCTTCTAATCAATTTCTCTGTTACCATTCAAACTCTGTCTTCAATCCCTAACCTTAACTAGTAAAATCTTCACCTTGTAGGAACCTCCTTTTCACAGGTATGTTCCCAATCCTGAATACAGTCATCTCAACAAACCCTAATACTAGCACAGTCCCAGAACATATAAATATTACCCGCCTCAGCTTCATCACATCTCCAACATTTGCCCTTGCTTGCTCTTAACCCCCTACTTAATTGTAATGATGTCCTGTACACTACGTTATCATAATAAAATCTCAAAGGGAACCAAGATTCAGCTTTTTACACAAATGGAAGAAATTTACTGTCACAAGCTAGCTAGCATACTGTGTTATACTGTTTACAGCGGGGTGTCTCCTTTACTTTCTACTCAGTATACAGCATGTGATAATGACCTACAAAACCGCTTTACCAAGTTTCATTGTATCAGAAATAAAAATGTCACACATTGTACCAAAAAAAAAAAAAATCATCTGTAAAATATTAAGGCTAACACATCAAGCAGTAGTGCAATTAAAGAAGTTGGGTCACATTCAGTGTAATGCTGTATTGAAACTCCTAATGGAAGAACAGCAGTTTTATGTGGCCATCATAGTAAAACACACTGTTACCACTGCTTGAAAGTTTCATAACAAACTCTGAAAGTGGCAGTAATACACAATGGTCTGGAAAATTCCTTTGTTATCATTAATCATTACAACAGGAACAATCTATACATTTTCAGTACAAAAATAAATTTAGATTTTTCATATGCAACATGCAATGACTAAAATGCCACCAAATGGAGCAACTAAATTTATGTGGTCAAACTCTGCATAATGCATCAATGATACCCCAAAGGTAGAATAAAAACCTTAATTGAATTTTGCAAATCAACACTGTGTTAATACTTTCTGAAAGCTTCATAATGAAATCTTAAATGGCGTCTGAGATATAGCCTTTTGAACCTACAAACTAGATCCACTGGTTCAGAAGTCTGCAACTCTATATACCAACATTGTGCATTATATTTATATTATGGGTGTTATGTTAAACGTATGCAGAATACAATAATGACTTACAGTAATTCTTTACTAAACTGCTAGTCCATCAGAAGTAAAGATCCTGTACATTTCACCAGGAAATGTTTTTCTTCTGCAACATATCATAGCTAACATGACAGACTGCAGCAACTAAAACTGTGGGTCAAATATGTCTTGCTGCACCACTGAAATCCATAAGTTTATTTTTAAGCAGAACATCAAATTATTACTCCTTGAAGGAAATCTCAAAAGAAAACTGAGATAATCCCTTTTACACATAGGCACGGTATCCACTGTTTCAGAAGTCTTCATTGTCAGTCTGATGTTCTGCATAATACTTGTTTTCTACTGTTTGTGTAGTGCTGAAAGTATTCTTATTATACAGAGTACACTGATGATATAGAATGATTTAATGTGCTGTCTTTATATCAAATGCAATAACCCTGTATATATATTACCTGAACTTTTTTTTTCAATTTGCAATATGCCACAGAATCCAGCAATTAAATTGGTTTGGTTGGATTAATCAACTTATTGCAGTGAAGAGTAGAACAGCAATCTTAGATTTGGTTCACAGCTAAATATCCTGTGGTTACAGCCTGAAAGGTTCTTAACAAAATTTCTAAGGAGGACTAAAATATGGAGTTTTATATACAGGCACAAGTTCAGATGCATTTGCTGCCACAGTCCGTTATATTTTATATATGTTTTTCATTCCCATTCATTCCTCTACCAAGGAATTCATCTATGGATCTAAGTGAAAACCATCTGAAGGAACTCTTATAAAAGTAGACATGAAGGTGCTTTTGGGAGTCAGCCTGTACTGCTCCGTCTGCTGGGTGTGTTGAGAAGTTGGATGCCCCTTATAACACATGAATGCATCTAGCTTAACAACTGAACAGGACACAAAGGAGGCCTGACGCTCTAACCAAGCCATGTCAAAGGGTGCTCCTTCCAATAAGCCATGTCAGTCTGGCTTACTCCCTAGACAGAGACCTATCTATCTATCTATCTATCTATCTATCTATCTATCTATCTATCTATCTATCTCACATAACTGGCAGGTAATACCCTCCAATGAGCAACTTATATCACTCCCAACACTGGCAGTAAAAATGCCTACCCTACCCCATCCCCACCTTAATCCCTCACGTCATGGTGATGTAGACAGTGCATCACCAGTAGGATCCTATGACCTCAGCTTGTACTGTGTGCCCTCCCACATACCCCCTGATTGCTAGTGACTGGCTTGGGATTCCAAGCTTATGTCTCACTAGCTACAGGTGTGTGGAACCTTCTGCTTGCAGTAGAGCACAGCCTGATTGTTAACTACCACTCCTGCCTCCAAGAACGGGTGGGATGGTCCTGCAACTCAATCGCATCCTCAACATTCAGCTCTTCCAGTTCTTAAGCTGCTACTTGAAGTTGGGTCATGGCCAGGGCTTCATCCCTGTATCTCACAGAGCTGGGGACAGTCTGAGATTTTCCATTATACTCTCTTTTCATTGAAAATCTTGTGTTGAACATCTATTCAGCATACACTTGACAATAATGGCTTAGAATACTTCTTTATGACTGGTCACTGGGTTCACAGGCACTATCCAGACCATTACAAAAGAAAGTAGTGCTCTGTGAATGAAAGAGATGGCCCTGCTATAACCAAACCACATGTGCATCCACAGTGGCTGGCAGAAGTGGTGGCACTATGTGTGCCTGAATGTGACCTCCCCCTGCCATGGTATATCTCACCATCACAGAAAGTAGTAGACTGGCCACAGGAACTGCAGCTGCAATGATGCTTGGCTGCATGTGTGGACAACACGTACTCAGAAGTCATCAAGCAGACCTCATGCAACAATAACCAGTTCAGCAAGGACTGTAGGGTGGATAGCTTGTGCCATTATGAGTGCTGCACATTAACTGGGTAGCAGCCATTGAGGCAGTTAACTTGGGTGGTGTGCAGTACCCATGGCATGCTTAGCCATCAGTATGATATCTAACAATGTCTTCTATATGCTCACTGGAACTTGTGGCAACCAAGGAATAGTGCACTGCAGAGGAACATAATCCCTCCTAGGTAGATCTGTCTGTGACTTCTTGTCCTAGCAGGTCTTCCTGTGTCAAGGGTAGTTTCGCAGGCACAGAGGGTATGTCAACAGATCGGGTGGGAATGTGGATTACCGACAATGACACCATGACTGGTGGCCATGGTGGCTGGCATTGTCATTAGAGCCTGACACATAACCAACATCAGGCAGTGGTATACCCACAGTGGAGGAACCTAATGAAACTTTACCTGTAAAAACACCACAGCAAACCACCCACACTAAGACCTGCCAGCAATACCTGAATCCCACTAAATGAATGAATGAATGCTGTGTTATATAGTGGCAAGACAGAATACTAGGTAATATACTTTGCGCTGATGGTCTGTGCACCTGAAGCTCTGCTGTTTTAACTTAAAGATGTGATTATGCTTTTCTGTTCTAAACCACAAATCTACATACCCACCTGGGACACCTCCAACTGATATTCTGGCTAGCTTGGCAAGCTCTGCACCTAGCTGCAGGACTCCATAGTGAAATACGGAGGTATGAGGACCCACACACAGAGAAGCAAGAAACTCCTCTGTCACTGTTAAAGGTGATTCGGTTGGCAAGCTGCTGCCTGTTGCCCAATGCTTCCATCCCAGGCAGACAGCATGGGCTTTATAAGCACTCATCATGTTGAAGGGCTAATGTGTCGATTTCTCTTAATTCCTGCCCTGGCCCATCAATAGCATTGATGTCACTGACCATATTCCACCAGGCATGGTCTTGAAATAGCCAGTCTGATTTGTCATGGTCAATCATCTGTCAACCATGGAGAAGAAAATCCTGAAGCAGGACCTCTCGCTCTGCACAAGAGAACTTCCATTTGCATTACTTGCACATTCGGGCAAACTGCCATGGAATGAAAAAGAAAATGTTTGCGAGAACATTTGCATCAGTACTTAACATATGCCTACAATGGCAATCTATAGGATGCCTTTGTGGCATAAGTCATGTGGCCTTACTCTAGTTAGGAGGGCAATATCACCCACTGGACAATAATGGGCAGGATTTATGACCAACCTATATTGTGGCAGCTTTCCCCACAAAACAGGAGGGATTTGAACTGAGAACTGCATTTGGCATCCACATGTAATGGCTTCCTACAGTATTTTACTGGTGATTAACATTCACTTTGCAAATGCATACATACATAGGCCATGAGTTTTATAGTATACATGTTTAGGCATGGATGCATGCTGAATACACATATAGACATGTATAGCACAATTACACACTGATTGGACCCTGCTGAGACCGCAAATACATCAAGGGGTCAACAGATAATTTACTAAGTAATATGAAGAGGGTGTGCTCCTCATGTAGTATGTTTTATGCAGCGATATAGAAATATATACATTTTGGGCCTGTATGTATGCTATTGCTGAATTTATACTGTTCATAGTTTCTGTAGCATCTCTAAATAAATAATCTGTACTCCACCATCACACACACACAAATCTCACGTGCATGTATATACAGATGCACATAAACACACTTGCATCTTCCTAACACATCTTTCGGGTTAGGTATCCTCCTATAAGTGTATCAAACACTGATATGCCCACAAGACAGTCTCCCCATAACAACACAAACTGTCAGTACAACATAATTAGGCTATCAAATGCAAGTGGGGTTACCAGCCTGAATGTGGCTCCCACTGTATGAGAGTTACCAGCTACTACAACATGATGTCAGACCACAGTAACAGTGGATGTGACAGATCTCTAGTCTTTTAATACAACAACGGTTGAATTATACAGGTACACAGACTTATAATAACACAACCTTGTTAGCTAAGCTTGCTTAGGCCCTGGGCCGAAAGCCTAGTACCTACCTATGAACCTATGACATGCACTGTATCCCCCCCACTGCACAGAAATATGTACCCTTCCATGGTAAAGTATCCCACTGCAGAACAGAAACCCCTCACAGTTTTTGTATGGCTGTACCTCTAAGCTGCAATGTAAACAAACATTTAAGATTAACGTATTTTCAGTGCAGTTTAAAAGCAAACATTTTATAACACAGTAGCAGGTACTACCAAGTTTTGAGGCATACACTTATAACAAATAAGCTTCACTAAACTCAAAGACTTTTTCACTTTCCACAAGCTTAGAAAGCTGTTGAGCAGCAATCTTCCACAGCAAGAGGAGATCCACAACAGCTGCATGGAGTTTATACTACATGAATTATAACCTTCTAGACTGGCACTTGTACTAAACAGGAGGTAGCTAATGACTGTGCCTGAATGTATGTCTTTTTCTCAACACAGCTACGGCTAAAGCTGCAATAACAGGCTCCCTCAAAGTACATGCATTCGCCTGAGCACCTGCCAAGTGCATTGAGCGTGCATGGGTGGATCAATGACCTCCCACGGGGACTGTAGGGAATACTAGTTTACTTTTGCATCCAACTGAAGTGCTAAAGAACAAAATTGCTATCAGAGTTAGGTAACATGCACCTACTGCACACTTTCCATGCCAGTGTTCACACCCTAACACATTCACACCACTCCAACAATTTGTGTACTAAGCAATAGTGGCACCATGATTGGTCACAACAGCAACTTGCCCTATGTTGCCTATCATGCCCCAAAAGAAATAAATAGGCATGACCACAAGTGGAGTACCACAGTTCTCTAATATGTGACCTGGTAAATGGCCATGCCTTAAAAAGGCACAGAGTTTTGCAGATGATGCAGCCTACTGACTGGAAAACTACAGCACCGACATGTAATGCTTTGGGATTTTACCAATAGTACTCCACTAGATAGACTAGTCAAAAATCAAATTGTGGGCAATAATATTTATGCTTGTAAACAATGAACAATGTGTTCCACCGCCAGTGTTGTTATATTCTTTGCTAAATCTGACCATGATTCCATCATGTTTTCCATAAATACAAAGAGGAACACTGGCTAATACCCTTTTACAGCAGCATCTACCATACGATTAATAATGGACTTGGCCTCCAATGCTCCTTATATGACTTCAGTCAAAAGATTCAATTTTACTCCCTAAATGAACATCTGTCCAAACATGCTGTAATATAACATGGAAAGGAAGATTTAAAAATGAAGCTGGTGAAAGTTTAGGTAAATGCATTACAAGAAAAAAAAGCAGTCTATGCTACCTTTAAATATTACCTCAGTGTGCGAAACAAATCCATACTGAATGCAGCACAGAAATAATTAATAAAATCTATTTGAAAGACCAAAAACTTGAGAGGAATAACAAGTGTGGCTTCCCTTACAGATCTAAAAGATAAAACAACGAACAAACATTTTGGCCTTAAAAAAATAAATAAATAAAATAAAGTTCATGGGCCCTGGTAACTACCCCAGGAATTGTATCACTTGAAAAATAAAGGGCACAATCATTATCAAGCTCACACAGAATATTAGAACTCTGATGCTTC
The DNA here is from genome assembly GCF_019279795.1 of Protopterus annectens. NCBI lineage: Eukaryota > Metazoa > Chordata > Ceratodontiformes > Protopteridae > Protopterus > Protopterus annectens. Next base: position 390,918,627 of record NC_056731.1, on the reverse strand, counting down.
ATAACTTGAACCAGTACAACTTTGTGGGGGGCAGGTCCTGTCTTGTGAACCCTGTCACTTTTTTCATTGGATTTGCAGCACTGCAAGATGAAAGACTTAATATATTTGTATATGGGGATCCTAGTAAACTTTATTTCATTCCCCCATGCAGGGATCATGAACAATTCAAGGAGCTCAAAATCAATGGACATGTGACACAATGGAAGTAGCTACAATGTTAGGACACACCATATTATGTGACCAACTGTCAGATCCAGCCGGTGTCATCATTGGGGTACCACATTGTTGAGTTCCTGGCTCAGGCTATTTTGACATTTTCTTTTCATACGTGCAAGTTGACAGCACATACGCCTTACAAAGTTTGCTTACAATTTCCCCAAATGATGCCTCTTTTCTACAGAATAGGTTGGACGGCACTCACACGTGATGTGCAAAGAATCGGCCTTGTATATAATATTAAAAAGTGTAGCACTGCGTCTTAAGGTAAAACAAAAAAGTGCTCCCAGTTTCCTACAATAAGGGTGAAACATCAAAAATGTATCTGGTTGTTCAAGACCCAGATATACCGATACAGGGATGGCCTCATCTCACATTTGATCAACAGAATTGTCCCAAAGACCACTGGTAGCACACTTGATACAGAAAGGCATAATCTGTCACTTGAGAGAGGTCCTACTCCTCTTACCTACCCATGGAACAAAGAATCATAAAAGAAAGGAGTAACACAGATTGTACAACAGGTGTGGCAGAGGTATTTACAAGGAGCTCAGGATGAGGAGCAGCTGTTTTCATTCAGGAAGTTTTGGGAAGGCAGAAGATGTGGGGTCTAATGGAGAATGGTTGAACTTCATAGTAGAATATGGAACCTAAAGATGGTAGTGGACTGGTAAGTTAGGGATGAAAGGATAACGTGGTAGGTAATAGCAAGGAGGAAGATGCACCAGGAAGCCTGTAAACATGAAGGGATGAGGATAGTGAGGGTATGAAAGGTGCAGGACAAGAGGACATAGGCATAGATGTTCAGAACACCACAAAAAGAGAAAGATGTAGCCATGAAAGGAAGGACAAGGAGAAGGAAATGAAAATAGAAGGAGATATGGAAAGATTACTGGGAAGTGATAGGGGAGGGACCCTCACAAAGATGAGAGAGACAAATAGCAAAAATGACAAGAGTGGATATAGCATGTAGGAAAAGAACATGAGGGATGGGGTACCACGTCTACACACAAAAGGGAGGAATACAAGTGCAGGCAGTCAGAAAGACTGATAGTTGTGAAAGTGGAAAGGTTACAGAATGAAGCAATGACATGGAGCAGGAAGCAAGGGACAGGAAAGCCACTATAGGCAGATAAAAGGAGGTTGGCTGGAGACACCATCACAAAAGGGATTATGAGTCCATGCAAGTAAGGATGGACCCTTCCCCTAAACCTAATACGCAGCTTACCTTAAAAAATGCTTTTTGTAACACTACCACAACAGAAGACAGCTCAGACCCCCCCCCATCTAAACCCTTGCCTAACCCTTACCGTAACTGTAAAACTTGAACACCCAAGCCCCACCACAACAGTGTTCGCACTAATGGCCCTTCACTCATAACATACAGCGGAAACAAGTGTCAACCAGGTGAAATGCAACCACAGAGAGAGGAGTGGTGGAGGGATGCAGATAACATGTCTTTCTGTAGATAGTATATATCAATATTACTGTAACAAGCTGGCTATATAAGTACAAATATAAACAATGATTCTATTTGAAGATATGGGTCAAAGCAGTGTGGTTTATAACCATTGCAAACAAATTTAACAAACTGAATAACTCTCCCCAAAACCTTCAGATTCATTACCTTGAACAACTGGTTCTATAAACACAGTAAGAAATACTGAAATATATATTAAATACTATTTATTTACCATGCAGAGAGCAACAACTTACGTGGCTTGTCAATTGAGTACAAAATAAGATCCTCCCAAAGTTCTGCATCATCTTGCTGCTTAGCAAATTCAATAGCTTTGTCTACATCTTGCATCTCTTTCATAATCATCTGTAGAGCCTGGTGGCTATTTCCCATTCGACCTAAAAGCAAAGCAGACAAACAAGTCATTAACTATGCTGCAAAAGGAAAAAAAGGTTTTGCTACACAGGAGTGTTCCTATTTTAACTTACTAGCAGCTAGAAAGCTGTGTGATGGCCAAGGGCGCAGTAATGCATATAAGGCTGTACTGCACATTTGTTGAATGCAATTGTTATGGTCACAGCTCTGCTTTTCTGCCCCAAGGTGCAGTGATGTTAGACTTGGTTATACAAGCTCAGGTGGTGTAGGGGATGAAAACTACTATATAGGATCTAGGTGTTGGCTGCCACAAAAAAGCAAGTTTATTTTAATCGTTACTGAAAGCCATGCAGAAAGATTTAATGTCATTTGCCATGATTTTGAATTACACAGTTTTTGTGGAACTGCCCAGGAGCCAAATCCATTTTATTTCAAGGCAGAACTCGGAAGGGTTGTCACCTAAGCATGCTTTCTAACTCCACCTTCTTATTAGGTGCAGGAATTCTGCAGAAGTCAGTGAACAAGCATCCATAAAGTGCAGAGTGATTCCTTCCTCTCTATCTCTTAAATGGAGATGAAAGAGGGGAAAAAAAAAAAGAAAGGCCTACCTTGCAAAATGTACAAAACTGATGCAATGGGTAGAAGGGAAGGTTCAGATCATTCTTAATTTTAGTCCACACAAATCTTGGGATAGTGCAGTACTTAAATAACAAAAAAAATCGGTACTTACGTGTTATCGCAACCAGATTTTCACAGTAATGCTGGTTGCTTCAGTTTACGTGAAAAAAACACAAAGTCTTATAAACTTGAACAACATGTTTTTTGTAATGTTTATAAGGTTTAACTATGTTTACCATTAAAACCACAGACAAAATAAGCCTTGAAAATAGGTCTCCCGTGTTACCGCCAGCGTCTCATGTCAGCTAAGCTTGTCCCATACTTCTTTATATGCGTTCCTTTTCTTGTGCCATCAAAAGAGTTGTCAAAGCTGTAGTTAACAGGTTTTTCAAAGGCAGATAGGTTTTTACATTTTTAATTGGATAGGCAGGGAATGACAGAGCTACATTCCCTTCAAATTTTTAGGTACATGTCATACATTACACAGCTGCCTTACTGCATGTTTTTATCAGAATATACACCTTCAGGACTTTCAAGTATCAACACTGCTGCTGTGACACACATTCACATTCATCCGAATGAAAATGCATGAAAGCAAAGGCAACAAGTAACAGCTTTTGGCAGTAGATCCTTACTGAAAAGGTTTGCAAATTTAAGTACTAACTCCAGAAATAACAAAGTAAAGCAGAAAAATTAAATCCGGAAAAGCACCTTACATTGCACGCCAAGTCCCACAGTGCTTTCAGGCCAATATACGAACACAAGCAACCACTCTTATTGCCGAACTCAATGTTCTGGCGTTTTACAGCAGGCTATCCACAAATTCTGAAACTGTAGGTGATAATTCCCTAAATTAGCACTACCAGTATATCCCAGCACACTGTGGAATACTTCCGTAATACATTTCTTTTTCGGTCACTTACTAAACGTCAGTAAAGTCCATTGTATCACAAAATCTGGTTGCGATAACATGCAAGTACCAAAAAATCTTACATGGTTTAGAGAGCAGTATGGTTTTCAGCTCTGCATGGAAGCATGCATAGCAGCGTGGATAAATGGACAGTCTCAAAAGTTCAAATAAAAGTGCATTGACAGATACAATGGCTAAGCTGACTTACATGCTTTACAGACAGTGTCATGGCAATACTGCTAAACATATGTGGTCTCAAAGAAGTGGTAGCTGTGTCGACGCCCTGAATAGAAATGCTTTTGAAGAAGCCATAAATTAGCAATAACTCTAAGAGAATGGGCCTTAACTATTGCTGGTAATGACTTACCTGCAAGGCTGAAACATAACTTAATACAACCTTCTCACCAGGGTCCCCTAAAAATATATGGTATTGATTGATTGTTCTACCTTTCCTGTCTTTGGAAAATGAGAAAAAAAATGTTTTTATTTTCTCTAAAGAGTCCTTTAACATATTAAGTTAATGCACTCCTAACATTTGGCTTGTGGAGAAGAATTTTAGCTGGATTAGCCTTTCCAGAAAACAGAAAGCAAGCTAAATCAGATAATGTGACTAAAACTTCCTAACATCTTTAGATGTTCGGGATTCATATGACCAGACATCCTGTGTTTGCGGAAAATTAAACGTTATTCCACAGGACAAAAGGCCTGAATTTAACATAGCCTTCTGGCTCAGGTAATTGCAACCAGAAAAAAACACTTCCAAAAAAAAAATACTTCACAGTACAAGAAGACGGGCTCAACGGGTGAAACAAATAAATGTTCTAAGGCCAGGTAAGGACACAGTCTGCCACAGTCTGCCAGTAGAATCAAACTTCAGTAGAAGTTACTAGTTCACCAGCATTAGGCATGGAAAAAAAATAACCTAGAACTGTAGCAAAACACCACTAAGGGATTAAATCCCTTAGAGCTACCTCAGAGTAAAGCGTTTCATCTTCAGCAACTAAGTACATCCAGTAGTCTTTTTGACACAAAAGAACCCTTGATTCCACTCCAGAAAGCAAATTAAATGCAAGCCCAAACTCAAGCAAGAGACACACTGCTAGTATTAAAATAAATAAATAAATATAAATCAGAAATACTATAGAAAACATGAAAAAACAAGTACTGAGCAAAACCAAATTATACATCGGCTAACATTTTTGTAGTGATTAATGAATTACTGAAATTTGTTTAACATGTGAAGTCAAATGTTACTGTTAAAGTAACTTTCTCATATAAAGGTTAAATGTAAATCATATATTTAAAAAAAAATCTAACTACAAAACATAAACAAAAAAAAAAACACTTCCAAATGAGTTGGCAACGTAATAAACAAATAAGAAATTAATTAATTTAAAAAATATGCTTGTTAATGGGGTAGATCACTGATCTAAAGGGACCCATTTCAGGCTTAAATGGGGAGCACTGAAGAGTTAAAATGACTTGTTCAGGGTCATACAGAAGGCAAACGAAGGCTGTGGGAATCAAACTCAGGACTGCTGAAAGACATAGGTATATTAGCCATAGGTGTATACTTCTGTGATGAACTGTCAAACACTTATGGTATGTTGCTTTAAACACCTTTATTGAATTGCCACTTGTGACAAAGGCAGACTTACATTTATATAAAAGTAATCAAACCTTATTAAAAAGTTCATATTTACAAACATTATGATTCACATTTATTGTTATATATCATATAGTCTAAGCAACATTACATAAATTATTCAATTACTGCTTTCTCTTAAACCTCATTCCTCCAAAACATTTTTCTGCATGTATTTTTCACACAATTTTCATTTATTCTATGTAATTTACTCATACCATTTTCTAAACTTCCTACTTCCTGTTTTTTTTTTTAAATCTTTGCTACAATATTCACTACTTCAAGTACACATGGTTTAGATTTTGATTTCCTTTTTTAAGTAATTGCTTTTTTGGTAGCTACCAGAATTAAACGTAATAAGACCTTACTATGTCTAGACAATTCAGATCCTGTATCCCAGCTCAAAAAAATAATTTCCTTTAATTACACTCATTTGCTTGCCAAGTATTCCTGACAGAAATCACTGTAAGGAATTTTTAAAGTCTGCCAACTCATTACATTCCCAAAACACGTTTCCAATTACCTTTTTCTTTCCCACCACAAAGTACAGTTTTGTACCTACCATAAATGTAGATGTTCGAGTGCTAATACAGCTGCAGTCATAACAGATGGGTTCTCCTGCCGTCAGGCGGGTCCTCGGTCGGCCGAATTCCAAAGTCTAGGTCCGGCGTCAGTTGTCGTCGCTTCTTCCCTGACGTCAGTGCGACAGGGGTATAAAAGAACCAGCCAACGCCATTTTCTTCAGTTTTTCTTGCCCCAGATGTCAGCTGCCCCCAGAAGGAAGGCAATACATAAAATTATGTAGTAATGCAATGCAATATAATCAAAAAACAGTAGTTGCAAGCAAATACACCATAAAAGAATACCCCTAGAGGGGAAGGCGGGACGGAAACCTGGACTGCAGCTGTATTAGCACTCGAACATCTACATTTATGGTAGGTACAAAACTGTACTATGTTCATCGTGCATACAGCTGCAGTCATAACAGATGGGTAGAATCCCAAAGCTAAGAAAGGGGTGGTAGGCACTAGGTGGAACTAGGAGGAGCCAAAATGCCCTGCAAGACTGCAGTGGCAAAGCCTGCTCTAGATTTGGAGTATAATGGTAGGTTGTAGTGTTTGGAGAAGGTATGCACAGAACTCCAAGTGGCTGCTTCCAAAATATCCTTGGTAGGAACTCCTCTGAAGAAGGCTGCAGAGGTGGCTGTGGCCCTGGTGGAATGAGTTCTAATGCCTGTAGGTACAGTTTTGCCATGAAAGGAATAGCAAAAGCGTATGCAGTGGGCTATCCATTTTGAGATTGTCTGTTTGGAAATTGGTTTTCCTTGAGCTCCTACCGCATAGGCCACAAGGAGCTGTTCTGATTTTCTGAAAGGTTTTGTTCTGTCCAAATAATAACGCAGTAGCCTGTGGATGTCCAAGGAATGTAGTAATCTCTCTCCTTTGTTTTGAGGATTGGGATAAAATGTAGGTAAATGTATGGCCTGATTTAAAGCTACCCTGGATACCACTTTAGGCATAAAGGACGGGTTGGTTCGGAAGGAAACTCTGTCCTGATGGAAGATGATAAAAGGCTGAACAGCCATGAGAGCCTGTAGTTCTGAAACTCTACGAGCTGAAGTGATAGCCAGAAGGAAAGCTGTTTTCCAGGACAAATATTGCAAATCTGATGAGGCAGCTGGCTCAAAAGGAGGCAAAGTCAGTTTTTCCAGAATGAAATTGAGATCCCAAGCAGGTATTGGTTGTTTCCTTGGAGGTCTTAAATTCTTAGCCCTCTGAGGAACTGTCTTAAAAGAGGGTGAGAGAATAAAGGAGGATCTGTGTTGTATTCTGCAGAAATGGCTGAGGCATGGATTTTGATGGAGGAGAACGAAAGTCCACTGCTTAGCAGTTCAGCCAAATATTGTAGTATTTGAAGTAAATTCAGTTTTCCAGGGTTCTGGCCTTTTTCTCATTCCAGACACAAAAGCGTTTCCATTTTGGAGTAAGCTTTTCTAGTTGATGGCCTTCTGGCCTCCAAAATGACATCCTGCACCTCCTTGGAGAGTAGGGCCTGCTGTGATGCTAAGGAATCTTCCATGCGGCTAGATTGAGTGTTTTTAGCTGACTGTGAAGAGTTTTGAAGCTGTGCTGAGTCAGAAGAAGAGGCATTAGAGGCAGGGTCCATGGAGGGGAATGCATCAGGCTCCTCAGGAGTGGGTACCAGTGTTGCCTTGGCCAGTCCGGAGCAATGAGGATCATCTTTGGTCTGTCTGCTCTGGTCTTCAATAGGACTTTGGGCAGCAGAGGAAGAGGCGGGAAGGCATAAACTGTCATTGATGTCCAACTGAAAGAGAGAGCGTCCACTCTCCAGGCCTTTGGATGGAAGATCCTCGAGCAGAATTTTGTCAATTGATGATTTTTGTGGGAGGCAAAGAGATCTATGTCTGGCCTTCCCCATTCTTGTATTATTTCTGTAAAACTTTTGGATGCAACTTCCACTCGTGTGGATCTGTCATATTCCTGCTTAGGTTGTCTGCCAGCGTGTTTTCCTTGCCTGGCAAGTACTGTGCTTGTAGTTCCATTTGTAAGTCCATGGCCATGTTCCAAAGTGACATGGCCAGTCTGCATAGGGGATAAGAATGTGTTCCTCCCTGCTTGTTTATGTACCACATAACTGTGGTGTTGTCCGTTCTTATCAATAGTTGACCTGGTTGTAGAAGGTCCTTGAAAGCTATAATAGCATTTATTACTGCTAGCATTTCTTTTTGATTGATGTGAAGGTGCCTTTCTTTATGGGACCATTTGCCCTGAATGCACCGGTCTGTCATGTGTGCCCCCCAGGCGTAGTCCAAGGCGTCTGTTGTGATGGCTTGATTTGCTTGAGGCTTGCTGAATGGAAGACCTGTGTTTGTTTGACATGCTTGAGCCCACCACAGAAATTCCTTTTGCAGACATGGAATTAGTGGTATTATTGTTTCCAAACTGTGGCTGTGTTGAGACCATATGTTTTTTAGGTACCATTGTAGTTTTCTCATATGCAACTTTGCGCATGGGATTAGTAAGATGCAAGATGCCATGAATCCCAGAGCCTGCAGGAATTTCCTTGCAGTCAGCCTGGTGCAATTTACCAGTGTTCTGAAATATTGAATTAGTTGCCCCTGCTTCTCTGGCGTGAGGTAGGCCATCTGGGTGTTTGTGTCCAAATTGGCACCCAGGAAATTATATTCTGAGAGGGTATTAGCCTTGATTTCTCTTTGTTGACTGTGTATCCCAGAGAGTTTAATATCATTATTACATAAGCCAGATGTTTCAGAAGAATGTGCTTGCTGTCCGCTTGGATCAGGCAGTCATCCAAATAAGGGTATATTTGTATCCCTTGAAGTCTGCAGTAGGCAATTACTGATGCCAGGCATTTCGTGAATACTCTGGGCGCAGTAGATAAGCCAAAGGGCAATGCAGAGAATTGATAATGGGTTGAACCTGCAAGAAATCTGAGGTATCTTCTGCAATTTTGTCTGATTGGGACATGCAGGTATGCCTCCTTGAGGTCCAATGTTACCAGCCAAGACTCCTTGCCCAGCATGGGAAGAAGTTGCTGTAGAGTGAGCATCTTGAATTTTGGTACGAGTAGGAATGTGTTTAGGATGGAAAGATCCAAAATAGGTCTCCAATCTTTTCCCTTCCTTGGCACCAGAAATAGCCTGGAATAAAAACCTTGACCTTGTTCGTGTGTAGGTACCTCTTGAATAGCTTTCATGTTTATAAGATCTGAAATTTGCTTTTGTGCCTCTGCCCTTTGATAGTGTGGCAGTTTTGGCATGCCTCGAATTTTTGGAAGGGTATGAAAATGGAATTTGTAGCCTCTGTTTATAATTTCCAGGATCCATTTGTCCTTTGTGACAACATGCCAATTTTTTGAGAATAATGCCAGCTTTCCTCCTAAGGGGGCTGCCATTTGAGACCTGGTTGGCCTGCAAAGGGGAAAGTCATTGGGTTTGCTTTCTGAAAGATTGAGAGTTGTCCTCACCACCTCTTTGTGTAGGAGCTTGCCATTGTCTGCCTCTGTATGATCCTTGTGATTGTCCTCTGCCCCTCAGGCGCCTGTATCTGCCTCTTTGGGGTCTGTCTGTGGCAGGAAAGAACCAGTTTTTGGAAGGCCAATTTCTACTAAAACGTGGGGGTTGAACCTGCAGAAATTCTTTCACAGTTTGCATTGATTTAGCTTTTTCCTCCATTTTCCATAATACTTCCTCAGCATTTGCCCCAAATAGTACATCCTTTTGAAGAGGGGCGTCTAGTAATTTAGCTTTGACATGATCAGGCAAGGCTTGTTCCTTGAGCCAGGCATGCCTACGTATGACTGAGCCTGTAACAGCAGCTCTACATGAGGCCTCTAGAGCATCAAAACCACACTGTAAGGTATGTTTACCCACTTGTTCTGCACTATGCATCAAATCCTGCAACTCCTTCAAGTCTGGTTGTTCAGGTTGTGACATTTTACTTTTCAATTGAGATAACAGAAACTGTTGGTATTTTAGCATATGAAACTGACAGTTTAAGGCTCTCATGGTTAAGGTAGCCGAGGTATATACCTTTTTTCCCCACCTTTCTAAGGATCTGGAATCTCTCTCGGAAGGCAATGGATTTTTGGCAATGGAAGCCTTAACTCCCTTGGGCCCCTGTGAGATGGTTTCTAGGTCAGCAGCATGGCTTTTGTAAAGAAATTGGTGTGAGTCAGGAACCCTGTAGTAGCTGTCAGGCTTAACTGGAGCTGGAGGTAGAGAGTCCGGGTTAAGGCAGGCCTCCGAGTAAACATCATCTAGGATGTCCAAGACAGGAGGTATAGCCAGAGGCCTGTGCTGGGGTAACAAAAGAAATTCCCTGGGCCTTTTCTTGGAATCTGAATAATCCTGGCCTTCCCAGTGGAAGTGTTCCCTTAAGGTATGCAAAGTTTCCCCAAATGAGTAATCCTCAGGGGGGGGTACAGAAGGAATAGACTCCTCTGCATCAGAGTCTTCAAAAGGGGAGTAAGACTGTTCCTGATCATCAGAGTGTTCTGAAATAATGGAGCCCTGATCAGAGGAGGGGGAATCTTCCTCCACTCTGGGCCTTTTGTCCGGAGGTGGCTGAGAACCTCTGATTAGAGTAATTAAATCCTCAGCCATTTTAAGCATCTGTTTCTTAGGCATGGGGCCTGGAGATGGGCCCTGCGTAGCTGGTCTCTTAGGGTGCATAGTTGCTTTAGACTTGGTGAAAGCCTTGATGGAGAAAGAAGAGGAAGGTCTGAAGACACCTTGAGTGGAGGTGGACCTGTCTACATTCTGTGTTTCAACGCCAAGAGTGGCTTCGGTATCTGTAGTCGGGGTGTGGGCCGAGGAGCCTGCGACCTCGGGTACAGGAGACACCGCCAAAGATGTGTCGTCAGTAATCAGGGGCTGCGTAGTCGCCTCACTGAGAACCGGACCACGTGTAGTCGGCTTTGGCGTGGAGTCGGTAGAGGCCGCGGACCTCGAGTGTCGGTCCTTGTCTTTGCGTTTTTTAGACAAAACCGGAGTCGGAGTATCCGACGACATGGTATAGTTAAATGCTTTCCCAAAAAAATGCTGGGCGAACTCCGCCCGACGCTTAATAGTGCGTTTGTTGAAGGTAGCACAAAAGTGACAGACCGAGACGTCGTGGTCTGGGCCTAAACAAGGTATACAGAGGGAATGGAAATCCTTATGCGGTATTTGCTTCCCACAAGAAATACAATTATTAACTTTGTCTGACATCGGTCTGAGGCAAGAAAAGTTTCTAACGGGGTACTTAGCTTTTAAGAAGACTTCGGTTTCCAAATTTTTCGTAATCTCAGGAGCTGGCCGACCGGCACTTGCGAACTGCTTCTGCTTTGGGCACTGCGCGGCAAGAAAGACTGAAGAAAATGGCGTCGGCTGGTTCTTTTATACCCCTGTCGCACTGACGTCAGGGAAGAAGCGACGACAACCGACGCCGGACCTAGACTTTGGAATTCGGCCGACCGAGGACCCGCCTGACGGCAGGAGAACCCATTTGTTATGACTGCAGCTGTATGCACGATGAACATCTCCAACATTTGCCATCTACCTGAGGAAAAAAATTTTGGAGTCTGGTTGGGGTATAAAAGTATCTATGCAAACACTTTCAGGTAAAAGTCCTAAGTCTTCTAGATTTTGTTGCATATTTGGGAGCCATACATATGTCCTCCCATTCTTTCTTTGTGAACTGCATATCTAATCTCTCTTCTCAATCTTTTTGATCTCTTCTGACTGATTCTTATAGTTATGATTGTGCATTACTTCAATTAACAAAGGAAAAAATGTGAACAATCTGCTACATGTATTTTCAAGGCAGTATTTTTGTTGTATTTTTTCAGTACTTTTCCATTATCGGGGCAACACTTGTAAAGAACGCTCAGATGGCGCAAAAAAATCACGTTTTTCTAATTCAGGTATTCACGTACTGCAGAGTTCCGGCTGCTATGACCATGTAATGTCTCACATAACAATAGTTTTGTGGAGTTAACTATAAACATTTTGCAGAAATAAATAAATGTTTGGGATTACCCCGGGTGACTCAGCGTAACAAGTGCAGAGAACTATCTGGTCTTATCTTGATGGAAATATCAGGCCCACACAAGACTTGTGAGTTTCATAGAGGGAAAACATGGGAATCTGCAAGTCTTTATAGGTACTGACTCACCTTTTTTAAATGAAAATCATCTCCACCCTTCTTTAAATTGCATGTAATTGTTGATGGCAGACAAAATGTGCAAAGATTTAAAAAGTAATTTTAAATTACTTGCATTATATTTAGCAGTACCATAGCGACGCAGTCTGTTGGTGGCGTTGTATAACTGTCAACTGTCTCTGACTGACTCAAATGTTAGTTCTGCCCTCTGAATCCCTACTACCTAAAACTGATGAGTTTTGTAGAAAAAGTGGTGAATTACACTTAATACTTACTAATAATAATTTCAGTTACAGACATCTTTTACATCAGAGAGTATATTTTGTAATTCACGTTTTCATGTACTAGAGATTTGCGGCTGGTATGACCATGTTGTCTCACACAGTAATAATTTTTTGGAGTTACAACTGTAAACATTTCGGAAAAAGTAAGTAAATGTTTAGATTTTTATAGTTCTTCAATAAAAAGGCCAGAGAAATGAATGGGGAAGGGAGTATGCAATGGAGGTGTTGTCTCTCTTAGCCAATCAAGTCATAATTTGTGGACTACATGCTGGAGATGTACAGTAAGACACTATACAGGGATAACGTTATTCACAACTGCTGCATTCATTATTTTTCCATTTCTGATTGAACTTATACGTGCAACATTTTCAATGCGATCATTCAGCTGAAATTCAGTACCTTCACACGTCTGTTTACCAGGTGTGTGTAAAATGTGCTCAGATACTGGATTTCAGCTGAATGATCGCGTTGAAAGTGTTGCCCTGATATCAGAAAATTACCATTTTTTTCTTCTTTTCTTCTTTTTTTATTGCAAGTACATTGGCATATACTGTTTCTTAAGTTCCTAGTGGTGCTTCCTACTGAGAAAGCATCACCGCATACAGTGGTGGATTCAGGAATTTGCAAAGGGGGTGGGGTGCAGTTTAGAAAGTCAACGAGTGAGGTTGAAAAGTAGACCACTGGGAAAAGGGGATGTGAAAGGATCACCTTAAGATATTTTATCGGCATGTGTGAAAACAGAGCAGCATACAGCCAGTTACAAACTATTGGGAGTGGATTTAGCATAGTGGTTAAGGTCTTCACCTCATAGACACAAAGTACATAGGTTCATAGGTTCATAGGTTCATACTAGGCTATCTGCCCAAGGGCATTTATAAGCCTAGCCCATAGTTATTTGGCTTTCGCCACCCCTTTAGTTTGAATAAAACTATGCCTATTATTTTGCTGTGCCTCTGTCAAGCAGTGACACTGAAGTAATCCCTGGGGTATATCTGCGATCCCCCATCCATTGGTCAAGATTCCTCTTGAACAAGGCCAGCGAGGTGCTCTGCCTCACATGTACCGGGATTTTGTTCCACAGCATAGGGAGTCTCTGGGTGATGAATCTGTCCCTCCAGCATGTTCTATTAATAACCGTGTCAAGGTTTAAGTCTCCCGCCTTGTGGTTCTGAGGGATCTAGATTTTTTGAGGTGAAGCATATTCATCAAATCAGGGTTTGACATGGCCTTATATGTCAGGCACAGGACACCTCTGAGCAAGCGGTATGAGACTGAATAGAGCTGGAGTTCTTTCAGTCGGGCAGCATAAGACATATTTTGAGACCCTTTATCCTTTTGGTGAGGAACTTTTGGGGCCTTTCCAGCTGCTGCAGGTGTCTGGTCAGATACATTCGAATGGGGCATTGTACTCAATCATAGGTCTAATGAGTGATGAGTACAGGGGCGATGACCTCCTTGATCTAGATGTGAATCCTTCATGATCAGGTGGGCAATGTAGAAGGTTTTCCTAACTACTTTAGCAACATGAGTGTCAAGCGAAGGCTACTGTCAACCTGGGTCCCCAGATCCCTGATGACTTCTTCTGTGCTCAGTGGATTGCCACCTATATGGTAGCTAGGGGTAACCTTGTTTTTCCCGAAGGGTATGACTATGCATTTCTTGGCATTTAACTTTAGGCCATGGCTCTGGCACCAGTTATCCGTTTCTGTGAGGCCCTTCTGAAGGATATCTGTGTCAGATGTGTTTTCGACTATGGTGCGCAGTTTGCAGTCATCTGCAAACTTTGTCAGCCATAACCCTCCTGTGTTTGCTTGTACTTCAGAAAAGTAGATGCCGAACAAGAGTGGACCCAGGACTGAGCCCTGTGGGACACCACTTGTGACAGGCTTTGAGTCTGACATGGCTCCAGCAACTCTGACCCTGTGGGTTCTGTCACTTAGCCAGTTTGCAACCCATCTTGTGATGTATGGGTTTACATTCAAGCTGATGAGTTTTTGATGATACCTGAGTGGGGTATTGTGTGAAGGCCTTTGCCAGGTCAAGGTAGGCTGTATGGACTGCCTTTCCTCATCAATGGCCTTGGTGACTGTCTCGAAAAAGTCAACCAAGTTTAAAAGGCATGATCTGCCTTTGACAAAGCCAAACTGGGTTGGATCCAAAGTCTGCAAGTTCCTATGTCTTTATTTATGAGTTCCATTATGATTCTCTCCATGGCTTTGCAGATAAGGCTTGTCAAGCTAATGGGACGGTAATTTCCAGGGTCGGTGGAGGCACCGCCCTTGTGAAGTGGGACCACAGTCGCCTTGCGCCACTCCTTGGGTACGTATCCTGAGGCGATGCTAAGATTAAACAGCTGTCCTAACTGCGGGTTTAATTCCTCATTGAGTTCATGGAGCACACAGCCGGGACACCATCCGGTCCCATGGATGCTGTGTTTTTTGCTTTGGAGAGAGCAGGTCTCACCTGGGCGTTGGAGATGTTTGGGGGGCTACAATCCTATGGTATAGATATCTCTCCTTTTGGGGGGGGGAGAAGTTTGCACTGAACCTGTCAGCCAGTATGTTGGCAATGTGTGTAGGTTCAGTAATCTTCACATCATTTTGAACTAATTCTGAGCATATCTGGGAGTTTCCTCCTAGGTTTCTAACATAGCTAAAGAAGGCCTTATGATTGTCTTTTGAATCCTTGGCGATTTTTCTCTCAAAATTTGCCTTGGATGATTTTATGAGAGCTCTTAGTTTTTTACTTATAATGATCAAGGGTGTCTTACCTTTCAAGGATTTTGCTCTATCTTGTAGGGTTTGACTCTTATCTCAGGTTATTAGCTATTAAAATTCCTGTCAGGACAGTGAGCCTAGCATTCTGCTATGATCCAATGAACTTGTTGTGACTGTGTTAGTGGAGATAACTTCTATCCAGTGCGCAGCACCATAATTCTCAAATGTCCAGATTTTTGGCTCATATTTTTGGTCTGTTCCTCCTAAAATTTGTGCTTTTTTGGCAAATCACTGAGAAGATCTGAAAACTGAAGTTACTACATAATGACATACATGTTTAAGTTTCAGACTTCAAATCCTTCAGAAAAATCCACGTTAAAACAAACTCTGTTACTCTAGCAACTTTCTAAGTTTATAAGAGCAATATTTAAAATATGTCCCTATTTTTAGACTTTTGTCCTCACATTTTGTTGGGCTTTGCCCAGATTTATTTTATTTAAGAGGCTGAGAGATATGCAAAGCACATTTACAGATATTACCAGTTGTTTCAAGACATGACTGGAAGATATGTTTGGTTGTCCATTCTAAGTTACAGTTCTTTTCTATGGCAAACCTGACATATGTATTATAACATAGCAAAGAGTCCCAGTAAATGTGACATCAATCAAACAATACTTATAGCAAATATAAGTACTTTAAGTAAATAATTATTTATGTGAAAACAGCAAAATTAATTTAAGTAAATAACACTTTTATGTGCACAAGTGAAATTCAGTTGATTACAAACACAGCAAATTAAGGAACTATGTTATGAAAAAAACGTCCTTAAAAGCAGACAGTTAAGTTATATGCAATGTATAAAAACAAATCTAACTACTGTAAAATTTCTCAAAGGACAGTGACACAAAATGTACTTTAGTGTCTGACGAACCTAATATGCAAAGCCATGAAAAAAGGACACAATAAACCTCCAAACACCGATCCCGTTTCAGGTTGGATTTGTCAAGGGCAGGTCATGTTTACTCAATCTAGTGGACTTTTTTGAAAAGGTCACCAATGCAATGGAAGAAGGTAAAATGGTACACACTGCATACCTCGACCTGACCAAAGCTTTTGACACAACCTCCCACTCCAGCATTGTAGAAAAACTAAATAAATTGGGAACAAACTCCTATGTCACCCACTGGATTGCCACCTGGTTCACAGATAGAGGCTCAAGAATTAAACTGTGTCTGGCATACAAGGCGTCCTCTGACAGATTTACTGCACATCAACAAGTCAAATGACATCAGAAGTACTCACAGAGGCTCAGGAATCTAATCTAAAAGGGAGGTGAAAGCCAACACATTCTGGCTAGGCTTATAAATGCCCTAGGGCAGATAGCTTAGTATCTACCTATGAACCTATGATAGAAAGCATGAAAACAAAACAGGGAAAGTTACCTCCACAAAGAGATTGGTCACCAGTGGAGTCCCCCAGTATTCTGTGCTGGGACCTTTCCTCTTTAACATCAACTTCTCTAGAGTAAAAGCCAATACCAAAATGTTCTGTCTGACTATGTTTGCAGATGACTACAGGCCAAGAGCAGTCATTGAATTTTCAAATGGCATAGCCATCCTGCAAGAAGGTCTGTCCCAAATAAACAACTGGTGCCAGAATCATGGACCAAAATAAAATGCCAATAAATGCATTATCATATCCTTTGGGAAGTCATTTACCACAAGGAACAACCACAATGACAATAAGACCCTAAGAGAAGACTCAGCTGTTATGTGGACAATGACCTAACCTTTGACCACTGTGTCCACTGATGTAAGAAAGTCCTTCTATATTGCACAACTTATCAATAAAGGGGTTATGTCTAGCTCTAGGGATGTCATTGCCTCCTTTACTCAGCCCTCATTAGGCCAATCATTGACCATAATGCCCCCTTTGGCCCATACCTGTCCAGATACATGCAACAACTAGAATGCCCACAGAGATACCTTACTAAAAGGTTACAAGACCTATGGACTAACAAAGTCCTGTCATTAAACTGTGTCTGGCATACAAGGCATCCTCTGACCCACTACTGACAGATTTACTGCACATCAGCAAGTCAAATACATCAGAAATACTTGGTGTAGGGATCTAAACTTCTTCTGCAACATCAACTGAATGGTTTTAGAGGGACAGGTTAATCTCTGCAACACCCACTGTATCCACATACACCAAAGCTCTTCCTTTCCATATTGAAGTACAGCTTGGATCTATGGAAGAGAAACAGAATTTACCACAGGAATGCCCCCTATACTACTAATGGACCTCAAATTATCTATGCTATGATCCCAGTTATACTCATTAGGGGTACTATATTATCAACCATGGAATGGGTAAGGACAGTTTAACACCAAATGGGATGGGTTAGTTCAAGCACCAAAGGGGAAACTGGCTAGGCTTAAAATGGCCTGCAAGGGCAGCTGTTCTAGCACTTATGTATGAACCTATGTCATACAACATTAAATGTACACCACAGGAACAGACTTTTGGATGAATCAACAATAAAAAAAGTCTTTCAGCTTTTCCCGGTTAGGGGTCACCACAGTGGATCTCCGGTAAGCTTATGAGTGGCAGTGGACTTTTACGGTGTCGAGTTGCCAGCCTGGCATTCAACCTTCAGAGAAGGAAGACATGCATTCACTCACCTACCTGCATGTCTTTTAATGTTCCATCGCTCGCCGGGAGGACATGCAGACTCCACACAGAAGGCACTCCAACCGTGAATCGAACCGGAGAGCCTCTTGCTGTGAGGCTACAACACTAACCTCTGCACCTCTGTGGCTGGTGGATGAATCAACAATGATTTCTTTTAATTTTTTGCAGAAAATAACAGAACACAAAGCTTTCCTTGGCAGAGTATAAAAAGTCTTTTTACAGTTTGCTGTTCTCTCACTTGCCTTCAGCACAATTCACTTTCTGTTACAAGACTCTTAACCAAAAAAGAAGCGTTACAGTACTTTTTTTTCTCCTTTTACTAACAAGTCCTAAAAGGGTGTGTGGTGGGGGGAGGCACTACTTGTCTCCAGGAGTTCTGAGATGTCAGTGCTGGTTGGCTATCTTCTTTCCCATGTCAAAGTCCATTGAGATCCAAAATCATTTTCTCCACTTCAACATTATGGCCACAAGCATATATTTCAAGTTGTTGCTCTCATGCATACACACAGCATTTCACCTCACTCCTTACCCAAAAAGACAACCATCTTCCCTGTACCCTTCTGATATCAGACTGGGATAAAAGTGAACGAACAAAATGCCATATTTCCACTTGATGTTAGACTTCATCCACCAGCTACTCCAGCAAAATAAACTAGGAAGCTTTGGGAATGTAAAAACAGAGGTGAATGACACGTGACAAAACATTAAGAGAATATATAAATGTAGAAGGCTGTTAACCCATCTCTGATACCACTTCTAAACTGTGCCCATTTAGAGCTGCAGTACATAAAGGGACCGTGTTAAGGGACTAGAAGATTCTCATTTGACAATTATATAGTAGCATTTATGCCACCATCAATAACCATGTACATCATTCTCATTGGGGTACTTCCCTAATCCAGACTTATTTTATTTGTTTACTTAGTGTTTTGTTAACTTTATAAGTTTGCCAGACCAAAATGACCCTTTTTTAAACCGGGACTTGGGCCACAGGACAATTGGAGCTACAAGCAACCAATAAAGGCAATCAACGTAAATTACGCATAAAACACTGTTATGTGAAGTACAGCTAACATACACATCCAGCATGCCTTTCACAACATATAAATCACTGCATTACTTCCAAACAACTTCACAAGTCTGCTTTCTGTTTGTACCATATAAACTATGCAAGTGCATCTGCATACAGCACTCTGATGTGTACTGTTGACTTTGATTTGTAAGCTATCACTTGAGGATAACATGATACTGCAGCACAGCATGATTCCTTTTGTTATGCTGGTTTTACTGTGAGGGATTCTGAACTACTTTCCCAGTTGCAAAACTTTTGGGGTGAGGGGCAAACTGTCAGACAGCAGAGCCCAAGACAGACACAAAATCGAGCAAGAGATTCTCTTGTGCAATTCTTCAGAATGTGAAAAATTAAAAACGGAATTAAATGTTTGCTAAAAAAACAAAATGGACACTATTACTATTCTTAAATATCTGCCATAGAGACTGGATCTTGGCTCTTGGTGCTGTTAGCTGTAGTCATTTTATTTCTACTTGCTCTATCCTCTTCATCGCACAGGTATATTATGTATGGGTCAAAGGTATTTCTTCGCAAATGCTTGTGTTTTTTTAACAAATTTCAAGTACAAAATATATGGTCAGTTGTGCTACTTTACTTCTAAACCTCAAGACTTTCTAACATGTGTAGCAGCACTTACATGGACAATTCAGTCATGCGGGACTGTAAACTTTTTCTTCTCTCTGTGCTGTGGCAGTCATAGAACAGGTAGCTGCAACCGTACAACCAAGAACTGTGGAACCCAGATCTAATAACAGGCAAAAGCCAAACTAAATGAGTGTTTTAAGTGGTTGAAGAATGGGAATTGGGAGAAACAATGTAGAACACATTTTAATTGATTAACTGTGGCATCTCAAAAACCACAGAAACAGTATTCCACTGTAGCCAAATGAGTTACTTTAATGCCCACAACCAAAAAAGAATCTGCCAGTATGATACAGAGAATAAAGAATGCTATATGCACATTCAGGATTGTTAACCTAACAAGCAGAGCAAAGAAGATCACTCACTGTGTCTGAATGAAGCAAACATAGGGCTGTGCACTTTGTTAAAAACTACCATGTATTCCACGATGATGCAAACTAACCCGCTCATGTTGCAGTGACCCACAAACCGGATGACTAGTCTAAATTAGATGACTAGATGCATTGCTGTTTCAGGACAAACATAGCCCCCTTCAGACTACACAAACAGTTCTTTATTGGAAGGTCAAAAAAGTTTAAACTAGGAGGCACCCTTATCTGTCTTTTCTGGTATAATTACAAAAAATGCGAATGTTATGCCTGATACCTGTTAGATTCTCACATCAGTCATGCAACGCTGATAACGGCGGGTCTCTCTTCAACCCTTTATGTCTATTCTGGCAGTATTAGATGTTGCAATTTTTTTTCAAATTAATTGCCTAACAAATAAAGACAGCACTGGCTAACTACCTCCTAAACCCAGAAGCATCCTACTACATGACTTTCTCTAACCTCATCCTGCCTACATCTTCCCTCTCAGTAAAAGTCACCATCGCCTTCAGTTCTCAGAGCATCGAACACACAGTACACTGTGTTATAAATAGGAGGAGCAATGAATTAATCTGCCGGGGCACAGCAGCGACGCTTGTAAACAAGTGCTATAATGATTTATTTATGTGCATGCATACAAACACACAGACTTACATGACTGGGAAATACTGATACAATATATATTTAAAAGATATTACAACATCAATCAAGCTTATCGTTGTAGAAAACAGTGGCAAAAGACAGTGATATGTGACAAAGTACAGTTGTGTACACTTACCATAAATGTAGATGTTTGAGTGTATTCACTGTTGCAGTCATCACATTTGGGTTATCTGCCTGCAGGTAGCCCTCAGCTGGCCTGAATACCAGAGTCTTCGGATTTCTGCGTTGGATGCTGTCACTTCTTCCATGACGTCAGGTTGTCAGGGGTATAAAACATGCAGCCGACATCATTACATCAGTTTTTCTTGCCCCAGATGTCAGGTGCCCCCACAATAGGAAGCAATTATATGGTATGGTACACCTCCATCAAAAAGCAAATACACTAGAAAAAATACCAAACAAGAAGGAAAGGTAGAGCCAAGAGAAGTCAGGGGGCTGGAGGGAGGGTAACCAGGACTGCAGCAGTGAATACACTCAAACATCTACATTTATGGTAAGTGTACACAACTGTACTATGTTGTTTGTGTTTCACTGTTGCAGTCATCACATTTGGGTTGATTCCCAAAGCCAAGGAAGGGAGGAGGAAGTTAAAGAGCATTAGGGCCAAATATTAAGCCCTGCAAGACTGCAGTGGTAAATCCAGCTCTGGATTTAGAAAAGATAGGCATGTGATAATGCTTGGTGTAGGTATGTACAGAGCTCCAGGTAGCAGCTTCTAGGATATCCCTGGTAGGGACTCCTCTGGGAAAAGCCGCAGAGGTAGATGCAGTCCTGGTGAAATGTGATCTTATCCCCTGTGGGGTAGGCTTTCCATGATGCTTGTAGGAGAAATGAATGCAATGGGCTATCCATTTGGAAATGGTTTGCTTTGAAATGGCCTTCCCCTCTGCCCCTGCAGCAAAGCCAACTAGCAGCTGTTCAGATTTTCTGATAGGCTTAGTCCTGTCCAATTAAAATCTAAGTTGTCTGTGCACGTCCAGAGAGTGCAGTATTCATTCACCTTTGTTTTGTGGATTAGGGAAATAAAGTAGACAAATGAATGGACTGATTTAGGGCCATACTAGACACCACCTTGGGCATAAAGGAAGGGTTAGTCCTGAGGTAAACCCTGTCCGCATGAAGATAATGAAGAGTTCCACTGCCATGAGAGCCTGTAATTCAGACATTCTTCTTGCTGAAGTGATGGCTAGAAGGAAGGCTGTTTTCCAAGAAAGGAATTTCAACTCTGCTGTTGCAGCTGGCTCAAAGGGGGGAGAGTGAGCTTTTCCAATACAAAGTTAAGGTCCCAGGCTGGAGTGGGAGCTCTCCTGGGGGGGAGGTCTTAAATATTTGGCCCA
Organism: Protopterus annectens; assembly: GCF_019279795.1. Classification (NCBI taxonomy): domain Eukaryota; kingdom Metazoa; phylum Chordata; order Ceratodontiformes; family Protopteridae; genus Protopterus; species Protopterus annectens. Next base: position 390,896,941 of record NC_056731.1, on the reverse strand, counting down.
TCTACGGAATTGTTTTAGCAAGGGGTGAGAGAAGAGGGGTAGCTCAGTATTATAATGTGCTGAAATGGCAGAGGCATGAATTTTAATTGACGAGAAGGATAGGCCCTTGTGGAGCATTTCTGTTAAGTACGGTAGAATATGAGGTAAGCTGGGCACCGTTCTGCCCATCCCCTGAGCCTGGCTCCAGGAACAGTATATTTTCCACTTTTCAGCATAGGATTTTCTAGTACTAGGCCTCCTTGCCTCCAGAATGACATCCAGCACCTGCTTACTGAGGGATGCTAGAGGAGACCTCAAGGAATTAGCCAGGCTGCAAGGTTCAGGGCTTGAAGCTGAGGGTGCAGAATCTGGCCCGCCTGCTGGGACAACACGGAAGGGGTCTGAGGCAGGTGCCATGGTTGCAGCAGTGTCATACTGCACAAGAGGGGGTACACCAGTGCTGGTGTGGCCAGTCTGCTGCAATCAGTATTGTCCTTGGCTTGTCCTGTTTGATCTTTAGTAGAACCTTCGAGAGGAGAGGCAGAAACTGAGAGGCTTTCCCAGGTAAAGGACAGGGCATCCACTTTCCAAGCTTGAATGTGGGGAGTTCTTGTGCAGAATTTGTTCAATTGGTAGTTCTCAGAGGAGGCAAACAGGTCTACCTCTGGAGTCCCCCATTTGTTCCTCAAGAGGTTGAATATTTTGGGTTCTAGTTTCCATTCATGTGGGTCCATGAGATTTCTGCTTAAGTCGTCTGCCAGTGAATTTACTTTGCCTGACAGGAATTGAACTTGTAGGTGTACTTGGTAGCTCAAGGCTGTGTTCCACAGAGCCATGGCTAGTCTGCAGAGAAGGTACGGGTGGGTTGCCCCCTGCTTATGTACCTCATAACTGTGGTGTTGTCTGTCTTTTCCAATAGTTGTCCTGGAAGAATACGGTCTTTAAAGGCTGGCAGAGCATTCTGTGCAGCTAACATTTCTTTTTGATTGATATGAAGGTGCATCTGTCTTGGGTTCCATTTGCCTTGAATGCACTGCCCTGCCATGTGAGCCCCCCATGCATAGTCTGATGCCTCTTTTGTTAGGGTTTGGGCGGCAGGGGGTAGAGTGAAAGGGAGTCCCTTGTTGTGGTAGCAGGCCTCCATCCACCAAAGGAACTCTGTCTTCATACAAGGAATGATAGAAATCATTGTTTCCAGGTCCTTGGGAATGTTGACACCATAGACTTTTTAGATACCATTGGAGTTTCCTCATTTGCAGTCTTGCATATGGAATTAGTAGACTGCAAGAGGCCATGAACCCCAGGGCTTGCAGTATTTTCCTTACTGATAGCTGGGGTTTTGTGGCCAATAGATTGAAGTAGGTTGTCAAATAAACTTGTTTCTCCGGAGTGAGGAATGCAATATGGGAAGTTGTGTTCAAGCTTGGTCCCAGGAATACAATCTGTCGGCAGTGTACTAGGTGATATTTCTTTTCGTCTATGGTGTGCCCTAGTGAGGTTAGAAGTTTCTTTACGAATGCCAGGTGTTGTAATAGCAAGTCCTGGCTTTCTGCCTGAATCAGACAATCGTCCAAGTATAGGTAAATTTGAATATTTCTCTGCCTGCAAAATGCAATGGTTGGAGCTAGACACTTTGTGAATACCCTGGGCACAGTAGATAAGCCAAAGGGAAGTGCAGACAACTGATTAGTGCATGCAGCCTTCCCTGAAGCGTAGGTATTACCTGCAAGATTCCCTTATTGGGATGTGCAGGTAAGGTAAGCTTCCTTTAAGTCTATGGTTGCCAGCCAGGCATCCTTGTCTAACATAGGAAGAAGCTGTTGAAGAGTTAGCATTTTGAATTTTGGAACTACCAGAAAGGTGTTGAGAATAGAGAGGTGCAGGATAGGATGCCAGGAGTTGTCTTTTCTGGGTACCAGAAAAAGTCTTGAATAAAAACCTTGTCCCCTTTGTTCTGCTGGGACAGGTTGAATAGCCCTGATACTGAGAAGAGAGAGAACCTGCTTTTGGGCCTCTGCCCATTGATTTGGGGGTAGGTCTGGCCAACCATTTGGGGTTGGGCAGTGTGTGGAAGTGAAATCTGTATCCTTGGGAGACTATGTTCAAAACCCATTTATCCTGGGTAATGAGTTCCCAGTTTTTTGCATGTAGGGCAAGCTTTCCTCCTAAGGGAGCAGGTAGTTGAGCAGGGCTTGGAAGGGTTAAGGTTAAGTCATTGTGCCATTTTTCCATAGGTGGTGGCTTACTACTCCCTGCTTTGGAAGTAGGAGCCCCCCACTGCTTAGGTCTGTGCGTAGCCTGAGACTGTAGTCTAGGTGGTCTGCTTTTCCTGGGTTTGGACTGAGAAGGCCTGGAAGGGACTGGGAAGGACCAGTTCTTTGAAGGCCAATGTCTACTGAATCTGGGAGGCTGTACTTGTAGGAAATCTTTAACAGTTTGCATAGATTTAGCTTTTTCCTCCATCCTTTTGAGGACTTCTTCTGCTTTGTTGCCAAAAAGGCGGTCTTGGTTTAAGGGAGCATCCAGTAATTTAGCTTTAACGTGATCTGGCAAGTTTTGTTCCTTAAGCCAAGCATCCCTTCTAAGTATAGACCCAGTGACAGCAGCCCTGCAAGATGCATCTAAAGCAACAAAACCACATTGCAAAGTATGTTTACCAACTTGTTCTGCAGAATGCATTAAATCTTGCAATTGTCTGTGTTCAGCACAGTCAGGAATCAACATAATTTTCTGTTTAAGTAGTCCCATAATATGCTGCTGATACTTTAACATATGAAACTGACAATTTAAAGCCCTATTGGCCAAAGTAGCAGAAGTGTATACCTTCTTACCCCATCAGTCTAAGGCTCAAGAATCTTGATCAGAAGGGGTAGGATTTTCGGCAGCAGTAGCCTTAATGTCTTTTGGTCCTTGGGAAATGGTCTCTGGATCCGCAGAAGAATTCTTGAAGAGGAACTTGTGAGAGTTAAGTACTCTATAGTACCTGTCAGGATTTCTGGGAGCTGGAGGTAGTGTCTGGGGTAAGCATCATCTACAATGTCCAGAACAGGAGGGATAGCTAAAGGCCTGTGTTGAGGCAGGAGTAAGAATTCCCTAAGTCTCTTTTTGGACTCAGATTAATCCTGGCTTTCCCAGTGGAAATGCTCCCCAAGAGTATGAAAGGTTTCGAAAGAAAGATCTTCTGGAGGGGAAGCAGGGGGAATGGAATCCTCTGCATCAGAATCCTCATAAGTAGATAAGGGCAAATCCTGGTAATCAGAAGGAGCAAAAATATCAGATTCCTGATCAGAAGAATCAGAAAGTAAATCAGTTCTAGGTCTCTTAGAGGGGGAAGGCTGGCTTCCCCTAATTAAGGTAATAAGGTCTTCAGCCATTCTAAGCATTTGTTTTTGAGGCATATGGGCCTGAGCCTGCGGTTTGGTCGTCGGTTTTCAAGGCATAGTGCGAGTTTTTGGCCAGGATGAAAACGATGGCATTGTTTTAATATGAATGTCTGTAGGCCTGAATACACCCACAGAAGCCAGGGCCTGCACAGTGGCTCTGGACCCATCCAAGGTAGAGACATCCACAGGTTCCATGGTCAAAGAAGCATCTTGTGGCATACCGGACTTCGAATGGGTCTCAGTAGAGGCCTGCGAATCTGAAGTAGCGGCTATCAGGGGCTGCGAAAGTGCCTCACTGAATACCGGCGGACTGGCGACTAGCTTAACAAAAGTGTCATCAGCAGTTTTGAACCTTATGTTTTTTCTGAAGATCTGTAGTCGGATGGCTTAACGAAGCCATTTTGGAGTACACAGATTGAGTACGAAAGTAATTGGCTGCAAAAATAGGCCGACAATGAATAGTTTGGGCGTTGAACAAAGCACAAAACCGACAGCGAGGGACGTCGTGGTCTGGGCCTAAACAGGGGATGCAGTACGAATGAAAATCTCTATGAGGTATTTGCTTTCACAGGTAAGACACTTGTTAACTTTTACTGACATCAATTAGAGAAAGAAAAAGGATCCCCAATGGGGTACTTATCTTTTTTGAAGACTTCGGTTCTGAAACATGAAAATGAAAATTTCAGGAGATGGCCGACCAGCACTTGCAAACTGCTTCTGCTTTGAGCACCCCACGGCAAGAAAGACTGATGTAACGGCATTGGCTGCATGTTTTATAGCCCTGACAACCTGACATCATGGAAGAAGAGACAGCATCCGACGTAGAAATCTGAAGACTCTGCTATTCAGGCCGGCTGAGGGCTACCTGCAGGCAGATAACCCAAATGTGATGACTGCAACAGTGAAACATGAAGAACATCTGCTACAGTTTTCTACTGAAAAAAAAAGGATTTTTTTGAACGAGAATTCATTGGAACTTGGGCTATAGTAATTTGTAGTGCATGTGTGTGTGCGTGTGCATGCGTGTGTGTAGAAATGATAAGTGTCAAGTAAGCTTGTTGGTGTCCAGGCAAAACTCTGTGGCAAGTTACAGCTGTGGCAGTTTACTGTAGAATAAACGATCCTCTAAAGCCAGAATTCTTCTGAACTACTGAAAAGAGGACTGTTGTTACTGCATAATGTTACTCCTATAAGGTCAGAAGTTAATGACTTCTGTTTGCCTGGTTACCCCGACAGCCTTAGATTCCTTTACACCACCAGATAGCTTGGAATTCAGCACCACTAGCAGTTTATGTTATGTTACATTAATCTCTTTGTTTTGACAAGTTTAACTAAAAACCTTTTTAGAAGGTAGTTTACAACATATTGGCTGATCAGAAAATATGCCACAAGTGGAACAGGAGAGCATACAATATTTGGCTGTACATTTTCCTTTCAATCCAAGTAAGGAAAATGTACCTCCAAACAAAGTATGCTCTCAACTGTGTCCCACTTTGGCGGTATTTTTTCTGATGAGCAAGTCCTGTTTCTGACTAACAAAAAAAAAACATTAACTCAGGCTTTCAATAACAACTGCTGTTCACACTCTGGCTGAGATTAAATATTCTTGACTAGCTGCACTACCATGCCGGGATACTTCGTCGAACTAGTAAATTCTCTAATAGTTTTTTTTTTCTTTTTCCCCTTCACACAGAACATCTTACTCTAACTCTCCTCAATAACTGCCTTTTCAAACATAATGGGGGGGAGCAGTTGTAGAATCCATTCAGGATCTTAAGATCAGGTCACCTGACTGGCACCTCCCAATCATGACTTACTAACTATGACATACAACATAAGGGGAAGGAGAAGAAAGAAGTACAATTTAGAATGGAAAGAAATGCATTGCTTTGGTGGCACGTTTTCCATTTTCTGAATTCAACAAAACCAGCAAAAATACTTTTTTATGTCAGAATATGGTACGAATTTAAAAAGTGGGAGGTGTGCGCCCCTGTGCCAAAGCCTAAATCCGCCTCTGGCATAAACCATGTATTTAGAACAAATGAGTATCTGGGGCACTGCAAGTCATACACCCAAAGTATAAAGACAACTGTTGATATACTTGTACTCAGAAAATATCCCACATGCGGTGGTACCACTTCTCTTCTGACTGGCTGGTATGCTTGCATTTAACCTACTCTTAGTTTCAAAGATGTTCTTACACAATAGAAAAGACAGGCTCCTAGGATTCAGAGAACTCATCTCTGCCCTTGATAACTGCCCAACACACGTCTGTCAAATTAGTTCAACTAAGAAATTCTGACTCAAACATGGTAAAGCTACACTGACATCACACTATGCCTAATCATTTCACCCAAACCACAACAAAGTAAACCTGCCATGAATCTAATAGCAATAAAAACATGATGCCTAAACATGTAATAAGTAGTAAGTATGCACCTGCCTGACCTACAGTAACTACAAAAGCCATGGCTGAATTGAGGACTGTCCTAACACAGTGTGACAGAAGAAGTAAAAGGGTTACATAAAGGAGGATCCTCTCATATTATAGTTGGTAAAATAAGGAATATGATCATATTTATTATATTTTAACATCCAACACACCCTTGGTGGATCAGTAATTGAGATCATATCATAATCAGTTAATTCTCCAGGATGGAAGGTGTCAGAGGACAACTAAAAAGCCAAAGACAGAGCCTTAAGTACAGACAAACAAAAGGAGGAACAAATGCTAGTGTCACAGTCAAGACAATAATACATGGTGAGCATGTAAACAGGACTAAATGGCTGTGGCAATGAAGTCTTCATTGAAGACCTTCTTGAAGTAAGGAATGGTAGTAGCCATACCTGCAGTGGAGTGGCCTTTAACTGCAGCATTTTACAACAGACAGATGATTTGACTGCAGCATTTTATAGCAAACAGACAGCTGCCAAATACCAGAAGGTGTGAATTGATTTAGCAATGACTCATTCTGGTGGCCACCAGCCATTCCCTTCTTAAAGCAAAGAAAATGAACAGCTGATTGAACTTCTTATACTCATAAGCCTACTTAAAGTAAACCTGAACAGATACTGTACATCTAAGAAAGCAAAGAGTTCTCATTGTGTGGTTTCCACCCTGATTAACAAAACAAGGAACTGAATGGAACAGATAAAAGACATTTCTCAAACCATTTTGGAAGGAAATGCTTATTCTTCTTAAGGGATATCACATCGTTGTGAAAGATCAAATGTGGTTCCTTAGGATCCTGGGAAGGAAGGGTAAGGCCACCATAATAAGTGTATACAAGACATGAATTTCAGTGCCATTAAAGCAGTGGCTTCAAATGGGGATAGACAGGGCTGTTAACCATGTAATTTAAATCCCATGGAAAGGGTGATGGTTCTTCAATTATAGGGGAAGATGCTGAATTCCTTTAAGAAATAGTTTAACCAGCCAATGCTATACCATAATTTTGCATTTTACTAGGTCACATGGAGCAGTAATAATGAACATATTCACCACAACACTGGAAAATTGAGGCTGTACTGTACAGGTGCCTAAAGTAGGTTAGGATAAGTGAATGACTGATTGAATGGGGCAATGCTGCATATTATTCCACCTAAAGTGAGAATATATTCTACTTACACAGTAGCTCTGTTCTGTGGAAAGGTTCCTGTCAGCCTCAAATTCACTTCGGACACTCTTCCCAGAATCTACAGTAGCAGCCAGACACTGAATTGGATGCAGATTACAGTCTCACCTGAAGGATAACTTGTGGCTACAATGGGATAGTTCAATGTATCATCAGGGACTTCAGGCCTGAAACAATACCCTTCTTGGGTCCCATAGGGTAATGTCTACTAGCTTTAGTCTTCCCTTCCTCAACTTCATGAAGCATGGATCGGTGGTAAGTGCAAAAAAGCATTTAGGAAACTCTCTTATCCTGGGATGGCAAATGCAGACACACAGAATATCCCCTTGCCCTGCAGTACAGGCAGAAAAGGGAGAGCACCACATTTTCAACAGCAGTGAATGGGTCAATGTCTAGAGTACAACATTTCTGGAAGATCTGATCCAAACAGAGTTCCCAAATATAAACTTCAGAAGAGTGATGAATGTGCAGTTTACTGAGTCTATAAGAATGCTCACTTTCCTCAATACCTCTTCTTTATGTACCATTGTCAAATGTGTGTTACCTCACTGCAAAGGCAGCATGACAACAGGCAGCCCACCCTTTCCCCTGTCTTGTTTACATACTACATAACACATTCATTGCTGGAGAGAATTAGAAAGTGTCTCAAATGCAGCTGCCCACCAAACCTCCAAGAATAATGAGGGCTGCCTGTAAGTCTAGCTGGTTGATGTGAACCCTCTCTCCTAGTGAAACCAAGTCCACTGAGTCATGCTGGAAGAAATGTGAGCTCTCCGCCCCATCAGTGAAGCATCTATCATCAGTATCTGCACAAACAAAACTCAAGGCTACTCCCCTTAGGGAAAGAGTCAATTTATTCTCTCTCCGGAGGCTGCAAGATCAAACTACCCAAAGAAAATAAACCCGCGACTCCTACAATCTTACTCTAGTATGAAGAAAGCAACATCATTCTTCAAACGAACAACTGTCAACTTGATGTATTATGAATGAGCAGTTGTGATGCAAGCACAGGTAATATAAGTAAATTAAATGATTGTAAGGTATAAAATTATTTCTCACACTGGATATTTGTCATTCTCTAGAAGCCATCTTGAAAGAATCAAGCAACACACAGACATTTTCACAATTACTTCTAGTGGCAACAAAACAAAAAAATGGTGTGAGCTGCTCCTTTTAACCATATTTCAAGCTAATATTCTGGGGCTAAGGGATGCGGCCAGCTCCATTCTGGGGAAATCTGCAAAAGGTACAGAAATCAGTCAGGATGAGGAGACATCTGCTTGCAGAACACTTTCACGGATAAGTAACCTTACTTCAGTGGTCTGCAGAAAAATGAGCATTCACAACTTTTATTTCAATTTTAAGTGGTCTGATTTACAAGCCCATTTTCAGCAAAGGTCTGTGGAGAAAAGACCCAATGTTACAACATGGATATAGTATACAAAATTGCAGATAGTTTTGCCACTAAACAGATAAAATACGTATCAGTCAAGATCATTTAATCACAGTACAAATAATGTCAACTAGTAGCAAACAGCAGTGTGTCACAGGAGACATGTTTATCTTGTTCAGTTTGAACAAATCAATTACTCCATGATAGGCTGAAGCAAACCATTAGTAGAATAAACAGATAGATAACATGTAGTACATTAAGACACAATAGTATGCAGAATAAGGTGCAAACGAAGGTACTGCATTAGAAGTGACATTTTACAATAACAAACTAATAAAATTATGTACAATAAGACGGCAGGGTCCATCGATGTGTAAAGTCACTCTAATTAGCATATCATATGATCATAATGATAACTTATGCAGTAAGGTATAAAACGATTATGGTAAAGATGACAACTGATCAAGGATTGTACCACTATATCAAGATTCAGGGGGATGAGAGAAGGTTGGATTGAGGTTATATATATTTCTCAAATGTTAACTGGAACATTGCAAAATTGTAGACTTTTTAAGACTATTAAAAGACTGATATGAGACTGATTAATGATGACATAACTGGCCAATACTGTTAAAAACAAATATCAAACACTGTAAATATTTTAAAATGAATATAACTGACATCGGTGCTGTTTCCTGATTTATATATTTTTAGCATTTATTTATATTTTAGCATAGTTTATCTGTGAAACATTCTCACATTTTTTAACATTTTTTAAGATTCTTAACATTATTTGCTAACTTATTAGGAAGATTTAATGTTACTTTATAAGTTAGATAATTGCATCCTTAATAATTTTAGGTTAATTTGTTAGCTTCATAAAATTCAGGAGATAGGTTGCTAAGTGTCTTATAGAGAAGTTAACTTATTTTCTGACTGGGATTAAGTGGTTTGATGGTTTAATTTTTCTATTTTGTTAAACCTTGGTTATAACACTTAAAACCTACGTTTGTTTGTGTCTTTCGGCTTTTCCCGGTTAGGGGTCGCCACAGTGGAACTCCGGTCTGCTAATGACTGGCAGTAGATTTTTACTTGTAACATATTATATACACAAGCCACATTACTTTTCCGTCAACCCTTCTGGTTTTACAAGTTTAGTTTCCAACAAGGTGACTAGTTACACTATTTCACTTCCAAACAAGGCAATTAGTTGCATCATTTCACTTTAGAACCATTCGTGTGAGCCTGTTAATGTTTCATTGTTCCTGCTAATTGTACCAGAACGAAAGCGCTTAACTCTGCATTAAAGTTTTCTCAGTTTTATCCAATTTCAGTTGGAGTCATTTTGTGGATTTACAGTTTGTTTGTGGATACTTTCTTAAAGTGGGAAAATAACTGTTGCTCTGTGTAATTCCTATAGATGAAAGCCCCTGCCTTCCAACAGGTACTTCCCTGCTTTGGATATAAGCCAGCTTTATGGGTTCATATGTTTGCACCAAGTTTACTGTCTCAGAGATCATTGAGAAGCTAAGCACACCACTAAAAAGGAGTCTGAGTTTTGTTAGCTTTCCCTAGTAAGCAGATTGTTCCCACATACCTCAGGTGTACATTTATGGTCTCCCTTCAGTCTTCAACTCTGGTTTTGAACACTGCTATGGAATTATTATTGTGCAATGGGAGTCTATTCCAAAAACAGGGGAAGCACTGGTTTAAATATTTATCATGCTAACAGGTGCTGTCAAATGTTGTGTTGAAGATTTAGTTCTTTAGAGGAAGCACCTGTTTAACAGCTGGCTCTCTGAAGGTGAAAGGGATCAAAATGTCTGGAGTCTTTCATTATGTGGAAAACTAGAGAGATCTCCCTGCAAGAGCTTATACGGAATGGAGTATATGGAGAAATGTTTTAATCTTTTCAGATAACTTAGTCTGCTAAGTTCTATGATTTTCTTGGTAAGAAATCTCTGATGTCTTTCAAGATGGTCTAATTTCTTAGGGAGGCCAAGCAGGACATTATACTCAATAGCAGATCTAACAAGGGATGAATAATGTGACACCGTGTCTTTTTTCAACTTAGAGATGCAGCCTGAAGTACAAGAAAAAATTATTTTATAACAAGGACTGAGACACGTTTTTTTAAAGGAAAGTGTTATCAAATGAAGTACCCAGAGCTCCGACGACTGTCAGTTTTGAGAGGAAGGTCAGTTATATGGCATGTACTGAGGATGCTGAATTAATTGAAGGTAACTATAGTCTATTTATCTGAGTCAAGACTGAACCCATGATTAATGCACCAAGCAATTGTCTTATCTGCCACTCATTGCAGACTCTTGTGTGTCAGAAGAGGACATGACAACCAGTTTGCAGTAATCAGCAAATTTAGTTAGCCACAGTCATTCAGCTCCTGCCTCCACATAAGAGAAGCCCTGTGCCATAGAGCATGCAGCATTGTTCTGAACAGAGGAAGTATTGCCAACATTTACAATATGGTTAATTCTAACAGTGAGCCAGACAGCTATCTAGTGGTCTGTAAATGTGTTTATACTGAGCTGGGCGAATTTATCAAGAGTACATGCATGAGGATGGTGTTGAAGGTTTTGGTTAGATCTAGATAAGCAGTGAAGACAGTCTAACACTCATCCATGGCCTACTATTTCAAAGAAATCATCTGGGTTGACCACACATAACTTGCTTTTTATGAATCCAAACTGGCTAAGTTCAAGGGACTGAAGGTCTTCTATGTCATTATTAGTGCTACAATGCATACTTCTCAACTGTACAGACTTTTGCAGAATGTCTAGATTTTTGCCTCATTTTTGATTTGTCCCTCATAAAATTTGTGACTTTCTGGCAAATCACTGGGATGATCTGAGTCACTAAATAATGATATACATCTGTTTTTCAGACTTCATGGCCTTCAGAAAAATGTATGCTAAGCCACATCCTGTTATTCTAACATTTTAAGTTTATAACAGCAATATTTAAACTCTGTCCCTATCTGTGAGCCCCCCTCCAACCATTTTTTTGTCCAGATCTTTTGCTCTAAGAGGTTGAGAGGTATGCTACAATTATATGTTCCATAACCTTGCAGACAATACATGTGAAACAAATAGGTTTATGCAATTGCCTGGATCAGTTGTAGGGCCACTTTTGTGCAGTGGTATCACAATGGCTGCTCTCCAAAAATCTAGACCATAACCTGTGGAGAGATTTTTAGTTTGAAGAAATTTAGGAGGACTTTGGCTAAGAGGTGCTTAGCACTTATCAACAGCCAAACACAGGGATATTATCAGGACTCAAAAAGCTAGTGTTCTTGATCTTGGAAAGTGCAGAAAGGGCAAGATCCAGACTGCTTTTCGAACAGGAGGTTGGGGGTAATTCGGAGAACACTGGGACAAGTAGGCAACATGAAATTAGAACCTAGTTTGTCAGTGAGGATACTGCCAATGGTTTCGAGCTCGCAACAGGAGGAACCACTTGATAAAAGCTTTGTACAATATTGTGTGTTATTTCTGAAATTCATAAGACAACTAATGAAGACCTTGTCTTGTGACTGTCTTAGGCAACTGAGCCAATCACACCTCTTAATGGTTAACTTAAGGGTTTTACTGACTTGATTTGCCTTCTTTAATGGACAACTGAATATTTATTACAGAAGACTAGAAGCTTCTTCATTCTGTTGTAAAGTTTATTGATATGAGACTTCCACCATATGAGTTTAAGTTTGAATTTACAGCTATAAGTGTAGACACCTCACTGCATATATCTAAAGGGAGAAACATATAAAGAAGAATGCAGAAGTGTTAGGTTCAGAATTATTAGAATAACTGTGTTAAATGTGATTATCAAGAAGGCCAGTAAATATTAAGTGGCTGGTTGGGAGTAATCCTTAAATACAGCAGGATTATGGATTACAGAATAGGTTTTAAAAGAGAAGGTCACGTCTATAATGTCATATTTAAATACAGCAGAAGTAGAATGAGGAGCAGCAGAGGCTTGTGCTTGTTAGGAAAAGACCAAGAAGATTTGCACTTCTGAAGGGAAGACAGACTATCACCTTGCTCGAAGGAAATGACATTTGCAAAATCCAGAAATCTCTGATTATACTTACTGCTACCAGTATAAATTAGCAATCTCATAGAGAGGTAGTTTTCCATGTTCTAGACTACTGTACTTTTTATGCCAGAAGTACAGTGAATATAAAAAGTGTACACACCCCTGTTAAAATGCTAGGTTTTTGTGATATAAACAATGAGACCACAATAAATCATTTCAAAACTTTTCCCACCTTTAATGTGACTTATAAACTATAACCAGCTTATTGTACATTTTTTATTTTTTTATATGTTTCCCCTAACAGATTTGTTTTTCAATTGAATTGTACAGGTTATAGGTCACATTGAAGGTGGGAAAAGTTTTCCTGTTCACAGAGAATTAGTAAAAAAAATCCCTAATCCTTGATGATTTGGGTTACAATGTAGAAGATGACTGATGTGCTAATAAAATCTTGCCTTCTTTCTGATTATGATGTCCTACAGCAGTAGATAAACTGAAAAACAGAAGGAGGTATTGGTTTCTAAATGCATTTCAGCAATTGTGTGTGCGTGCCTCCAGAAGCCAGGATCCACAAAGGTGCTTTGTCTTGCTGTGGTATGGAATTACTGATCTAGTTACACAAAGTCAATGTGACAAAATGAATAAGAAATAGTGCAAAGATGACAGCAACAATATCTTGCTTTGAGCACTGTCAGAATGGATAGTCTGGTGACGCTAATTACACACCCGGTCTTTAAGAGGAAAATAAGTGATTTGCGTAGTACATGAAAAATACAACAGAGCTTATCCACAGCCATGAGAGGCTGTTCAATTTCATAGAGATCCTTAATACAGTCTCACATTCACATCTATACAGCAGAACCTTCATGGAAGAAGCAACCATATAGCCCATCATGAGGCCTACCATAATGTGGTAGAACATAAACTCTTAGTGTATGTTGAAGCGAAAATCCCTTGACCCTGCTTGCAATGTCTCTACCATTAAAAGGGCACCAGGCATTGTGAAATAATGTTTTCTTTTGTATGTCTAGATGGCATGCTGCTTATGACTGATCCTTTGGGTTACTTTTGGACCAATAATCAAATTGAAAATGTCAAACTGGTAACTGCTAGGATTTTTAATTTAAGATTTAACACTTAACATTTCTGGACTTCTTCAGAATAGGCAATGCTTAGTAAATGAACCTTTTATATGCAACCTTAAAAATCAGGTGACTTTATATGTCATGTGACAATACAACCTTAAAAAAATCATCTGATATTACAATGTATCACATAACAATTCAACACTTAGTGACAGAAAATGTAAACAATATTTATACATAAAAAAATCTTACAAGCTTCAACTATACATACAATCATAGCTTATTTATTTTAAAAAAACTTTACAATTTCAAACCATTTAATTTAAATATGTTAAGGACCCTCATAGTTTAGCTAACCTTAACTTCAAAGCACTGCATATTGAAATGTGAGCATTTAAACCAGGGTTGAATTCAGTCAATTGCCACACTAACTCCTTGTATTCCAGGCTAGTCCACCATGAGCCTCCCCTGACATTTACTAATACTCTCTTTAAAATAAAATAATAAAACATGTTTTTACGCTTGATGTCATGTGTGTGTTCATAAATTCTAGAACATAATGCTCTCTCCATCTTTCCTACAGAGTATGCACTACATGAGAAGCACAATGCTAAATAAACAACTCCTTTTGTATTACAGCTGAAACAACCCAGACATCCAATAATTCTGCTGTAACCAGTGACTGTTACATTAAGGATGTCTAATATGTACTTGCAATATCTTCCACCTTTTGTCAAGCTCCTTTTCTTGGTTTTACCTTTATCATTCCTATTACTAATTTCTAACTCTAACACAAAATCATACTCGGAGGCTCTAAATAAAAACCTGCAAAAGCATAAGAGAGCTCCAAAGCAGACACCCACAAAATCTGCACCTCCCGTCACAAACCTGACAACACATAAAACACAAAATCAATGTCCACACAATCACAACCCTTAAGGCGAATTAACATACCTAACACACTAGTAATAGGTGACTCACTGACGCCCCACTTACTAGGCTGGACAAGGAGAAGGTTACTGTTAGCTGCCTGTCGGGAGCCAGAATCCGCCACATAACACAAGCACTCTGGTCACTCCAGAACAAGTACAAATATGACTCTGTCATTGTTCATGTTGGTGTGAATGACCTGAGACGTACCTCCCTGGACTACATGAAAAGAGACATGGAAGAGCTCTTTGATCATGTAGCCCAGGCGGGTATGACCCTGACCCTGAGTAGCATCCTGCCCTCACCAAGAATGATACCTCAGTACAAAGAATAAATGATCAATTTCAACAATTGGCTAAGCTTCTGGTGTCATTCAAAGGGGATCCAGTGTCTGTCAGCCTGGGATGACATGCTCGACAAGCCACGCTGCTTCGCTAGAGATGGCTTGCACCTGTCACCCTTAGGCTTTGGAATACTGGCCAAGGCTCTTGCTGCCCCCATAGTGCCTTTTTTAGGCAAGGCTCAAAATTCAAACTCACCTCCGTAAACAGCACAAGTAAAAAAAAATGAGGGTTATGCTACTCAACGCCAGGAGTTTAAATCTCAAAATGCAAGCACTCAAAGCACTCCTAAGTATGGAGAACGTCGACATCTGTGCAGTAACTGAAACCTTGTTAAAGGCTCCAGAGAGCACTCCAGCACTACTGGGCTACAACTCATACCACACATTTCGGCCACAGAACACGGACAGAAACACAAAAGGAGGAGGTGTATCTATATTCATCAAGGATACCCACACCTCCAGGTTAGTGGTGCAGCATGATACCTCTGAGATCATCCATGTGCAACTAACATTGGGCAAATCTGCAATGCAAATTGTGGCCTGCTACAGATCACCCTCCATGACCCAGGTCCACCACTGCCTTTCTGGAGATACTGGAAAACATGAAGGTCCTAACGAACACCATGATATTGGGTGATTTAAATTACCCTACCATTAACTGGGAAAACTACTTGAGTACAAACTCCCAGGCTCAGTGCTTCCTGGAATTTATCAACTCGAATGCCGTGGATCAGCTGGTAAACTCCCCTACCAGAGGCCACAACATATTGGACCTGGTCATCACCAACATGGGCAACAGGTGTTCCATATCGGAGGTCAACCCATCACTGGTTAGATCAGACCATAAACTAATCACCCTGGATGTCCACACCCTACCACCACCCCCAACCAAGGAAACCACAGTGAAAAACTTTTCTAAAGCAAACTTCACCTTACTTAAGGCAGAGGTGGTAAGTTTCACAGCCCCCACGCTAAAGGATAACACTGCCCAAGATGCAGAATCCTTTACAATTGCACTCTATGAGCACTTACAAGGATGCATGGATCATGCCATCCCTAGCAAAACCAAGACTCACTCCCCTAAGAGAAGGAAACCAGTCTGGTGGACCCCTGCCATAAACAGGTTATACAACAAAAGGAGGAAACTAGTTCAGAAAAAAAGCAAATCCCAAGAAGGAAAGACATCCCTGATCAGTATCAGTAAGAAACTAAGGTCCCTCATAAAATCATTCAAGGCTAACTTCGAAAGAAAAATAGCCAAGGATTCGAAAGATAGCCACAAAGCCTTCTTTAGCTATGTCAAGAATCTAAGTGGCAACTCGCAGATATGCTCTGAGCTAGTGCAAAATAGCACAAAATATACTGAACCTACTGATATTGCTAACATCCTGGCAGATAGATTCAGTGCAAACTTCACCTCCCTCTCACCTTCAAAAGGGCCTACAACAATACCGAAAAAGTGTAGTGTCCTGAAAATCACAGAAGCACAGGTGAAAACAGCCCTTTCAAAAGCCAAAAACACAGCATCAATGGGGCCAGATGGTGTCCCAGGCTGCGTCTTGCACGGACTACAGAATGAACTAACCCCCCACCTAAACACACTGTTCAACCTCAGCCTCTCCACAGGCTAAGTGCCCATCGAATGGCACACAGCAACGGTTATTCTGCTCCACAAAGGACGGGCCACAACTGACCCTGGTAACTATCACCCCATAAGCCTGACTAGCCTGGTCTGCAAGGCTATGGAGCACATCATCATGTAACTCATTAACAAAGACAGTGGGAACCTCCAAACACTTGACCCGACACAGTTCAGCTTTATTAAGGGCAGATCATGCCTACTAAACTGGTTGACTTCTTCGAGACAATTACCAAGGTCATAGACGAGGGAAAGGGGGTTCACACAGCCTACCTTGATCTCGCCAAGGCATTCAACACCATTCCTCACTCGGGTATTATAGAAGAACTCACCAGCCTGAACATAAACCCCTATGTCACAAGATGGGTTGCCAACTGGCTTACAGACAGAACTCACACGGTAAGAATAGCGGACTCCAGGTCTGACTCTAAACCAGTCACAAGTGGTGTCCAGCAAGGCTCGGTTCTGGGACCCCTACTGTTCGGCATATATTTCTGGGAAGTACAGGCAAACACAGGGCTATGGCTAACCAAGTTCGCCGATGACTGCAAACTGTGAGCCATAATTGACTCGGACATCCTTCAAAAAGGCCTTACTGAGATAGACACCTGGTGTCAAAGTCATGGCCTCATGCTAAATGCCAAAAAATGCATAGTCACCCGGTTTGGGAAAAACAAAACACCCACGAATTACCACATAGGCGGCAGCCCCCTTAATACAGAAGAGGTAATAAGAGATCTGGGGACCCAGGTAGATAGTAATCTCTCCTTTGACAATTATATTCCCAAAGTAGTTAGGAAATACTTCTATGTGGCCCATCTAATTACTAAGGGGTTCGCATCTAGAAATAAAGAGGTTATAGTGCCCCTCTACTCGTGACTCATCATACCCATCATAGAGTACAATGCCCCATTTGGGATGTCCCTCACAAGACACTTCCAACAGCTGGAAAGACCACAAAAGCACCTCACCAAGAGGATTACTGGCCTCAAACATATGTCCTATGCAGCCCGACTGAAAAAACTCTGGCTGGACTCAGTGGCATATCGCTTACTCAGAGGTGATCTCTGCCTGACTTACAAAGCCATGTCCAACTCAGAATTGATGGACATGCTCCACCTAAAGAAATCCAAGTCACTGCGAGCCACGTGCTCTAGTGAGCTAAACCTCGCCACAGCAATAAACAGAACATGCTGGAGGGATAGATTCCTGTCACAGAGACTCCCCATGCTTTGGAATAAAATTCCTAACTACATTAGGCAGAGCTCCTCACTAACAATCTTCAAGAGAAGCCTTGATGAGTGGTTGGGTAACAGAAAATACACCCCTGGGATCACTTCATTGGCTCTGCTTGACAAAGGCTCAGTTAATTAATCAATGGGTCGGTGAAAACCGACACACACACTGACTAGGCTTATAAATGCCCTCAGGCAGATAGCCTAGTACCTACCTATGAACCTATAATATTTGCTTAATACTTTTGTTTTCAGAAGACTGGAAATGTGGATCAGAGCTCAGCTTTTCTTTAAGCTGCTGTGTGAAGGCTGGTTTCCCAGTTTGTCTTATAACTGACTTAATATTGTTAGTATCACAAGTAAAGTGCAAAATCACATCCCTCATCTTACTCAAAGCTTTCATTTTCCTCTCTGGAATAACTGCCCTACTCCAAACAAGTATGGGCTGGAATTTTAGCCATCTATCTTTACTGATTTCCATATGTATGAAATGTACTAATTCTGGAGGATAAACCCTAGCAAAAAGTATGTCTTATCAGTTTGGTCAGTTCCACCATAAATACCTCATCATCAGTTATCAGTATGGCTAACCTTTTACAAGACCAGAGAGCTTCCAAAAAGGAGGCAGGCATTTGAAATGGTAGACTTTATGTAAACAGTGGACTGAAAAACATCCAGCCTAAAGTCCTAAAAGATGGACATGTCAAAAAATCAATAGAATTAACATTGTGCTTATACATGAATTTTATCTTGATGTGTTGCTTATATATTCTATAAATTCTTCCACATGTCTGACACCACTCTTCTACAAAATAAAACTGTCATCCAAATACAAAAAGAAGTGCACTTGGTTTTTGGATCCAAACACAACCCTCTTCTCCCATGTCCACAAGATCATCATATTCATCAACTTTCGGCTTTTCCCATTAGGGGTCGCCACAGCGGATCACCTGTTTCCATTTCTTCCTGTCCTCTGCATCTTGCTCTGTCACACCAACCACCTGCATGTCCTCTCTCACCACATCCATAAATCTAATCTTAGGCCTTCCTCTTTTCCTGTTACCTGGTAGCTTCATCCTTAGCATCTTTTTCCCAATATACTCAGCATCCCTCCTCAGCACATGTCCAAACCAACGTAATCTTGCCTCTCTGACTTTGTCTCCAAACCTTCCAACCTGGGCTGACCCTCTAATATACTTATTCCTAATCCTGTCCACCCTCGTCACACCCAGTGCAAATCTTAACATCTTTAACTCTGCCACATCCAGCTCAAACTCCTGCCTTTTTGTCAATGCCACTGTCTCCAACCCATATAACATAGTTGGTCTCACTACCCTCTTGTCGACCTTCCCTATCACTCTTACAGGTACTCATCTGTCACAAATCACTACTGACACTCTTCTCCACCCACTCCATCCTGCCTGTAACTCTCTTCTTCACCTCTCTTCCACACTCACCGTTACTCTGAACTACTGACCCCAAGTATTTAAACTCATCCACCTTCGCCACCTCTACTCCTTGCATCCTCACCATTCCTCTATCTTCCCTCTCATTCACACACATATATTCTGTCTTAGTCCTGCTGACCTTCATTCCTCTTCTCTCTAGAGCATATTTCCATCTCTCCAGGGTGTCCTCCACCTGTTCCCAACTCTCACTACAGATCACAATGTCATCTGCAAACATCATAGTCCACGGGATCTCGTTTGTCAACCTGTCCATCACCACTGCAAATAAGAAAGGGCTCAGAGCTCATCCATGATGTAACCCCACCCTCCACCTTAAACGCATCCGTCACTCCCACCACAGACCTCACCGCTGTCACACTACCCTCGTACATATCCTGTATCACTCGAACATACTTCTCTGACACTCCTGACTTCCTCATACAATACCACAACTCCTCTCTAGGCACCCTGCCATATGCTTTCTCTAAGTCTACAAAAACACAATACAACTCCTTCTGACATTCTCTGTACTTCTCCATCAACACTCTCAGAGCAAACATCGCATCTGTAGTGCTCTTTCCCGGCATGAAACCACACTGCTGTTCACTAATCATCACGTCCCCTCTTAACCTAGCTTCCACTACTCTTTCCCATAACTTCATGCTGTGACTGATCAATTTAATTCCTCTGTATTTACTACAGCTCTTCACATCACCCTTATTCTTAAAAATCAGTACCAAAACACTTTCTCCATTCCTCAGGCATCCTCTCACTTTCTAAGATTTCATTAAACAATCTGGTTAAAAACTCCACTGCCATTTCACCTAAACACCTCCATGCTTCCACAGGTATGTCATCTGGGCCAACAGACTTTCCATTCTTCATTCTCTTCATAGCTATCCTTACTTCCTCCTTGCTAATCCATTGTACTTCATGATTCACTATCCCTACATCATCCAACCTTCTCTCCCTCTCATTCTCTTCATTCATCAACCCCTCAAAGTACTCTTTCCATCTCCTCAACACACTCTCCTCGCTTGTGAGTATGTTTCCCTCATTATCCTTTATCACCTTTACCTGCTGCACATCATTCCTAGCTCAGTCCTTCTGTCTAGCCAATTGGTACAGGTCCTTTTCTCCCTCCTTAGTGTCCAACCTTTCATACAACTCTTCATATGCCTTATCCTTAACCTTTGCCACCTCTCTCTTTGCCATGCACCTCATCTCCTTATACTCCTGTCTACTTTCTTCATCTCTCTGACAATCCCACTTCTTCTTTGCCAACCTGTTTGCCTGTATACTCTTCTGTACTTCCTCATTCCACCACCATGTCTCCTTGTCGTCCTTTCTATGTCCCAATGTGATACCAAGCACCTTTCTAGCCGTCTCCCTTACTAGCTCTGCTGTAGTTACCCATCTATTTGGCAACTCTTCACTGCCTCCCAGTGCCTGTCTTAACTCATCCCTGAACTCCATCTCACAATTACCCTTTTTCAATTTCCACCATTTGATCCTTGGTGCTGCCTTCACACTCCTCCTCCTCTTCTTGATCACCAGCATCAACTTACAAACCACCATCCTATGCTGCCTAACTACACTTTCTCCGGTCACCACTTTACAGTCTCCAATCTCCTTCAAACTGGCTCTCCTACATAAGATATAATCCACCTGTGTGCATCTTCTTCCACTCTTGTATGTCACCCTATGCTCCTCCCTCTTGTTAAAATACGTATTCACCACAGCCATGTCCATCCTTTTAGCAAAATCCACTAACATCTGACCTTCTGCATTCCTTTGTTTAACACCATACCTACCCATCACTTCCTCATCCCTTCTGTTCCCTTCACCAACATGCCCACTGAAATCTGCTCCAATCACCACTCTCTCACCCTTAGGTACAGTCATCACCACTTCATCCAACTCACTCCAAAATTTTTCTTTCTCATCCATTGCACACCTAACTTGTGGAGCATATGCACTAACAACATTCATCATTGCACCATCAATTTCCAGCTTCATAAACATCACTCTATCTGACACTCTTTTCACCTCCAAAACACTCTTCTCATACTGTTCCTTCAGAATAACTCCTATGCCATTTCTCCTCCCATCCACACCATGATAAAACAATCTGAATCCACCTCCGATACACCTAGCCTTACTCCCCTTCCATCTGGTCTCTTGCACACACAATATATCCACCTTCCTTCTGTCCATCATATCAGCTAGCTCTCTCCCTATACCAGTCATACTGCCAACATTCAAAGTTCCGACCCTCACTACCACAGACCTGGCCTTTCTCCTCTCTTCCTGCCTTCAGCCATGCCTTCCACCTCTTCTCCTCCTTCGGCCAACAGTAGCCCAATTTCCGCCAGCACCCTGTTGGCTAACAGTACTGGTGGCGGTAGTTGTTAACCCAGGCCTCGACCGATCCGATATGGAAATATTTACTGGTGATTGCATGAAATGATTTGGCGAAATTTTACACCGGATGCCCTTCCTGACGCAACCCTCCCCATTTATCCAGGCTTGGGACCGGCACAAAGAAATGCACTGGCTTGTGCATCCCCAGTGGCTCCCATGTCCACAAGATAATGTTCGCATATACAGAGGCAGAGGCTGCTCACATAACAATCCCCAATAATTATTTATAGTATTGCCCCTGAAAAACAAATAATGTTCTGCAGTATCATATACATCAGGTCACCTAATAATCTTACTTCATTGTTGTTAAACATTTGGAACTGGGTTAGAATTTCAGTGAACCAGGAAAAACAAACTTTATGTGGTACTACTGTAAACAAATCAATACCATCAACTGTCAAGAATAAAGATTATCCAAAACTCCATCTGTGACAATAGCTTCAAGAAATGCCATGCATCACTGGATATGGTAATGGAGAAAAATTACTGGATTGCTATTTGAATAAATACATACATATTTAAATTGTCAAATGAAGGTTGACATCTGTCTGGTTTTCCCAAGTTTAACAACTAGCAACTGCTTCTCTCCTTCTGACCCCATCATTTTGCAGGTATCTCATGTCCTTTCAAAATATTCAGCTGTTCTGCTCTGTACTACTTACTATGGAAGTTCATTCCATTTATTAATTTTCCTATCAGTGAAACCAGACGTTCTCATGCCATGTTAAAGCTTGAAGGTTTGGCCCCTCCTACCCTTCCACTGTAATTTTTCTTAAGTGGATACAGCAATCAAAACAAACACTAAACAATGGTTTGTACAGCAGGAGATTATCTCCTTGTCCCCGAGTCTACAGCTCAGGAATTACATCTGCCATCCTACTGTTGTTGGTTGCTGCCTTTTCACTTTATTACTGATAGTTTGCTACTAGCTAACCCAGATATTTCCTTGTTTTATTGCTTTATGTCGCACTCATCTTAGAGTGCAGTACTTTGTATTTGTTCAGCAACCTTGGCTGCCATTTGTCACACTATGAAGACGTAAGACTGAGAGTTCTTAAGTTTCTCTCAAGAATGTTCTTTCAACCACACACAACTGCTTCTAGTTTAGTGGTGTTCACAAAAACGTAATTTCCACTTTAAATCCCCCATGATGGCACCCCCTTCACTAAACAGCAAAGGTGCAGGATCAACCACCCCACCACTTAACTCACATCTCTTTTGACAGTATCCCAAGTATTACTGCACTCTTTCCCCTTTGGGAAATGGGACATTAAACATCTCTAAAGTTATCAATCAAGTCAGCTCAAGATCCACAAACAGATATGGATTACCCAAAGGGTTGTCAAGAAAAGATAGTAAGACACAGCCAATGGCCTGCTCCCCCTCTCACCAGGGGAGATATAATGTGAGAATGTTCTCTTAGTATTATACTTGGCAAAGAGTAAATACCAAAAATCTAGCTGTAGCATTTTAAAGTTTAAGGCAGCATGGCAGATGCTTAGATGAAACACACAAATGAAGAGCACATAATGTCTGTAGGCATCATGGTCTCTGAGAAAGTGAACTTAACCTATCTCTTGAAAGAATGAAAGCTTACATCTAATACAGGCCATCATCCAAAAATATTGTCCCCAGGTCCTTCCAAGGAGATTAACTACTCTTCCTGTTTCCTCAGGAATTGGGAAGGCTGCTTCCAGTAAAGGGGCCATAGGTTCATAGGTGTGTACTAGGCTAATGGCCCTGGAGCCTTTACAAGCCTTGCCCATAGGATTACCCTGGCATCGTGCCACCCGATCTTAGTTACCAGTGCCTCTGTCGAGTAGAGCCACTGGAGTGATCCCTGGGGTGAATTTTCTATTTCCCATTCACTCATCAAGATTTCTCTTGAAGAGGGCCAGTGAGGTGCTCTGTTTGACATGTATGGGAAGTCTGTTCCATAGCAAGGGCAGTCTCTGGGTTATGAACCTGTCCCTCCAGCTTGTTCTGTTGATTGTGGTAATGAGGTTGAGGTCTCTGGATCGTATGGTGAAGAGGGACTGGGATTTCTTTAGATGTAGCATTTCTAACAGAGCTGGGTCAGACATAGATTTGTAAGTCAAGCAGAGATCACCTCTAAGTAGGTGATATGAGACAGGGAAGCGTTGGAGTTTTTTGAGTCTGTCCATATAGGACAAGTGTTTAAGGTGTAAGATCGTCTTTGTGAGGTACTTTTGCGGCCTCTCCAGTAGTTGCAGGTGTCTAGTGAGGTACATGCCAAATGGGGAATTGTACTCGATGACTGGCCTAATGAGGGAAGAGTAGAGGGAGACAATGACCTCTTTCTTCCTGGATGCAAAACCCTTTGTAATGAGATGTGCCACACAGAAAGACTTTCTGACCACAGTGGCAATGTGGTGGTCAAAAAAGAGGTTGCTGTCAACCTGTGTTCCCAGATCTCTTATAACTCCTCCTGTGTTCAGTGGACTACCATCGATGTGGTAATTCATGGGAACCAGGTTTTTCCCAAAGGGGATGATGACATATTTTTTGGCATTGAGCTTAAGGCCATGGTTCTAACACCAGTCGTTGGTCTCAGTTAGGCCTTTCTGTAGGATGTCTACATCACTTGTCGAGTTAATAATAGCTTCCAACTTGCAATCTTCAGCGAACGTTGTCAGCCAGAGTCCCTTCGTGTTGGCCTGGACTTCAGAAAAGTAGATACCAAACAGGAGAAGACCCAGGACCGAACTCTGTGGGGCTCCACTCGTGACAGGTCTGCAGTCTGACTTGGAGTCAACTACTTTCACACTGTGGGTTCTATCTGTGAGCCAGTTTGCAACCCACCTAGTGATAAAGGGGTTGATGCCTGGCTTAGTGAGTTTTTCTATGATTCCTGAGTGGGGGATGGTATCAAAGGCCTTGGCCAGCTCAAGGTAGGCTGTATGAACCACCTTAGCTTCATCCACAGCTCTGGCGACTGACTCAAAGAATGTACATAGACTGTTAAAGGAATTTGGTTTCCAGTGAATGGTGGTAAGGCTGTAGGACAAAAAGGCGTAACATGTTAGGTGAGGCTCAAGACAAGAATTAAACATAGCAGTTTGGTTGTTATATAGTCCTAAGCTACTGAAGTGCAACAGAACTGTCAACTATTATGTTTACTGACTAAATGGCAGCAAAGTTATTAAAATGCACAGTTTAGTTGCTAACATGAAAATTTATCTCAACTGCTGTGTAAGACTGCACAGTCATATCTTCTCATTTTGATTCTGAGTTATGAACCATATTGCATAATACGGTAGTTGTTTTCATAACAGACCCAAAACTACTTACTGAGGAGAAAGACAGTTTCTTCCACAAAGTTCCTTTGTTGACATATCTCAAGTGCCTTAAAAAGATAAGAGAAATTTTAAAATCAATAGAAAAAAAATTTTGAAATACAGTTGATAAGGCCAATGGGCATACCTGTTTAGAAATGAAAATACAGTTCAGAATTCAAAGAACACACAATCCAAAATAATCAACTTTCTTTCAATTACAATAACGTTTTATGTTCTTGGCCATTTCTTTTTTTAAAGCTGGAAAACCTCACTGAATAAAAAAAAGTATATATATTTTTTCCTGAAGGCTGTAAACTGTGATAACATTATGCTTTGTAGCTCTATAACAAAAACAAGGCAACACTGTATTGAAAGACACATAAGCAAGATCTGTACTTCAGTCCTCTGCAAGAAAGTGGTTGGCAAAGCAATGCAGATTGCAGCTTCACACATTGCTGATGAGCTATTCTTTATTAAACATTTAAAATTTCAAGACATATTCACTTATTAGAAAGAATCAGTGAGTTCAGACTCAATTAATATGAGCTCCATTCATAAACTGGACACAGCATGCCACTGTGATCAATTGCACATTATACACAGTGACCTAATGTAATATTTAACACAGTTCTTGCACCCAAAATGTCTACTTTAGAAAAAGGAGTATACAAATTAAACTACTGCTAGCGATGCACTTTCCTTAAAAAACATCCAAAATACACTATAAAATGAGAATAAAAAAATGACAAAGCACACAGGACAACTACATAGCAAATTTATCAAATGAACCAGTTAAACACTTTTTGAAGCAGAATATGTGGAACATTACTTGATTTAATGTTACTAGATGGAATTAAACTCATGAATTTTAAACCATGCCTACCTTTTCCAATGGGCAGTGTGTGCTGTCCCGTAGAAATGGCAAGAGGTTTGATCGGTCATACTCAGCATACAGGCTGATCTGTTTCTCATGGTACTGCTTCCCTTTGTGGTGGTCCATTTTAAAAAGTTTATGTAAATACTGTTAAAAGAAAATGCACAATGGGAAAAGGATGGTTAACTGTGCCTTATGAGAACACCTTCATTCTCTTTTACACATTTATGATTCTTACACAAAATATATGTGCTTGTTTTAAAACACTGTCTTTCACCAAGTCTGAAAAGTAAGCACACTCTGGGCTAAATGCTAAGCTTATGCTGCTACATATATATATATATATATATATATATATATATATATATATATATATATATATATATATATATATATATATATGTATAGATAGATAGATATTCTAATAAAATTTAAGCCCCAAAGAGATTACTGAAAGGGATAGGGAATTTAGATTACTGAAAGGGACAGTGAATTTATAAACAATAATAGTAACAGAAATAAAGACATATACTGAAACCAGGAAAGAGATCAAAACAAGTCAATCAAGAATTTAGACAAAATTCATCCCCCACCATTAAAGCCACAACAAAAATTAAATACTTTTTACCACAGAATTCAAATCCCATGTTTTGTTAAATAATAATTCAGCACATCTGACATTCTGCACAAACCATACATGTGTAAAAAGTATTTTATCTATTTTGTCAGCACAAGTAGCTTGTAATTCAGCATAACAGCCATATACATGATAACTTTGATATCACACAGATAAACTAAATGTCAAGACTTCTCCCTAAAAACAATTTTACTGTTGAACAGTCTAATCATGCATGCTGTAATGTTTCCTCAATGGCATAAATGTTCAGCTTGACATACAGATTTCATCATTCTCCTTAACAATTATCTTACCCAGCAGACACCGTAACAAAAAACAAATTAAAAAAAAATCCCTCCTACTCAGAAATATAGCTAAACCTTTGCTGCCTACTCATTAATGCAAATGCCTCCAGGGATCAACTAAACAATAATTTCCCAATTTCCCAGAATTTCTGCTTACAGGAAACATCTGGTTTTGGGGATAGAAGCTAGAAAATTTTCCAGACTAATTCTTTAATAAACTATACTTTGCTCACCTCTGGCAGGTAGTCATTTTTCTTTTCAAGCTGTCTTTAAAACAATAGTCTCCATAGAGATTGAAAATATGTCAC
The DNA here is from genome assembly GCF_019279795.1 of Protopterus annectens. NCBI lineage: Eukaryota > Metazoa > Chordata > Ceratodontiformes > Protopteridae > Protopterus > Protopterus annectens. The sequence continues at coordinate 390,869,992 of NC_056731.1, read as the reverse complement.
CTAAAATACTTAAGAGCATCATTTGTCAACTTAAAAAAAGATAAATACAAAGTATTCATTAAAATCACTGGAAAAGTGAAACCTAGCCTACCATGCATAACTGAGCTGGATAACATACCCTGTTGAAACGGGTTTAAATTTGAACTTCTTATAGTGGAAAAGTATAACCCCCAACACTCATGACTCCAAGGAAAGTAAAAATAAATGATTACTACCTAGGTAATTCATTTTTCTGAATCCAAAGAATGTAAAAGATATTCTGTTTTGTAGGAAGTTAACTTAGAAGCTTTCCACACTGTAATAATGCACTGCAAAACATTAAGACATTCCAGCTATTGTACCATAACTGCATTTTCATCTCCAAACTGTACATCTATAACCTTAACAGAATTCTTACTAAAGGAAGTATTACAGTTAATGTTGTCTTCCCCATAGCCATAGCATTTATCCATATTTTGGGATAAACCAACCAGTGATAAAAACTCTATCAATCAATCAAGAACTTTCTGGATCAAGGTAGTAGTATGTCGTATGAGCAGTGCCAGTTCATCCACATTAACTCAAGATCATGGGAAGATAACTGGTGGAAAAAAAGTTATTTTCTAGCCAAATGTATGCAACTATCTACAGTAAACACAACACTTGATGCCCACCTCTATCTTGACTGTCTTCTCTAACCACCCATCCACAAGTGATCTTACTCAGGAATCCCCATAAACACCTCTGAGAATCTAATTTTAACTGGTAAAACCAAAACCGTGTGACATATCCCAAATACTTTCATGTCTCAAGGTTTCAAACGCCTTCAGAACATCACAGACCACCACCTTACCCAAAAGCAAAATGGTGTCTATTCTTCATACTGCTTCTTTTATCAGGTACAGCACATCCTTTGTCATCCCTGTATGCCATTGTACACCATCACCTAAAAACTTCTGAACTGCATTTGCACATCAACATAACAATAGGCCCATCAGAAGCACAAAATTAAAGGCCTCCAATGCTTTAGTTTGTCTTAGTCTCCTTTCTTTTTCAATGTGGACTTCACTATACCTCTCTCTTCTATATATATATATATGTATGTATATATATATATATATATATATATATATATATATATATTTTTTTTTAATCCAAAGCATGGTTCAACTGTTCATGTACAAATTATTTTTTTCAGAATTAGTTATATCCTTCAAGAAAACTATAACCTATACCATTTTTTTCAGGTACCACATCATCAGTGTCTCTACCAATTACTTTCTTTAATTTTTCAATAGTGAAAGAGATACACAAAATGCCTCAATCAAGCTGTTCAAGACTAAAACCCACCATGGCTAAGTAACGTATTCCCTTTTATATTTGTAAGTGTCTAGCAAATAATGTTACACAGCAGCCCACATTCCTAGCTGGGTAGTAACTTTTACACCCTTGTCATTCTCTGCCATCCATAATGTACAAGTATCTCTCTTCAGCTTCCTATTCAAATATGAATTGATTTCCTTACATTTCCCTTTTAAGTACCTTGGGTGGATAAACTAATTATTTCAAAGATAAATACTGTTAAAGAGTGATAATTTATGTCATCTTTATGTATGGTTTTATTATAACCTTTGAAAGACCTTTATATGCTTCCTTTTTGCAAAGTGCCCATTCCTTTTTCAATTTGTATATACAAGTTTTTGTACTTCTCTTTGTAAGTTAACACCAAGATGTCAAGTTTCGTTTACAGATGTACTGTAAATAATATAATCTATCTCTGTTGCATAAACACCTCTCCTATAAGGTCGCCTGTGTGCTCCTAATTTTAAAATGGTCTTTCAACAGAGACTTAAGTGTTCTAACATCTGAAACATCTTTCCAATGGTATCTGCAGATATCAAAATTAAAATCTACAACATATTATAGGAATATTCCCTCACAAATATTTAGAGATTATTAAAAGTTTCAGTTCTTTCTTTCTTTCACAGTAACATATCTAACAATTAACCTTAACACTTGTGCTGTAATATAACCTTTTCAGGCTGTAAGGATAACAAAACTGTCAGAAGATGAAGTGAAAACAGCAATCCCAGAACAGTTGTCAGTCTCCATACTTCAGATAATCTCCCTCCTCACAATATAGGTAGGCTTGCTTGTTTTGTATCACCATTGACAGTTTAACACCAAGCAAACACATATAACATCTTCTAAAGCATAAAAGTAAGGTCAAAGAGTGCTATTAACATTTAGAGAGAAAATACTAAGTGCTATTAACGTTTAGAGAGAAAATAGTACAAGTCACTCCTTACTTTTCTGTGTCTTTTTTTATGAGAAGCCTTTTTTTAATCAGGATGCAAATTTCTGAATTCAGTGGTTTCTTTATCCAACATTCTGCCCTGTGTAGTCTCTCCCTCATCCTCCACACTAACCTCACTCTTTGAAATACTGTCATAATACACATCTGGTGCATTATATTCTGACACTTCCTCATGGGGATAAGGGACTGCAACAGTATCTTCCAGAATGTTAGGTTAAGTAATATCAGGCATAGCAGTCTCACCCTCTTCTATTTGGGAAACAGAACAATTAAACCAAGCATGTTCCTTCTCATTACACATGATACGATCTAAAATACAATTCTTAATACCATGATCACTTTGCTGACAGTGATACTTAGGACAAGTGCTTATTAGAGGACTAACTACCCAGCATTAAAAACACATCTTAGGCTATCCAGCATATACATATCCACATACTGATGACACCTGGGATATATTGCAACTTATTCTGTTATTCACACAAAGTGACCCACAGTTCACAGGCCCCAGTCCTACTTCATCACCTAATTTGTGGATTCCATGTGCAGTTTTACAACAGGAAAGAAAAAAGTTTTTAATTTCAATGACTTCAAAATATCTGTGCAAAACTGTACTGTCTGTTTCCTCTTAAAAATAGGTTCTCTCTCCATAAAAACATATACCTGCCATGAATACATTTGTAGTTTGCTGCTCATTTTCTGAAAAAAAGTGCAGAAAACAATTCCAAAGTCTCAAAGGTCAGTTCACAAAATTGTACTTGCCATAAATAAATAAGACAACATATGTTGCTTCCGTAATAAGATACTACTCTCCAGTCTTTTTTCCACTGTTGACAGACACATAACTCTCTGTGGAAATAGGCTCTCCATAGTAAAGCAAAACCACACCACTCCCCATAATTTCTACTTTATTTACAGAGTGAATCCCTGTAGTCCTCACTGCACATTCTGGGATCTCCAGCACCTGGCAGTGCTTCATGGCTTCATTCCATGACAATGCCTGCAAAGCAGACAGTTCCTTCCCAGTGAGCATTCATTCCAGTTCCACAGAAGGTAAGCTGCCATCTGACGTGTAATTTCCTGCACTTCTGGCTGCTCAATTTCGATATCGGCCAGACCCACATCAGTTACCCTGCCTCCTGGCTCAGACATAGTTTTCTCCTCTACACATGCCACAAAAAAAAAATATCAGAGCTCTACAGGGGGTCCTTACTATTTACAAAATTTTACATATTTACAGGTACATATGTACACATTTCTTTCTTTTCACTATTTATCATTTTTCTTACATCCTCAGTGTCATTCTTCCATAACTGACCCCCAATCCTTCCTCCACAATTGTAAACTACGTTTTCACAATATAGCTGCCAAAATCCATTTTCAATTGAACAAAATTTAATTCAATTTCTCATTCCAAATAATCCATATTTTACAAAAAATAAATTAACTAACCTTCTCACATACTCTTTCTTCTTGTTCTTATAATATCCATACACAATCATATTTATAACTATATTGTTTACGTCATTAATATTCTCAAAAAAGTTCTTTACAAAATATTTTGAAGAGTTGCACCACCTTTAACAATTAAAAAAATGCTATGTTGTCTCTTCCTTCCCACAAAATAAACACACACTTTCAGCTTTCTTTTTATATGGCATATTCCTGTTTACTGGTTACTTGGTTATTACCAGTCTCCATAGGAATTCCTGACACTCTACTATCTTGGTACACCACCTTTTCCTGACTTTAATCACTTCTTCTAATATACCTTCCCAAGATTTAATAGTATCGTTTCATCACATTATTGTACCGCATCCTTCTGTTTTTCACAGTATCAGTTTTTATTTTCCATGTTAGTTTTTATTTCTTGATAAAAAATAAAATAAATAAATAAAAATTGATAATTTTTTTCATTTACATGTTCTTTTTCCCATTCTCATCATTTCTCAGAAATTTTTGTACTTATTTTTAAACATTTTCACTCTCTTTTTTTCTTTACCCACTTTAATACTCCATACAAGTTTAAAGAAGCAGAATAAATAACTGGATTTAGTAACCCCAGTACCACTTCATCTTCACTCATATCCAACACACCTCTTTTCACTGGGTTTAGTCTTGAACCCCATATGAAAGAAAACATCAACTGCACAATTTCCTTTTCATATTTTTGTGGGATCAAATTTGACTTATATGCTATTTTTCCCATTAATACATACTTCACCAGATAAACCTTTTTCCTGAATGCTAATCTACATGTCCTCCACAGAAGTCACATTTCTTTTATCAAACCTTCCTACTGCATCATGACTACACAATTTTTTCAAAATTTTATCCCTAGCAAAGACATATCAATCACTGAAAAAAATACACCCCCCAGTTTTCACCACAATACCCAAACCCTTACTTTTATCTTTATTTAAGGCCATTCCCATTTCCTTTAAACACCCATTTAGACAAACAAACACCTCCCTTCATCCATATTTTGTTCTTAGCAACTGCAACTATATCATCTGTGTATGTTCAAACTACTGGACACGCCACTTCCTTTTACATCACATATCTAGAATCTTTCATTCTATAGGATAACTTCACTCACTATCGCACTCATTACCAGTGCAAACAATATTCCACTCATGGGACATCATCATCTTCAAACCCTTTTTTCCCATTTTTTACATTTGGTCAGGGTGCCGTGTCAACTGTCGCCATTTCTCTCTATTCAATGCCACTCTCCTCCCTTCTTTGACACTCATGTCTGATTGTCACAGATCCTTTCTCACACAATCCATCCTTCTTTTTGCTGGATACCCTTGTTTACTCCTGCCTTCTTCCTGTCTGGCCCAAATCTTCTTCACTAGATTGTCTTCTGCTTTTCTGCATGTGTCCAAACCACAATAATATGTTCTCTTTGACCTTTTCTGCAATTGGAGCTACTTTGGCTTCTGCTCCGATTTCCTTATTTATTCCTCTGTTCCACAGTGTGCATCCTGCCACCCATCTCACGCACTTCATCTTCATCACCTCTAGCTTCCTCAACTGCTCTGCCTTTACTACCCAGGTTTCTGTACCATACAGTAGTGCTGGTCACACCACTGTTTTGTACCCCTTACTTTTGAGCTTCTTTGGCATTCTTCTGTAATTAATACATCAAATACTATGTGCCAGTTGGCTGCAGCCCCTATGATTCTAGCTTTGTCCTCCTCATTCAGACTTCCCTCCTCCTCAACCATCCCTCCCAGATACTTGAAGCTGTTACTCTGTTTTACTATCTTCCCTTCTATCTCAATTCTCAGCTTCTTCTGAACTCCACCATTTGCTGCCATTACAACTGTCTTATCTGTACTAAGTTTAATCTTATGTGCCTTCAGTTTTGCAGTCCATTCTCCTATCTTTTGCTGAAGTTCTTGCTCAGTCTGTCTGTAATGCTACATCGTCTGCATAAAGCAACTTTGCTGATCTGTCACCTCCAAGTAGTTTACTAATGTAGTTTGTCACCAGTATGAACAGCACTGGGCTTAGAGCTGAACACTGATGCATACCCACTCCCACTGGGAACCCCTCTGTGAATATAAAAACTGTTCATACTTGAGTCACTGGGTCCTTGTACATAGCTTGCATTAATTCTACCAATGTTTCTGGGACTTCAAACCATCACAGAACTGCCACAATCTGCTTTCTAGGGACCGTGTCATATGCTTTCTCCAAGTCTAGGAATGCCCAGTTGAATTCTTTCCTCATCTCTATCTTCTTCTCAACTATCTGTCTCACTGCAAACATCAGGTCAGTTGTGCTGCATCTTAACCTGAATACAAACTGCTCATCTCCCGTCTTACTTTCTACTACTCTACATATTCATTCATCAGAACATTCATGCAGTGTGACAGGAGTTTGATACCAATATACTGCCCACAGCTGTGAATGTCCCATTTGTTCTGGTATACTTGTATGAATATGCCTATTCTCCAGGCATGTGCGATATGCTTCTCTCTCCATACTGCTATGCGTACCCTCAGGAGACATTTCTCCCCATCTCACCCAGCTTCTTTATCATATCTGTTGTGACCTAATCTGAACCTGCTGCTTTCCCTCACTTCATTTTCCTTAGCGCTGTTCTTACTTCTTCTTCTAGGGCTGGTGCCTCCTCTTCTCTAATTGTAGGCTGTGTCTGCGGCAGTACAGCTTCTGTGGGGTTTTCTTCATTCAGAAGCTACTGGAAGTATTTCTTCCATCTGCCTTTGATGTCTTGTGGATTTGTGAGCAGGTTGTTGCTGAAATCTATTATGAAAGATGTCCGACTATCTTCTTTATCTTTCTGTCTGTGAATCGCAACCTGATAGTTTATTTATGCCATCTGCTGATTTACTTTCCAGAAGTTGGTAGAATATCTATGATACCTTGTTCTTTGATAATGACAACTTCTTTCTTAGTCACTTTGTTAGCCAACCAATACTGCTTATTATCCTAAATGGTCTTCTCTATCTCCCACTTGTTCCCTCCCTCTTTCCTTCTTTTGGTGGCTTCCTGGAGTCCTCGTTCCACCACTAGCTTTATTTATGTACCTTATTTCCACATTGACTTGGCTGCATATCTGTTCTATACTCCTCACATGTGCTACTTTTAGGAGATTTGGCATAATGGTTATTAAAGTCTACACCTCCCATGCACAAGGTACAAGGTTCAATCTTAACCTCTGGGCAATGCCTATGTGGAGTTTCATGTTCTCCCTGTCTCTCTGTGGGTGTTCTTTCCACCTCTGCAAAACACGCTGGGTGTTTTCACCTCAAACTCATCCAAGAATGGAGCTGTGTGCAGCAGCAGCAACACAGACTACAGACAGGGTGCATATCAGGAAAAAGGTTTTACAAACCAATCACTTTGGGCATCAAAGTTGGCGAAGGAAGGCTGAAAATTCTGAGTCACCCCTTTAATCAGTTTTGCCCTCTCATCACATTTTTTAGGACCTCAGCAAGAGATGGTCCAAATACAACTTTTGTATCAATGAGAGTTTTCAAAAATTCAGCTTTTACATCCTCAGTCAAATATTGAGAATATAACTGTGCAGATATTCTTATAAGAGACCCAGTAGCTGCTGCTCTGGAAAAGGCATCAACTAAGTCATAAAAACACTTCAAAGAATGTTTGGTTACTTGAGAAACAGAAGCAATAAGAGCATTTAGAGGCAATTTACTCTTAAATAAAGGAAAAGTGGCAGTTATGTTCCTCATATCCTTAAACAAAGCAAGCAAAAACTTTAACATGAGCTTGACAATTAAGAATTCCGAAAATAAGAGTGGCAGTAGAATTCACTCTTTTTCCCCAAACCAAACAAAAAATTTCCCAAGGAAAGGGATTAGCATTTATTGAACGTTTAGCTGCAAAAGGATTTGACAAAAAAACACTGCAGGGTCAGACATGGGATTGGAAAATACGTTCTTGTAAGACTGAGGAACCTTATACTGTCTATCTACAGTCTTGGGACAGTGTGGGCAGTAAGCAGTAATAACAACATCATCCAGAAATGGAACTGCTGGAGGAATGGCACTGGGCAAAGGAAATTCCAGTTGTAATAAATCACATTTTTTTAAAGAAACTGAAATGTTATTTTGTTCCCACTAAAAACATGGATTCATTCTAGAGGTGGTTTCAGAAAAGGAAAATTTTCCATAGAGAAAATCAAAAGAAATACTTTCCTCAGAAGCAGAATCTGTTTCCTGAAGAGAGGTAATTCAATTTGTTTCCTCCAATTCCATTCCCTGTTTATCATACTGGGAATCTTCAAAAACTGAGAATTTATTTTTCTCTTACCACTAGAACTAGAATGTAAAGGGTTAAAAGCCTGAACTAATGAACTTAGCTCAATATATATATTCTCTATTTAAGGTAACAGTGACAGTGGAAAATAAATGTTTAACTTTCTGCTTCTTTTTACAAGTAATATCTATAGAAGCAGCCTGACTCATGTCAGGATCCTCATCTCAAGAAACAGGCATCTTAGTCCAGCCAGTCAGAGATGGTTCCTCGTTCCTTCTTCCAAGACTAACATTAGTGATTTTCCCACAAAAAGGAGACTCCAATAGCCACAGAAAACATGCCTAACCCCTGGTCCATGAGGGCAGAAGACATACACCACTGAAAGCCAAGGAGATACAACAGAGTTGTACATCTACAACTGAAGAAAAGAAGCAGTCTGCTTAAATGGCAAAGACTGTCTAGTAATGTTCTTTTTCTTTTTCCCAAAGGAAGTAAGAACCAAGGAACTGGCAAACTGTTCCACGGTTAAGCCAAGAAAGAAGTTTGAAAGATGGCAACAATATTTGTTAAAAGGCACATACCAATAAAATAGTGTTTTTTCCAAAAATTACTGTGACAAGCACAAAACACACTTGCCCCAGCTTTCAAAAATAATTTACAAAAATTATTAACAAAAAGTAAAGCAAACTTGTTAAAAACAAAGTTTACACTTAAAACAGTTAAAATATTGTAGCTCAACTGATAAGAGTGTTTCAGGACTGACTCAAAAACAGTAAAAACTAGCAATAATTTAACTGTTCTTAAATGCTGTTTTTCTCAGAAGAAACAAATATAGAAGCCCCCTCCCCGATACCTGAGTCAACAGCTGATCCTCGAAAGCCAGCAAGAAGAGCTCTCTTCAGCAGCAGAAAAGCTCCGAAGCGCTTTGCGTCTAGACCTGCTCAAATCATCAATAGTCTAGATTTGTGGAAGGTGTCCTAAAGTTTTGGAAGCTGGCCAACCATCACATTCTCTGCAGGATGTAATTCATATAGCTTAGGCTATTGCATCAGTGATCTAATGATGATCACTGTCATAAAAGGAGATACTGCCAGCAAAGTTAGCTGGAATTTTGTAAATAATTATATGTCATTGGTGAATATCAAAATGATTTATATAAGATGCTTGTGTTGCAAATATATTAGAACTGTATGTCATGTGTATATCAAACCGCTTGAAGGTATTTGCAAAGTGCTGTTTGAAATGTAACCACAGTGCACCCTACCAGAAATGAACAGAAATGTACATGCATTATTGTAATTGTTTAAATGTGTATATTTTAACAGTGGAAACTGTAATACAGGAGGTTAACTTCAGAAAAATAACTGAAATTCAATTGCTTTATGGCTAGGCCATAAAATATGGTATCTTTCAGTTTTCAATGCAACAAGAGAGACAGTGTCTGTATTAGGAAATGTTTTGTACTGTCTTTAGGGTGAAGTAATTACTAGTCTTGAAAGCATGAAGGGATACAATTGTTTTATGACTCCAGCATCTGCCAGAGATCAGAGGAGAAGCCCTTGTCTGTATCTTTTTACAAGTAGATGCTAAATACTGCTAGCTTCATCAATGGTTATTTGCCTGTGAACTAGGAGTCAGATGACAAGAAATTATGTCATTCTGCAAGTTATCCCAGCAGTAATATTTGAGATATTAATTTGAGAAGTCTCTTAGTGAGACAGAGCATTCAGCATGCACCCTGAAAACAACTAGAAGATCCATTCACCAGATCTGCCTTGCTCTAATGGTAAGTTACTAGGGAATAGTAATTCTCTTAGATACAGTCGGGAATATAGTAAAGTTTAGTTGAGATTTTTTTTTTGTTTATTTGAGACTGTCCTGCAATGTTGTTTTAAATATTTCCTGTGGTTTTGAACTCTGATGTCAGTAGCTTTGAGAGTACTTGGTGACACTGTGTGGGCCACTCCTAACAGCCTTGCTCTTGGTCAAACTACCATTTATGTTAATATTAATATTACATAGTAAGACTGGACACCCTTTGTTAAGGGGCATAAAGTAGATGATAAGGAGTGACTGCTAACAGTAATAACTACCTTACTGTCTGGGCACAAGGGGGCATAGCTAGCAGACCTGTGCCAGCCTTTCCCAGGTAGGTAGGTAGGTGTGTGTGCGTGTGTGTGTGTGTGGGTGTGTGTGTGTGTGTGGGTGTGTGTGTGTATATGTAAGTAAACCTCAAAGAGTGTGTGTGCCAGCTACTTGGGCAGGGACACTAAGCACTGGTTGGACAGAAAGGGTGCTGGGGGGTTTTAGCTTGGTCACTCAGCTGAGATCTCAACTCTATAGTTGTGCCAGTGCAGAGTCTCATTGGGGATCTGGAGAAACCAGCCCCAGACTGACTATGGTCTCTGTGTGTTAAGGGAAATTGCACTTGATGCAGAGAGCTGCATCTGGAAATACTGTGTGTGTACTTGCTATTCTCCCAGTGTACTGGTGTCAGTGGTGAGGATTGAGGCTCCTTGATTACTGGTCTAATAGTCAACAGGTTGGTCTGAATGTATACTACAAGCATGGTCTGTCAGGAAAGGTTTGACCCTGCAGAGTGAAGGCTCAGTTTCTGACTGACAAAAGAATTATGATCACATTTTAGTTGTTATAAGCAATGACAACTAACAGTCTGACACTAATGCCCATTTTACAGGTGCAGTTATTCCTAGAAAATATATGCAAGTTACCCGATTTGGTGGCTGATGCATTGTTGACTATCAGAAGATTGACCTTTGTTTAAGTTGCATTTAAACTTGGTACATACGTTTTCAACCAATACTAAATCTTAAATGAAGCAGAACTGCAGTTCTGCAGCTAATCAGAGATAGATCTGCCCAGAAAAAGAGGGAGCAAAATTATTTGCGAATTCAGTTTTGTGCTGGAAAAGCTTGAGAAGGCATACAGCTAAAGGCATTGAGAAGAAAGAAACTAAGAACAGAACTCTGAGGTACACTGCACAAGACAGGTTTAGGAAGGGAGATCAACTCATTCCAGCAGACAGCCTGAGTGCAATCAGCTAGGTAACTTACAAAATCAGCAGTAGAAAGACCTCAGTACTCCCAAGACATACAGACAGAGTAAGATCTCACTGATTAACAGTCTCAAAGGCTTTAGATAGATCTAAGAAGACTGAGTTAACAGCTTCTTTTCCTTTTATCAGCCCCCCCCGACAAATTCTGTGAAGTCTAGTAGGGCAGTCTCACTGTTGTAGTCAGGAGAGAAATCATGATGAATACACTGGCAAAAACATCATTTGATTTTAGATGTACTATAAGCAGTTTTTAAATACGTCTCTCTGTAGAGCACTATCTAGATGACAGAGCAGGGAAACAGGATGTAAGTTCTCTGACTGTGCCTCCTTTATGTACAAGGACAACAGCAGAGGCTTTCGAAATACTGTCTGACAGTTGCCAAAGAGAAACTACCACTAAGTGTAGAGGATTAAAGTTGTGACCTGTTAATCAGTTGCACCCCATACCTAGGTAACAAGGTTTGATTCCTTCTACCTTCATTTGCCTAATGTGTGACTCTGAACAAGTCCCTTAAAAAGAAAGTGCTCCTGGGTCATCCCTGAAAAAGGCAAATCAGTCCAAGGGACTTACCTGGTTAACAAACAAGCAAAATAAAACCAAACAAGTAAAGAAAGAAAAATAAACTGAAAAAAAATTCTGATATCATGGGATTCTTTGACTGATTTATTTATTTTAAAGAAGGCAATAAAAGCAACAGTAACAGCTAAGAGTTTTACATACTCAGATGACAGTTCATTGGCAACCAGAGAGGCAGGCTTTAATAAACTGAGTAATTTCTGTATATACAGAGCAGAAATGAATGACAAGTGGAATAGCAGATTATTTGGGAATAATCAGTAGCACCGAGGGGATTCAAGGCTGGACAATTTTTTTAAAAAGAGGTTGCTAAATTAATTTGCAATTTCAGAAGCAGACTCTGGGATGGGAGTTAGGGCTTACACTGAAATAACATACTTCATTACCAGTGAGGGTATTCTATAATTCAAATACAGCTCACAAACCGACACAGGAGACCGATAATTGTAGCTGTGATATTTATTCTAGTAACTCACAGACCAAGGTCCAAAAAAGATCAGTTTAGCCTTTACACACCAGGCTATATCAATATATCTAAAGTACATCTACCCCCAACCTTTAAAACTAAAAATCAGAAGTGACCATTACACATCTGTATATACGAAATGAATAATCAATATATCAACTTAACAGCTCGCTCGTATCTCCTCAGTTATAACATCAGATGTATTAATGACATCCTATATTAATGATGAATGTTCAAGCTAGATATTAGAAAATAAATTTAACGTCTAGGAAACATGCCACTCAACCTCTTAAAGCAAGAAATCTGTTCAAAGCCTAAGGGAGAACAAAGGCCCAAAAATAGGGGGTAAATTTTACATATTCCTCTTGTAAACTTAGAAAGTAGCTAGAATAACAGCATTTGTGTTAGCATGCACTTTCTGAAGGATATGAAGTCTGAAGCTCAAATGTATGTCATTATTTATTGACTTCAATCTTCAGTGATTTGCCAAAAAAATAAATAAATTTATGAGGAAAAGATCAAAAATATGAGGCAAAAATCTGGACAGTTGAAAGCTATGCTAGGAAAAGATACTGATCCAAGAAAAAAAACATGCAAAAGATAGAATTGCTGGTTTCTACTGCCATCGTGTGGTCATTGACAATATGGGAAATTTAATTGCTATTATGAAACGTGTGCCATACGTTTCAAACTCTTTGCATAAGAAATCTCTACAAAGTGTAAGGTAATAGAGGGACAAAGGTTCAAAAATAGGGACAAATTTTAAATACTGCTCTTATAAACTTGAAAAGTTGCTAGAATGATAAGGGTTTGTGTTCCCATGCATTTACTGAAGGATATGAAATCTGAAACTCAAATGTATGTCACTAGCATCTTCAATCCTCAGTGATTTGCCAGAAAAACACACATTTTATGAGGAACAGACAAAAAGTATGAGGCAAAAATCTGGAAATTCTGTGAAAATCCGGACAGCTGAGAGGTATGAATTCTGTGCATTTCTAGTGTGCACACACACTAATCTCTGTGTGACATTGTACAAATTACGTACACAAAAAATTTAATCCCCTAATGAGAATCTACAGCAGAAACATTGGTTAAATAAATGAACAATAAAAAATTCAAAGCAGCTAGACCTACAAAAATTGTGTGTTGTTGTTGTTGTCTTTCAGCTTTTCCTGGTTAGGGGTCGCCACAGCGGAACTCCAGTCCGCTAATGATTGGCAGTAGATTTTGACAAACGCCGAGGTGCCAGCTCGACGTTCAACCTTCAATGAAGGCACGCCCATTTACGCATGTCTTTCGAACGCCCACCCAACCGCGGGGAGGACATGCAGACTCCACACAGAAGGCACTCCAGCCGAGAATCGAACAGGAGAACCTCTTGCTGTGAGGCAACAACGCTACCACTGCACCTACAAAAATTGTGTGCATATGATGCAAATTAACAGATAATAACATTACAAATTCACATGATTACAACACAAAAATATACACAGAGCAACTTATAAATAAAGAAAAATATATACTGTCCCTTACTGCATACTGAAAAATTGAGAAACTCCCCTTAGGTCACCAAGAAAGTCTGGACCACCCGAGAACAAAAAAGTTAAAATGAATTGTTCAATCCAGGAGCAAACAACAGCCAGTAGATGTACTATGAGGTCTAGTTACCTGTGTAGTTTGTATGAATTCACACATATATCAAACACTTATCAATAGCCATGAAAGTAAAAATAGCTAATCACTGTTTGACAGTATGCCTGTATGAAGCATTGGAAGCCTTTTTCATCTAATGTCACCAAGATGTTTCCTAATCCTATTCTTGAAAGGTCACAATATCTAACCTATCTAAAATGCTCTCTATATGTGCAGCTGGCAAGATAGATCACCCATTTTGCTCCACAACTGACCAAATAGCCTATAAAATTTATGTGGCCTCTGTCCCAAAAGCCATGCACTTGAGTTCACCCAGAGTAGTGCCAAAGTCTTTCCTCTGTGGAATGTGACAGCTTAAGTATCCAGAAGAAAAGAACTAATGCATCTGAATTTGAGCAAAACAGCACATGCATAACAGACTTAATTTTATTAATTTAAGTATCATATGTGTTAGATATCAGTCTAATGTCCATGGGGATATTGTTCCAAGCTTTAGCTACTAAGTTTGAGTACAGAATGTCTGATGGATTTTTTGGGTATTTAAATTCTAAGGAGTTGTTTTTCAGTGAAGTGAAAGAGAGTTATGTACTTACCATAACTTGGCATCTGTGTTATCCTATGTCATCATTCATCACCATAGGGTCTAGGATCCGATATCTTATCCGAGCTGACAACATAGTACAGATGGATCCAAGGATCTAGCTCTTCCCTCTCCCATGATGGCCTGCTGCCCTCTAACCCCCAGATCGAGTTTGCTGTAATGTACCTCAAGGCTACTCCTGCAAGACTGGAGGGAAAACTCTCCAACTTCCTCCATGATCTACAAGATAGGGAGCTAATGGGAGGGAAAAATGTGATGAATGATGATGTAGGATAACACAGATGCCAAGTTATGGTAAGTATGTAACTCTTCATCTGATGTTATCCAAGTCATCATCACCATAGGGTCAGAGTCCCCAGCTACCATTTGCCCTGGAAGGCCTCAAGGAAGGACATGCTGGAGTAAGTGGAGCCAAAGGAATCCCTGCTCTTAGAAATCAAATCTATCTTGTAGTGAAAAACAAATGTATGAGGATTAGACCAAGTGGCAGCAGCACAAATGTCATCAATAGAAAGCCTGGCCAAAAAGGCTGAAGGAGTTGCTACAGACCTTGTAGAATGAGTCTTGATTCTTCCTGCAACCTCAAGGTGGCTACGGTAGTAGACAGTGGAGAGACAGCTAGAGATCCATCTAGAAATAGTGACCTTAGAAACTGGAAGACTGAGTCTACTAGGGGAAAAGGCCACAAAAACTGTTTTGACTTACAAAACCCTTTGGTCCTAAGCAGGTAGGACCGTAACTGTCAGCATACGTCCAAGGTATGTAGAATGTACTCTCCTTTGTTGGAATAGTTGAGGAAAAACAAAGGACACTGAATACATTGGTTCCGAGTAGATTCAGAAGCAATCTTGGGCAAGAAAGAAGGATTCATCCTGAGAGAGACTCTGTCCTTGTGAAAAATCATGTGAGTAGTAGTAATGGTAAGGGCTTCCAGTTCTGAGACCCTCCTAGCTGACATAATAGCCACCAGGAAGGCCATCTTCCAAGACAGGAACATGACACTGTAGGAACTAGCCGGTTCAAAAGGACTTCTAGTCAGAGATTGCAGAGTTATCGTGAAAGTTAGAAATTGCCACCAAGTGAAGGTTGATGGCAGACAAACTTGCTCCTGCTTGGAAAAAGGCGGACAAGAACAAAAGTATATCTGAAACTGAAGCAGGAAAGGGGTCCAGATAGATAGAAAACCTTTACCACTTACCACTATAAATCTTACTAGTGGAGGATTTCTTGGAGGCTAGAATGACACATTTAATGGGAGACGCTAGCCTGGACTGTTTTATAATCTCTGGAACTCAAGAAACCATGCAGTTAGACAAAGGGTCCAAAGGTTTGGGAGAGGAAGCCCCAATGGATGGGAAATCAGATCCTGACGGGGATAAAGTACCCATGATGGATACTTCAGATGAGACTTGATGACGGGCAACCATGGTTGACGAGGCTAGAAAGGGGTAATAAGGATAAGGGATGTCCTCAAGCATTGCACTTTCTGCAGAACCTTGGGTATTAAGGGAAGAGGAGGATAGGTGTATAGGAGACCCGGAGGCCAATCGTGGACTAGGCTATCCCTAGGTGACTCCCCTGGAGTGGGGAACAGGCCGAAGTACCCGCTGCATTTGTGGTTGGCTGGGGAGGCAAAAAGGTCACACTACAGTTGACCCCAATGGTTGAAAATCCACTTTGCCACTGAAGGACTGATTGATCACTCGTGAGGACTCAAGATCAATCTGCTGAGCCTGTCAGCCAACAAGTTGTAATCCCCAAGTATGTGCGTTGCAAGAAGGAAGTGTCCAGAAGACATCACCCATTCCCACACTCTCATGGCCTCTCTGCACAACAGGTTAGAATGTGCCCCCCCCTCCCCTTGTTGACATACCAGACCACAACAATTTTGTCTGAATTGCAATCATCCCTAGAGGGAGGCAATCCTGGAAGGCTTGCAATGACAGAATTGCTCTCATCTCTAGGACGCTTATATGCAACTTGGTCTCTACTGGGGATCACGTGTCTTGGACAGTCTTCCCCTGAAAATGTCCCACCCCACCCCAACAGGGAGGTATCCGTGGTCACTGTGGCTGTGGGTGGAGGGAGAGAAAAGGGCCTGAGATACTGAGATTGAAGCCACTACCAGAGGTGATGTCTGCACATGGGCGTCAGTTTTATGGTCATTTACAGGGGATGAAACAGAGCCGACCACTGAACTGCTAAGGTCCACTGTAACAGAAGAACAAGATGAATGGCCAAGGTCATGGATCTGAGGGCCCAAGAACCAGGTGAAGTGGGGGGCGTGAAAAGGTCTAAGATCTAAGTGACCTGTTCCCAGATCAATTGAATTCTGCACATAGGTAAAGCTGCAATCTCTGAGTCTAACTGAACACCTATGAATTCCAACTGTTGTGTGGGGATCAGATTGGATTTTGTAACATTGACAGTGATCCCCAACTGACGGAAGAGGGGAAGAACACAATGAATTGCTTGTATCAGTCAATGCCTTGAAGGTGGTATGAGGAGCCAATTGTCGAGGTACAGAAAGACCTGAAACCCCTGCAGTCACAGGTGAGCCACTACCACTGCCATACATTTGGTAAACACCTGGGGGACTGTGGTGAGACCGAAGGATAGGGCCCTAAAATAGTAATGACTGACTCCTGGCTGGAAGTAAAGATGTCTCCTGGAATGCTTGTCTATGTTGATGTGATGGTAGGCATCCTGGAGATCTACAGAGCACATCCAATTGTCCTTGCATAAGAGGGGCCGAATGGACTGAGAAGTGACCATCCAGAACTTTGACTTATTGACAGAAAGATTGAGCTCACTGAGATCCAAAATAGAACTTGGGTCCCCCATCTTTTTTCGGCACTAAAAAGAAGCGAGAATAAGTACTACATCCTCCTTGTCCTGCTGGGACTTATTGGATGGCTATTTTTAGAAGAAGTTGTTGAACTTCTTTGAACGCAAACTCCCTCAGGATGGGTGGAAGATCAGAGAGGTAACTTCATACTGGAGGGGAATGAAATAGCCCCTGGAAATATTATTTACCACCCACTGATCAGAAGCGATATTTGTCCAGGCTAGTGGGTGCAGGGAAATGTGACATCCGACTGCCTCCAGGCCAGAGCAGCTGGGCAACACTTCAGGAGCAATGATAGGTCTGCTCAGAGAAGGGAACCCTGATTTTGCAGGACCCCCCCCCCGCCTCAAGGGCAGTGTAGGCCATCAAAACTCTCCCCCGTCTCTGGAAGAGGAGTCTTCAGGAACTTCTTGGAGACCATCCATCCTTCTGCGTCAAGATTTCATGGATGTCTCAAAAGAAGACATCGTTGGGTGGAGATCTAGGGGATCTGTCTCCTTCCTCGAGGTCCATGTCCTCGGTGAGGGACTCCATGGGGGAATCCAAGTGCCTCCTCTTGCACTTTCGCTTATGATGCAGCTCCTCCACAGAAGGCTCCGGGGAGGACTCAGAAGAGGCAAGGATGCCTAGAGGAGAGGAAATCCCTGAAGGCTTGATCAGGAGGGCTTACCCTGGACATCAGCTGAGGTAGAGAGAAGCAGGGAGGGACAGGGAGGTATGGCAGAGGAAACTCCAGTCCTGGAGAAGTCCTCTCTACTACCACAAAGGATGAGGGGCTGGAAGCAGGCCCATCCTCCATATCCAAGGGAGAAGTCCCCCTGAGAGGAGGAACGAGTCCAGAAACAGCATCACAACCCCCAAATTATACCAGCCCGGGGGAAGAGACAGGTCTGAGAAGACGGTACCAGATCCCCCCCATGCGGAGCCAGCATCGACCCCTCTGGTATGCGGCTCACCCTGCTCTGAGGCTGAGGGAACAGAATAAGCCAGGGGACCCTGACAGGGTTGAGAAAGGAGAAATACTTGGCCTCACTGGAATCTGACTGCAGGCGTCTGGGTTCCTAGATTCCAAAGCCACCAAGGTTGAAAGAGAAGAATGAGAAATTGGGATGGGCAAGGCCCCCCCTAGCTGGATGGGCAGTAGAAGCTAGCAGCCCCAACTCTATTTGGGCCTTGAGGAAGCTCCTCTGTCCATATCTGAGGGTAAGAGACTCCTCGAAGACCTACAGGAGGAAGAAGAGTGGGTATACTTAGAGGGAGATCTCCCTGACCTACTGCGATCTTCCAGGGTATGGCTCTGACTGCAGCCCCTGTTTGGAGGTAGATAGGACAACTACCTCCTCCAAGACTTCAGTCGGATCCAGCGATCTTGTTAGACCTGAAGGCCTAGCTGACACAGTGGATGGATTGGACAAAATGGTCAGATCCGAGGCTGGCCTGATCTTGGTCGGATCCGAGGGCCTCTGATCCAGAGAGGCCCTGGATCCGAGAGAGAGAGACAGCTCTGCGGCTCTCAGCTCTGAAGACCTCAGATCTGAGACAGACCAGGCTGGGATCGGATCCAGAAATTTAGGATATGACAGCCGCAGCTTCTTATATGGAGCTGGCTGGGAAGAACAGATCTTACTCTTTGGATCTGAAGAGGAAGCATATGGAGCTGGCTGGGAAGAACAGGTCTTTCTCTCTGGATCTGAAAAGGAAATCTTTGGGGGGGAAACGAAGGGTGTCCCCTGAACCAGACCCTTTAACAAGAGTTTGTTGTGGTGCTTCACGAAGGCCCTTGGGTTAAATGCGGCACAAATGTGGCATTCAACCTACGGGTGTGGAGCACCCAAGCAATACAAACACTCCTCGTGCGAGCCGGAATTGGGCATCTTCCAACAGCATGAGGAGCATTGCCTGAGGGCTTATCAGCCATAATCAAAACAGCTAAACTAATCACACTGAGACACTAGACACACCAACAAACTAACAGTCCAGCCCTAACAGCTACAAGAAAAAGGGTGCCAAAACCCAACGCAGACTATCAGTAAAGATCTAAGCTAAGTGAACGAAGGTAACACACTATAAAGAACATGATTAACAACACTAAACTACACTAACAACTACCCTGAAATTGGAAGAAAATAGTATGAAAATACTTATCTTAGCTAGAGCCAATGGAAACGCGTCTGTACAGGATACACAGAAAAAAAGATCTGGGGGTTAGAGGGCAGTGGGGCATCATGGGAGAGGGAGGAGCTAGAGCCTTGGATCCATCTGTAGTATGCTGCTGGCTCAGATCTGATATCAGATCCTAGACCTTATGGTGATGAATGACAGCCTGGATAACATCATACCCAGTTGGTTAGGTAGGTATTTATTAAGAGGAGAGCTTGAAGAAGAACGTGTTAAGGGGTTGTATATCATTTTGCGTGCCTGCAGAATTTGGGTTTATGTAAGATTGGGAGGTAGCTTGAGCCAGTTGAAGGATCTAAGTGCAATTCAAATATGCAAACTGCCTGGCTGATTTGCTGCAAACCTCACCTCTTTATTATAACACATTTCTGGTTTTGATGCAAGATGGGCCTGTAGATTGGTTAGAATGGCAGAAGCATAGAATAAGGAAGGAAGGAAGGAATGATATATGAGCTTACAAGTGTAGCCTAGGAGGGATCGGTGAGAAATCTCTTTGATCTACAAAGCATTCCAGGTTTTTGGGGCATTTGTTCATGGAATTTTCAATATCCAAGTCAAATTTAAGTTGGTTACCAAGTATTATGCTTAGCAGTTTAGTATGGAAAACAGCTTCTATAATGGTGCTTTTTAATGACAAAATTATGTTTGGTAGATGTTAGGGACTTCAAAAATAGCAACAGTAGGTTCAAAGGTGTTGACTAGGCTAACAACCACAAGGGCCTTTTTAAGCCTAGCCATGCATCGCAAGTCTCTGACAAGTTCTGATACTCTTGATACGTGCAAGTAGGGGTTTGGGAGATGAACCATTTACAGGTCACCTGTGTCCATTAGAAACATGGGTGACAAACCAGGGATGAATTTCTGGCTTCCCGTCTAACTGTCCAAGTTGCACTTGAATTGGGTTAGGGAGGAACTCTGCATCCCATGGATAGGGAGCCTGTTCCACAGACATGGTAGTCTCTGGGATACATACCTATCTCTCCAGCAGGACCTATTTATATCACAGGCAAGGTTTAAGTCTTTAGAATGGGTAATTCTGGTGCTGTTTGTTTTGCGGATATGCAGGAGGTCCATCAGAGTGGGGTCTGACTATGCCTTGTATGCCAGACATAGATCTTCCCTCAAAAGCCTGTAGGAGACAGACTACAGGGATAGGGCCTTGAGGCAGTCTGCATAGGACATTTTACTTATGCTCTGTATTCTTTTAGTGAGAAACCTCTGTGGGCATTCCAGTTGTTGGATATGCCTGGTTTTGTACATACCAATGGGGGCATTGTATTCAATGATAGGTCTGATGAATGCCGAAAACAGTGGAACAATGACTTCCTTGGACTTAGATGGCATACCTTTGTTTGTAAGTTGTGCAATATAGAATGATTTCCTCACCACTGTAGACACATGATGGTCAAAGGCTAGATTACTATCTATGTGTGTCCATAAGTCCCTGACTACTGGGTCAACTCTAAGGGGTGTGTTTGTCAATATGATAGTTACCAGGGATGGATGACTTCCCAAAGGATACTATTATGCATTTATTGGCATTTAGTTTTAGTCCATGGCTCTGACACCTGTTGTTTTGTCTGTGTCAGCCCCTCCTGGAGAACATTTGTGTCAGTGTGAGATTCAATGACAGCTCCAAATTTGCAATCATAAGAAAGCAAAAACACTTTAAAACTTCTACAGGTAACCGGATGAAAATAATCGGATAAATTGTGGGAATCCTCGGCTAACCACCACGGCTTGCTTTGTGAAATAGCTAAAAACACCTTATTATAAACAAGGTTCTAAACAAACCCCTTGGAAAAATCCAAGCTGGAGTATCAAGTAGAGAGCTGCTAAAATCTGTTCTGATAAACGCTTTCGGCTAAATTGTCTCCTTCACAGAGCAAGCCGTGGTGGTTAACCGAGGATTCCCACGACAAATTTGCAATCATCTGCAGATGTAGTCAGTCAGAGACCTCTGACATTAGCCTTGACGTCTGAGAAGTAAATGACAAAAAGGAGAGGTCCAAGGACTGATCCCTGAGGGACTCCACATGTGACTGGCCTCTTTGCAGAGGTGGACTCCGCAATTCTAACTTCCTGGGTCCTGTCTGCGAGCCAGTTGGCTATCCACAGAGTGACATATGGGTTTGTACCTACCTCTTGAGTTTGTCAACAATGCCTGAGTGGGGTTTTGTGTCAAATGCCTTGGCCAGGTCAAGGTAGGCAGTGTGAACAATTTTGTCCTCATCCATTGCTTGGGTGAGCTTCTCAAAGAAGTCCACCAGGTTGAGTAGGCATGATTTGGCCTTGACAAAACCAAACTGGGTTGGGTCCAGTGACTGGAGGTTTACTATATCTCTACTGATCATCTCCATGATAATTCTTTCCATGGCTTTACATACAAGAATAGTGAGACTTATGGGTCTGTAGTTTCCAGGGTCTGTAGATGGCCCACCTTTGTGCAGAGGCATGACTGCTGCCTTTCTCCATTCATGAGGCAAGAAACCTGTTTGGAAAGCTACTGTTAAATAGTAATTCCAGAGGCCGTGATAGGTCATGTTTCATGCTGTTTAGAAGGTATGCTGGGATATCGTCTGGGCCCACTGATGCAGTGTTCTTGGTCTTAGAGAGAGTATTAAGGACCTGTTCCCTAGTGATAGCAGGGGAAGTTATATTTGATGATATTTCCTGCGGAAACGTTGAGGGGGAGAGAGGGGTAAAGTTGGAGTTGAATTTATCAGCCAGGAGGTTTGCTAGGTCTTCTGGCTCAGTACAGGTGGCTCAATTTACAATGAGCTCTGCACACAATTGTGTATTGCCTTTGAGGTTGCGCACAAGAATGCTTTGTGGTTGTCCTTGGCCTGGGAGGCCAAACTTGCCTCACAGCTGGCTTTGGTAGACTTTTTTTCCTCTGAGTTGTTTGTTTAGTTTGATGAGAGTGCTTTTATCCTGCTGGGTGCTGCACCTCCTAATTTTTGCCATGATTTTCTTCCTCCTATTATACAGCCTACTGATTTTGTGATTCCACCAGGGTGGCTTGTTCTTTTAAGTTAGTTCTGTACTTCTTCATGGTGTGTATAGCTGCCTCTATGCAGCTATTTCCATGCTTGTACAGGGTTACTGTGAACAGTTCTGTACAGGCAGCAGTGTTCTCAGGGTTTATGATGGCTTGAAAATTTTCCAGGTTTTAACTTAACAGCAGGGGGTGAGCCTTAGAATAGTTCCTGAATATTCCAGGTTTAGCTGGGGGGTCCAGGTTTTATTTTTACTTCAAAGGAGTCCATTTTGTGGTCTGACCTTACCAGGGAAGGCATTACAGTAGGGTGTGTGCAGCACTCTCCCATATTAGTGAGGACCAGATCCAGCATGGTTGCACCCCTTGTTGGTGTATTGACTACCTGGTCCAGGGAGTTTGTGTTTACAAAATCCAAGAATCTCTGTGCATGTATGTTTGGTGTCATATAGGATTCCCAGTTAATAGTGGGGTAATTAAAGTCACTCATGAATATGGTATTGGGTTGGATGGTTAGTGTTTCTAATGTTTAAACACATAGTATGGGTTTCCTGGGTCATACAGGGGGACCTATAGCTTGCAAGGAAGTGGCACTGGATTTTGCCTGTGGTGATTTGAACATGGAGCAGCTCAAGTGCATTGTCCTGTCTGAATAGCCTTGAAATATATTTAACTTTGATGTAAACAGAGACACCTCCACCTTTAGTCCCTGTCTGTGAAGTAGGTGGCCTAAGTGTGTAGAAGGCATTATAACCTAGCACTGTTGGTGTGCTGTCTGCGGCTTTAAACCATGTCTCAGTGGCTGCACAGATAGGGAGTGGAGTTTTTTGTTTAGACTCCTAGCATTCAGCAGTAATACCTTTAGTATTTTTTTTGGGGGGGGGTTGAGGAATAGGTGTCAATTAACCAGTTTTCAGTGGCGATGAAGGCTATCTGCTAAGCAAATGAGAGCGGCAGTATCTGCTTATTTTGTCAGAGAAGCATGTTGGGAACATGTAAGAAAAATGTAAACCAGTTAAGAGCAGACTTGTATAGATTTAAGGCTGACATTTTTGACATTAGTAATGTCAATTTCAGTGCAAAAGTTAAACTGAATTTATTAGATGTACTGGATTTATTAGATCTAGCTTTGTCATGCATCTCCTTCATTGCTGTTTTCTCAAATGTTTTAATAACAAGATGATAAGGTAGATAAAACGAAGAACCATGAAATTTAAATAGGAACACATCAAATGCATCAGAACAGAGTCTTTTATCATTGAACTGTAATGTCAAATTTAACAGTCTACACAGACATTTTTGAGTCCCAAACCACCTGAAACTCTGAAGTAACACAAGGGGATTAAGTTTAAGGGCTTTATGTAAAAGTTTTTTATGTATATCATGTAAAATTTTAGTGAACAGAAAAATACAAATTCTTATTTTATAATCACAAAAAGTCACCTGAGTTGTGCATGGCTCAGCTATTAACACACTCCCAAGAATTATAAGACACCTATATTTCAGGCTCATGCCTTCCAATGCCTCTGGGGCATACAGTATTATATGTACCATGCATGACCCTTCACGCTAGACAGCTTACCTAACACATGCTGTTATTCAAAAAATTTTATTTAAGCCTGACTGGAGTCCTTTATTCTTTCTATCACTTCTATTATTCCCTCACCTTTTCTAGTTCTTTGTTATACATTTTAACACACCACTAGTTACAAAAGTCATCTGCCTTAAGGAACAGCTTCGTCACCAACATAGAAGCGAACTTCTAGCTTCTTGGCCATCATTCTGTGGATGTATATGTAGATCTGGTGCATTTTACACAGTTATTATTCATTTTAAGTCTACTGATAGCAAACATGAAAACATTCCAAGAGAAAATCATGCTGTTTAATTTATCAGCTTGACAGTAATATCTCAATAGAGATGACTTTTTTCACTAGGATTTTGATTAACTTAAATTTTGCATGTAAAATAACTACTTCAGTTAATGATGTCACAGTGATTACACCAAATACATTCCATTTTATGAAATGAAATTTGGAAATTAGGTTAATATTAAGTCTAACATCTGGCAAGCTGACAGTAACAAGATAATTAACATGTCTAAATAAAACCAACAGTAGATTAGAAGATCACTTCACAAAGAAATGTGGCACAAATGGTACATAAAAGGAAAAAAAATAGAGGTTACACTAAGCAAATTATATGATTCAAAATGTCAAATAATAAACACTGCCCTAAGCTGACACTCTGCTGCAGTGAAGTGGAGAAGACTATGACATAACAGAGATCATCAAGTAAAATATCCTTATTTCAAGCTAATTATAATGGGGTTACATTTTAAACATTACCCTTCCCAGTTTAGCATCATAACTACTTTATCCCCTGATGGAGGAGCAAAGCATCATGTTTTCAGTCCAGAATATGCAAATTAAAGATAGGACAAATATCAAGGGACCTGATCTAAATTAATTTTTACTGGATAGAATCATATCTGGATATTTCAAAACTTTTATACATACAATAAAAAAGACTTACAAGATGTTGATATTCTGGTCGACTTTCTAAGCTCTCCACAACTTTTTCAATCTATAACAAAAAAAAAAAACATGATTATGTATGTTATTTATTTTGAGCAAACCAGTAAAACATTTGTAGTTATCAGACATCTCACAATTAGAAATCAATACTAAAACAAGAAGAGAAGTTATTAAACATAAAGATGCAAAGAAATGCTACCACAAAACTTGCCAATTCTGTAAAGATTAATAGTGAGACGGCAACTCAAATGATAAAAATTAATATAAGATGTTAAATCCTAATTCAGAGATCACCAGTAACTGTAACATATAAACAATCTTGCATGCATTATTAGAAGTCATGATGCTTTTCAGCACTTGAAGCAATCAAGACAAAATCAAAATTACATTTAATTTCAACTTCGCTTTTTCTGAAGCTACACAGAAGCACATATTGCGAGAAGAAATAAAATCGGTGACGCTGTTTTGAAATGCATGTCGGCCGATTTGTTTTGAATGTCCCATCTGCTTCACACATTTTCTATGGAACAGAAAAGTACAGTTGTGTACACTTACTGAGTGTATTCACTGTTGCAGTCATCACACTTGGGTTATCTGCCTGCAGGAAGCACTCAGTCGGCCCGAATACCAGAGACTAAATATTTCTACGTCGGTTGCTGTCGCTCCAGGACTGACGTCAGGTCGTCAGGGGTATAAAAACAGGCAGCCAACGCCATTACATCAGTTTTTCTTGCCCCAAATGTCAGGAGCCCCCAAAATAGGGAGCTAAATTATGGTGGAAAAACACCAACAGTATAAGTAAATACCAATAGCCCTGTAAAGGGTGAGAAATAGAGATAGAGAAGGAGAGAGAGAGAGAGAGAGACAAGGGGGTGGGAAACCAGGACTGCAACAGTGAATACACTCGAACATCTACATTTATGGTAAGTGTACATGACTATACTATGTTCTTTGTGTTGCACTGTTGATTCCCAAAGCTGAAGAATGGGTGGAGGCAGTCAAGAAGTGCTGGGGCTGGCTAGAATGCCCTGCAGGACTGCTGCTGCAAAACCCGCCCTGGATTTGGAAAAGATAGGCAGGTGGTAATGCTTGGTGAAGGTATGAACAGAACTCCAGGTAGCAGCTTCCAGAATGTCTCTGGTAAGGACTCCCCTGAGGAATGCAGTAGAGGTATAAGTTGCCCTAGTGGAATGTGTTCTGACCCCTTGAGGGGTTGGTTTCCCATGGTGTTTGTAACAGAAATGGATACAGTGTGCTATCCATTTGGAAATAATAATTTGTTTAGATACAGCCTTGCCCTCTGCCCCTGGTACAAAGCTGACTAGTAACTGGTCAGATTTCCTGAAGGGCTTAGTCCTGTCCAGGTAGAATCTGAGCTGTCTGTGCATGTCTAAAGAGTGCAGGATCCTTTCCCCTTTATTTTGACGATTAGGAAAGAAGGTTGGCAAATGGATAGATTGGTTAAGAGCTACACTGGACACCACTTTAGGCATAAAAGTAGGGTTAGACTTGAGAGAGACCCTGCCAGCATGAAAAATAATGGAGGGTTCCACAGCCATAAGTGCTTGTAGCTCAGACACTCTTCTGGCTGAAGTGATGGCCAGAAGCAAGACTGTTTTCCAAAAGAGGAATTTTAACTCTGCTGACACTGCAGGCTCAAAGGGGGGGGGGAGCGTGAGCTTTTCCAGTACAAAGTTAAGGTCCCAAGCAGGGGTAGGTGCTCTCCTTGGTAGCCTTAAGTTGTTGGCCCCTCTCAGGAACTGTTTAATGAGAGGGTGAGAGAACAGAGGTGGCTCAGTGTTGTAATGAGCCGAGATGGCAGAGGCATGGATCTTAATGGAAGAGAAGGAAAGGCCTCTGTAGAGTAGATCTGTTAGGTAATCCAGGATTAGAGGTAAGGAGGGCAGAGCTGTGTCAGCTCCTTTAGACTGAATCTAGGAACAATACCTTTTCCACTTATCAGCTTAGGATTTCCTTGTACTGGGTCTTCTGGCTTCCAGAATGACATCCAGTACCTGCTTGCTTAGGCTGGTCACTGGGGGAGAATTCAAGGAATAAGTCAGGTTGTAAGGTTCAGGGTTTGCAGTTGCGGATGCAAGATCTGTCCCTCCTGCTGAGTGAGGAGGGTTGGGATCTGAGGTAGATGCCATGGTGGCACCGGTGACAAGCTGCGCAGTAGTGGGTACCAGTGCTGGCGTGGCCAGTCTGGGGCAATACGGATTGCCCTGTCTGTTCTGTCTTATCTTGAGTAATATTCTTGAAAGAAGAGGCAGAGGGGGGAAAGCATAGCTTGAAAGGTTTACCCACTGGAAGGATAAGGCATCCACTTTCCATGCCCTGCTGTGAGGTGTCCTGGTGCAGAATTTGCTGAACTGGTGATGGTAGGGGGAGGCAAAAAGGTCCACCTCTGGTATCCCCCATTTCTGGGTTAGCAGGCTGAAAGTGCTGGGGTCTAATTTGCACTCGTGTGGGTCTAGGAGATTTCTGCTTAAGTCGTCTGCCAGAGAGTTTTGTTTGCCTGGCAGGAATTGAGCTTGCAGATGAATATGCATGTCCAAGGCCGTGTTCCACAGTGTCATGGCTAGCCTGCAGAGTGGGCGAGAGTTAGTTCCCCCTGCTTGTTGATGCACCACATAACTGTGGTGTTGTCTGTTTTTATTAGCAGGGGTCCTGGTGAGAGTAGGGATCTGAAAGCTGTCAGAGTATGCTGAACAGCTAGCATCTCTTTTTGGCTGATGTGCAGATGAATTTGACTTGGGCTCCAGTGGTCCTGAATGCACTTTTCGCCCAGATGTGCCCCCAAGGCATAGTCTGATGTGTCTGTGGTTAGGGTCTGGGTGGCGTGGGGTTGTGTAAAGGGAAGCCCCTTGTTGTGGTTGCATGCTGCTGCCCAGCAAAGAAACTGTCCTTAGACAAGGTATGATAGGAATGATGGTTTCCGGAATGATGGTTTCCAGGTCCTGAGAATGTTGGCACCAAAGACTTTTTAATTACCACTAAAGTTTCCTCATATGTAGTCTGGCATATGGAATTAATAGAATGCAAGAAGCCGTGAACCCTAGAGCCTGCAGGATTTTTCTTGCGGCTAGCTGGGTTTTGGTGGCCATTTGATTGAAATAGCCTCTTAGATAGGCTTGTTTTTCTGGAGTAAGGAATGTTATCTGGGAGGCTGTGTCCAAGCTTGCTCCCAGGAATACAATCTTTTGACTGGGGACTAGTTTTTATTTATTTTTGTTGATAGTGTACCCCAGGGAGGTTAGAAGGTTCTTTACAAATGTCAGGTGCTGCATCAGCTTTTCCCGACTGTCTGAATCACACAATCATCCAAGTAAGGGTATATTTGAATCTTTCTCGGTCTGCAATAGGCAATGGCTGGAGCCAGGCATTTTGTGAAGACTCTGGGAGCAGAGGATAAGCCAAAGGGAAGTGCAGAGAACTGATAATGCATAGATCCTGCCCTGAAACGTAGATATTTCCTGCATGATTCCCTGATAGGGATGTGCAAATAGGCTTCTTTTAGGTCTAGGGTGGCTAACCAGGCCTTTTTGGACAGCATAGGAAGAAGCTGCTGAAGGGTGAGCATTTTGAATTTTGGTACCACCAGGAATGTGTTTAGAATGGAAAGATCTAGGATTGGGTGCCCTCTTTTCTGGGTACCAGGAAAAGTCTGGAATAAAACCCTTGACCTATCTGTTCTGCAGGAACAGGTTAAATTGCCTTTATGGAGAACAGGGATTGAACTTGGCTTTGTGCCTCTGCCCACTGGTTTCGAGGAAGGTCTGGGAACCCTTTCAGGGTTGGCAGTGTGTAGAAGTAAAATTTGTACCCCTGGGATAAAATGTTGAGGACCCATCGGTCTTTGGTGAGGGAGGTCCAGTTTTTTGCATGGTAGGCAAGTTTTTCTCCTAGGGCCACGAGCAATTGGGCAGAGGTGAAGAGTGGAGTTGAGAAGTCATTGTCAATTCTTTCCGTAATGGGGTGGCTTAGCACTCCCTGTTTTAGAAGTGGAGGTACTCCATTGCTTAGATCTCTGCATACCCTGAGACTGTAATCTGGGGGGTCTGTTTCCCCTGGTCTAGTTTGAGATGGCCTTGAGGGGGCTGGAAAGGACCAATGTTTTGAGGGGCAATGCGTACTGAATCTTGAAGGCTGCACCTGCAAAAAATCTTTGACTGTCTGCATAGACTTAGCTTTTTCTTCCATCTTTTTTAGAACCTCTTCTGCTTTGGTGCCAAACAAATTGTCCTTATTCAAAGCAGCGTCTAGTAATTTTCATTTGACATGGTCTGGCAAGGTCTGTTCCTTAAACCAAGCATGCTTTCTCAGTACAGAACAGTGACTGCTGCCCTGCAAGATGCTTCTAGGGCGTCAAACCCACATTGCAAGGTATGCTTGCTGACTTGGCTTGCAGAATGCATAAGTTCCTGTAATTCTTTATTTTCTGCACAGTCTGTAAAGGTAGATCATTTTTGCTTAATAAGTTCCATAATATGTTGCTGGTATTTCAGCATGTGAAACTGGCAATTCAATGCCCTAATGGCTAGAGTTGCAGAGGTGTATACTTTTTTACCCCATCTGTCTAAAGCTCGAGAATCCCTGTCCGAAGGGGTGGGATTCTTAGCTGTACTTGCTTTTATACCTTTAGGCCCTTGGAAAATGACCTCTGGGTCAGCAGTAGGATTTTTGAAAATAAATTTGAGAGAGTTAGGGACTCTGTAGAACCTGTCTGGTTTCCATGGAGCAGGGGGTAAAGTATCAGGAGTCAGACTGGATTCCATAAAGACATCATCCACAACATCCAGAACAGGAGGGATAGCTAAATGTCTATGTTGTGGCAAGTCTAAAAATTCTCGGAGTCTCTTTTTGGACTGAGGATAATTCTGGCATTTCCAGTGGAAGTGCTCTCTTAAAGTATGAAGGGTTTCACTAAAAGAAAAATCCTCTGGAGGGGAAGCACGGCAAATGGATTCCTCTGCATCGGAGTCCTCATAAGCAGATAAAGGCATGTCTTCATATTCAGAAATGTCAGAGTCGTCAGACTCTTGGTCAGTTAAAGCTGCTGGGGACAGGTCTCTTTTTCTCTTAGCAGGGGAAGGCTGGCTTCCCCTAATCAGCATGAGCAGGTCTTCTGCCATTTTAAGCATTTGAGATTGTGGCAAGGAAGCAGGTGCTTGAGACTGGGTCGTCGGTTTTTTAGGTGTAGCTCGTACTCTGGCCTTAGAAACTCGGTAGTTTTAGACAAAACTGAAGACGTGAAAGAAGTCGTCGGTTTGTGTCAAGTATCGGTAATGCAAAGAACTTCCTCAGAAGCCGGTGTCTGCACAGCGGCTCTGGACCCATCCAAGGTAGAGACATCCGCAGGGTCTGTAGTCAAAGAAGAGTCTTGCAGCATACAGGACTCCGAATGGGTCTCGGTAGTGGCCTGCAAATTCATCAAAGTGGGCTTCAGGGGCTGCGAAAGTGCCTCACTGAGCACTGGCGAACTGGCGATTAGCTTAACGGAAGCGTCGTTGGCAGTTATGGACCTGTGCAGTCTGTCGATGTCTTTATCCTTACGTTTTCATTAGTCAGATGGCTTACCAAAGCCATTTCGGAATACGGAGATCGAGAGCGAAAGTATTTAGTGACAAGGGCCCGACGATGAATAGTTCGGGAGTTGAACAAAGCACAAAACCGACAGCGAGGAACATCGTGGTCTGGGCCTAAACAGATGACGCTGTAAGAATAGAAATCTTGGTGTGGTACTTGCTTTCCACGGGTGAGACAATTGTTAATTTTTTCTGACATCCGTTAGAGCAAGAAAAAAGGATCCTCAATGGCGTACTTAGCTTTAGAAGACTTCAGGATGAATCCATTCGGAAACGAAAACTCAGGTAGCGGCCGACCGGCACTCATGCGAACTGCTTCTGCTTCGGGCTCCTCAGCAAGAAAGACTGATGTAATGGTGTTGGCTGCCTGTTTTTATACCCCTGACGACCTGATGTCAGTCCTGGAGCAACAGCAACCAACGCAGAAATACTAAGTCTCTGGTATTCAGGCCAACTGAGGGCTACCTTGCAAGCAGATAACTCAAGTGTGATGACTGCAACAGTGAAACACTAAGCACATCACTGCAGTCTCATTACCAAAAAGCTTCATTCTACAACCCTTTTAAAATGTCATCTGTCAGTCTTACATTCTTCATCAGTATTTATAATCTTCAAACTTCTTAGAGGATGTTCACTACATCCATCACACTTTCCTTAATTTTTTTACTGAATTCTTTATAGCAAAGTTGCTAACAGCAAACAGTCACTTCAGATCCTTTTTTAGCAAGTGCAAGGCTGTTTTCCCTCATTAAATGCATTTAAAAATAAATTAATCAGTAGTCAAATAAGCATTAAAGAATGGGAAAAAAAACACAAACAAGATATCATCCATATAACATACTTGAATAAAATGAAAAAAAAAACAGAGCATTAAGTTTCACCAAAATGAAAAAATACAACTTTAAGTTTTGCCAAAATACTGCAGTTTCTTCTAATTCAACACCTTGTAAATACTACTTCATACCCTTCAACCAAGGAAAAGGAACTACAAGGTACATTCCAATTTGCTAATAACAATCTCTTGAAACAAAACATGCTGAATTGCATACAATATTATCAAGTCATGTAGTCAGTTGCCAGATCCAAATTTACCTCTTCTGCTTATTTATGAATTTATCCTTGGATGTCATGTCTGTTCTGAGTGGTCTAACGTTTTAACATATTTTTCAGTGAAAACTGTAATAGTTTTAATAACTTTAATAATTTCTGTTCCATTAAAATGTTCAATTTTATTACATGAATAAATGTTTACTAAGTTATTAAAATGTTCAATTTGTATAACTTTATTACACTGAAAAGCCATTCTTGATGCCATTTCTGATATCAGTCTTATTTCTTTCACTTCTTGGCCAAGTTAAGAAAGTCATCTTAGCTCCAGTAAGAGCCTAGAATGCATTTTGTCATGCAAGTCCAGCTGTCAGACAGTTACTATGGAATAGAAATGACAAGTCTTTTTAGTGGCTTCTGTAAACTTTGAGCTGATCATGACTGTATAGTATACAATGGAAACGGTGTGAGCTATAAGATCCTGTCATACAAGTGCTATGTGTCTGGTACTGAAACAGTATTTTTTTTTTTTTTTTTTTGAGGATTTGTACTAAAATCTACACAGAAATTGCTGAGACAACATTCAAATCAATAGCTGTACTGGACACCCCTGTAGCAGACACTTTGAATAAAATGAAGGAGAAGGTAACACTAAGACTTGGGAGAGGGTGTACCAGCGTAGCAGAGCAGAGAAGCATCAGACTTTATAAGCAAGAATAGCAGCCAGAACAATGAATGAAGTAAGACAAAAGAATGTAGAGGAAGAATATAAAGAGTTGGCAAATGAAAAATAGATGATGATTTAGTAGATGCACATTTGTTGTTTCAAGACTGGTTAGACTCACGCTCAAAAAGACCGGAAGTACTGAAAGATGTCTGGTGTATCAAGGCAAGCATTTCTGACATTACTACTATTACAGACATGCTTAGAAGGACAGGAGCTGACAGATGACACCTCACAGGTAAATGTGTCTGATATTAGGATTTGGAGCATTTTGGTCAGGTTTGGTCATGGTCAGCAATTTCTGAGAACTGAAACTTTACTGCCTGAGCCAAGAATTAAAGGATGAGAAGGCAAAAGATGTTTCCCAAGGAATGTTAATTGACTTACACAGTTTAACTGGCTGGGAACTATATTCTCATCTATCCTTTGGTAAACTGCCCAATAAGCACAAGACTGTAAGTTACTCAGAGGTGAATTACAAACTTTGCACTGCAATGTAAGTGGCTAAAAATCTTATTTTAGTATCTTAGACCTTGAACTTCTCCTCACACCTGAAACAATTTTACTTGTACCAATACAAAGATAATAGGTCATAAGGCGGAAGGTATCCTCAGCTGATCTTTGTATACAATATTTTAGGCAATATTAAATTTAGTCTGAATAGTATAATAAAAGAGCTTTTTTTATAACACCAGTATTCCTGCCTGCAAGGAAACAATGAAATGTGAAATATTTATTCACATAGGCTGCTAACTTCATTATACACAGCATGACTAGCCTATAGTGATAGAAAGGGACAGTCATTTTTTTCTGCATTTATTTATTAGGAGGTCTGTAAGATTTATAGAAGTTATTACAGTTTACATAAAGTTTATACAGAGCTTCTATAATAATTTCTATAAGTGTCTGTTGTGTCTCTGCAGCAATTAACACAAGATTACACTGCTACCTTTTACACATTAGTATACCAATTATTTAGCAATATTATGTTTGTGCTTTAAGAACAGCAACCTTTTTTCACTTAATTAAGGTGATTAACTGTAGTAATGTTCTAATGAGGGAAAAGTGAAACCATACAAGAACAATTTTGATGGTGTGCACCCCCCTTGATGCAGAAATATGAAAACGAAGGTCACAAACAGTATTTCAGGAAAATACAGAGAGAAAGCAGGCACACCTCAAAGGCACATGGCAAGGATCAAACAATTTACATTGCAAAATAAACAGAATACTAAAAGCCATAAGCCCCCCCCCCCCCCCCCACACACACACACATATGCGCTAGGGGAAGACAGCAAAGTGAGGAAAGTGAACTGGAGCTGGTAAGTTTACATCAGGGAGAGAACAATGGGATCACAAATAAGGGATACAGTGGGGAATGAAAGAACCATGCAGAAGTGAAGACTAACATAAAAGAGCTGAAACAGAAGAAGAAGAAGAAAAATGAGATGATTTGTGATGATAAAACATTCACAATTGTAAGAAGTAGAACTGGGAGTTTCAGGATAACCTATATTTATTATAAGGCCCCCTCTTTAAAAAGTGGGACAGTGAAAATGTTTACAATGAGTGGCAACATTTAATCTTGAACTGTTATGAAGAAAATGACATACCACAAAAGGACAGGAAGAGATCAAGCACACTGAAAGAAGTGAGTTTGATTTGAGGAGAGGAAAACAAAATTTAAACTAATGAAGCTGGAGGAGAATTTAAGGTAAGGGGAAAAAAGCAACACAAAGACATTCTTTCAGGACATATTTTCAAAAGACATAATGAGATCCCCAAGAAAAGTGAAGAGACAAACATTCTTCTAATGGAAAAGCACACAACAGGTCAAAATAACCATGGAAGATATTAAGAAAATTAAATTAAAGAACTTCCAAGATGGCTACACATTCAGTAACAGCTTGACAGTGTGAAAACAGAGAAGGGCAGTAGACTTTTGTTTTCTTGTGTAAATTTCAGTAACTGGCTAGTATGTGTACTGCCTGGATACCCGGATAAAATAAATACAGAGCACCTGTAAAAAAAATCAGCTACAAAAAGTGTGGAAGAAACACTGACTGGGGAAAGTTCTGCAGCTGTTCAGCTAAAAGCAATGCAACTTCCAGTAACCTACAAGAAGACAACTACATACAGACCTGGTTAAAATAAACAAAACACCGATGGACTACATCTACACAAACAACAACAGGTTGGAAAAAATGGAAGAAGCTTTAAACAGATATTCAGATGAGGTGATAAAGCTGCAAAAATCAAGAGGTTAAAATAAAGAAAAGGCTGGCTGAATACAAGGCTGCTCAGGAAGAGAGGTTTCAAAAAATTATAGAATTAGAAGACACAGCATGTAGGGAAAACCAGAGATTTTCAGCTATTCCAGAGAAGCTGGAAGGAACAGACTACAATAACTTTATGAAAGCACAAATAAGCAACTGGACTGGTATTCCACAGCAGGAGTTGCTAGTTGAAAGGGCACATCGTGTGCATGTTCCTAACCTGGCTATGAGAAAGCCACCTAGACGTTTAACAGTAAAGATGCAATCCTACCAGCAGAAGGAGTTGATTCTGATAAAACTGTGGCAGAAGGACAAAATACTAAAAGTGGGAGGACAGCAGAGTGTTTGTGGACAATGATTATTCAAGGTACACCAGGCAGAAGAAGAGTAAATTCATTCCACTATTCAGGGAATGTCGAGACGCAGTTGTGAGATTCAAACTGCTGTACCCAGCTGCCTTCAAGGTATTCTTCCCTGGAGGGACAAAATCATTTTTTGATGAAGTTCATGCTAAGGAGGAAACACAAACGTTTGTCCAACAAAAAGTGAGCTGTAAAAGAGAAGGAGATTCTGCTTCTTTTTCTTCTGGTAATAAAGATCACAGAAAGACTGCACCTGTGAAACCTTTTACACTGTTTCAACGGAATATGTTGGAGAGAAGGAAGAGAGCATGAGAGATGACTAGAAGAACTGAGACTACATTGGAAATGAAGCAGAGACAGGATCTGGAAGATGGAAAGGAACAGTAATAAAACCAGCAACAATGTGGGATTACAATGCAATAATTATATTTGTGAAATATGACAGAACAAGAAAATCTGGAAATATTGGACTTTTTCAGAATTTGTTGGACTTGTGGGGGCCTCTAAAGTATATGCCCTACTTCATGTCATTAATGTTCAGAAAAATGTTTTGGGGAGGAGATGGGAGAAAGTTAACTAAGCAAAGAAAACATGTTTTTGTTTTAGCAGTACTCTTTTTGTAGTGTATGGTCGTCTTTGCATGCTACAAAGTAAAGTTTTCTGAGTTATTTTTAAGTGTAATTGGGATTGTAAATAGGTACTGCTGTTCTTTTTTTAACCTTCTTTCTCCCTTCTCTAGATCTTATTGTTTAGTTTTAAGAAATGTAGGCACTGCAATGTTAGAAAAGCCTGGTTAAAGCACGATAAAAGAAAAATAATGTGTTTTTTCTCCTTCTTGCACGGGAGAATGACTGGATTAAGGACCTTAGATTGATCTAGTAACAAGTTTTAAGAGAAAGCAAGTAAATGAGAAAGAATACTGAATATTATGATGCTTTTTTTTCTAGCAAATGAATGTATGTTTAGTAGCAATTCTGTATCTGGCCCTCATGTCTCCATGGAAACAATCTGATAAAAGGGAAATTGATCATCTGAATCTCACGTCTCCATGGAGACAATCTGATAATGACAAACCGGCTGCCCGGTTCTCATGTCTCCATGGAGACAATCAAAGAAAAATTGGTTACAGTCTGGAGGAAAGTTGACAGATATGAATCAATGTGGTTTTGTGGAGGGGAGGCAAACAATTGACAACATTAATAGAACACTGATGATCCAGATGGAAGCAGAATGTAAGAAAATACCACTGTTGCTGGTGAGTCTTGATGCAGAGAAAGCATTTGACAGAGTAAGGCTGGGTCTTTATGAGTAGGGCAATGGAAACATTTGCAATTCCTGAAAAAAATATAAGGTTGATTATGAAGTTATATAAGGGATCAGAGGTGAAAATTAAAATGGGTTGGGTCCTTTCTGATAACTTCTGCTTGAGCAGAGGAACCAGGCAAGGATGTCCTCTTTCGCCTTTGTTATTTGCATTATATTTAGAACCAATGGCAAAGAAAATAAGGGACACAGAAAAGA
The DNA here is from genome assembly GCF_019279795.1 of Protopterus annectens. Taxonomy (NCBI): domain Eukaryota; kingdom Metazoa; phylum Chordata; order Ceratodontiformes; family Protopteridae; genus Protopterus; species Protopterus annectens. The sequence continues at coordinate 390,833,487 of NC_056731.1, read as the reverse complement.
ATATAATTGGTATCGTAATCAAGAAAAGCTGATGACATTATTTTATACCTGACAAAACCAGAGTCACTACAGTGTTGTGGAACATTTTGAGACAGCTTCAAATATTTTCAGGATACAAAATTAATGAAGCTAAAACAAAGGCAACAGTGGTAAATTATGTACAAACATATGACTGGATTCAGCAATAGGGACATGAAAAAATGAATTATTTAGGAGTATGGATTAAAATATTTTCTGGTGTGGCAGCTAAGGATACGTGGGAAGAAGCTAAACAAAAGAACACAAAAACTGAAGAAATGGAAGCTTTATTATATGGATATTAATAGTAAGATACAAGCAGTTAAAATGTTTTTAGTCCCATTAGTCTTATACACCGGCCAGGCATATTTTTATCAACCAGAGAAGTTGTGGATAGCAATTAATAAAGAACTGAAGGACTTTATCTGAGAAGGGAAGACAGCAAGAGCCAAGTGGGATAAACTGATTTTTCCAGAAGAACAGAGTAGATTGGGATTACCCAATATGAAAGGGGTATTTCAAAGCTACACAGTTAAGGCTCCTATGCATAGCACAAGCACGAAACAATAATTCAAATTGGAAAGGGATGATGTTGAAATGGGGGGGGGGGGCTCAAGAAACAAGGAGAGACTGGGACTTTGGATGCAGGCCTTTAAGGAGAATAACAATAGTCATACAGAATATTATAATTATAAAGTACCAGAAACTAAGTCAACACAGGAATGGAGAAAGGAGATTCTGCTGATAGGAATGACTGCAATTAGGGATATATACAATAGGCAAGATGGGGCTGGAATTTACTAGAAAACTGGCAAAGGAACCAAGGTATTGGGAATAAATAACTAGAAAGAGAAAGGTTAAAGAATGGGAACACACCAGGAATTTATTTGGACTGCAGGTTAAAGATTGCCTTCCCTATCAAGGATTGATATCAGAGTATAGGCAAAGAGTAAGAAAAAAGGGGGTCTTAAATGAAAGACCAACACTGGTAGAATTTTTGGTAGAATCTAGAACAGAATCTGCCATTAAAAAACAAATAACTAGTACAGCATATAAAACATTGCATGATAATTATTAGAGTCAATCAGAGGAGGTTAGAAAGGATTGGGAAGAGAGACTGGCTAAGCAATTCACAAAAAAAAACAATGGGATGATATATGTATGTCTCCCAAATACGCAACAAAATTAAGATTTAGGATTTTTGCTTGGAAATGTTTACATAGATATTTCTATACCCTAAGCAGCCTCCACAGGATTTTTCCTCAGGTAGACAGCAAATGTTGGAGGTGTGACAGGGAAGAAAGAGTTAATTGGGAACTTATTTTCTGGGAGTGTGGCAAGTTGGCAGACTTAAAGGATTCCATGTGAGATGCACTGTCAGAGATGCTGGCTGGACAGACTGGTGCGAAAATAGAGATGATTTTTTGAGCAATGATACAGAATCGGACTTGCCTAGACATGATAAGACCTTGCTGTGTCTAATTATATTGGCTGCCAAAAAAGCAATTAACAGAAAATGGATATCAAAATCTAAAACAACTATACTAGAAGTGGTGACTATAATAACATAGCTAAAACAACTGGAATTGAGTTCTTTAGAGAACGGTAGGAGAAAACTACATAGGAAAAAATGGTAATTGTGGGAACAATACATACAGGGGAGGAATGAGGTTTAAAAGAAGGCAGGACCTAAATGACCTATGTAATGTTTGACTGAAAATGACTGGGTGGATTATAACTGATGTATAATGTCTGCAACTGGGAGTGTGTCAGTATGGTTTTTGATGTAAGATGTTTGCAACTAGGATTGTGTTTGTGTGGTCTGTTTTCATTTATATAAATGTATGATGTCCTATGTCATAAGTGATGGTTTAATAAAGATGTTTCTTGTTTAAAAAAAGGGGCAGGAACAGAATCATTTATGTAATGTTGATTAGGTCATATGATATATAGCAATATATAGCAATATATGAGAAGTATACTGTTTATAAACATGAACTATTTGCCTATGTCACAAGTGATACTTCAATAAAGGTGTTAGTTTAAAAAAAAGAAAGTTAAATTAAAGAATGGCAGACTTAGAAAATAAAACTTAGAATGCATCATGAAGTACATCATTGTAGCATTGGTGGTATAGTGGTGAGCACATCTGCCTTCCAAGCAGTTGACCCGGTTTGATTTCCCGCCAGTTCAACAGGTCTGTACATTTACACACTCATCTCAATGGTGCTGTAGGGAGACCAAAATGTGATGCTCATTTAGTTCTTTATGGGGCATGTTGTGATAATCACCCAGTATGTAGCCTGTTTGTCTGGCAGCTGGCTCAGAGGGTACGGCTGGGAGCTGTAGTGTGATGCCCCTGCTATGGCCCAGCAATCAAGGAGCCTCAATCCTCACCACTAGCACCAGTGAGGGATGTGCACATTGGAAGGATAACAAGTACACACACAGTAAAGTGCAACTTCCCTTAAGCGCACACTGACATTACAGTCAGTCTGGGGCTGGTTTCTCCTTTTCTCTCCAGGTCCCCAATAAGACTCCCCACTGGCACAGCTATAGGGTTCAGATCTCAGCCAAGTGGTCAAGCCAAAACCTCCAGCACACTCTCTGTCCAACTAGTGCTTCGTGTCCCTGCCCAAGTAGCTGACATACACACACACACACACACACACACACACACACACACACACACACACTTTGAGATTTGATTTATATACAAAACACACAGACTCTACTGCGGTGCTGGTGCTGCGGTAGGGTTGTCACCTCACAGTAAGACGTTGTTCTGTTCGATTCTCAGCTAGAGCGTCTTCTGTGTGGAGACATGCTTGAATGGGCGTACCTTTGTTGAAGGTTGTGCATCAGGGCCGGCAATTCGGCACGTAAAAATCTACTGCCAATCATTAGCGGACCGGAGTTCTGCTGTGGCGACCCCTAACTGGGAAAAGCCGAAAGAAGACAAAACGCACAGACTGTCCTGGGGAAGGATGGCACAGGTTCAATAGCTATGCCCCCTTCTGCCCAGACTACAAGGTAAAAATCACTGCCACCAACCAGTACTTATCAGCTACTTAAAGCCCTTCCCAAAGGGTGACCAATTCTACTGTGTAATATTACTGTTATCCAAACAGTGTGACCAAGGTTAAGTCTATTTAGGAGTGGCCTATACAGTGTCACCAAATACATATGCAAGTACTCTAGGAGCTTATATATCTCTACACAAAAACAGCCAAAATTAATAGGTTTAAATATATTTAATAATAAGTAATAAAGGCACAAAACAATGCTCATTAACTCGACACAGTGACAATAGAGTTTAGAATCACAGGAAATACTTTAAAATAGCACTGCAGAACAGTCTCACATAAATACAGAAAACATCTAGACTACTCTTGCTATATTCCTATCTGTCTCTATGAGATACTATGCCCTAAATGTCTTATTTACACAGCCAGGCTGATACAAGTGCTGACTGGATGTGTTCAGATCCAGACACAAATACAAAATGCCCTGACTTTTTCTTTGAGATAGCTCTTAAATTAACAATACACATTACTGCTGAATCATCTCAGATTACATCATTCTTGTCATCTCTGCCTAAGTTTCTCAGGTTAGCAGGAACTTACATTTTAACAGGTCTCTATTAAAATACTTATCTCTCAGAAGCTGGCAATTCTCTCTTAGAAGCTTGCCTGAAACTGAAAGTCGTAAAACAATTACTCTGGAAACCTGTAATTACCTCTGTTTCCAGACAACAGAAAGAAGCCCCTAGCATAGACATCCTATATTTTAGCTGAGATAAACTAACTTTATAACACATTGTAAAACTCTTTACTTATCAACTTATTTTCTTAGAATTTTGCAAGTTAACTTTGTATGTCCCAAATTCTACTATGAAACCATACATTTGCATTGACATATAGTTTATACACATTTCTGCTCTTTTCCAGCAGGGTGCACTGTGGTTACAATTTTGAAGCTCAGTACATAACATATAGTTTTCTTACATTTTTAAGGCAAGCATACAAATCATACTACTATTCACAAATGACATAGAATTATTTACAAAATTCTATCTGGCTGGCTGTCAGCCTTCACATGTAGTTCCTGTGGTATGGGGTTTGATCTCCTTAGCCCTCATTTGCCTACTGTGTGACCTTAAGCAAGTCACTTAACCAGGCAGCAACTGGGATTTGGGCTAGGCTTCTTAATGCTCTCCTGGACTGCAAGCATAGTAACTACTATGAAATCTATGAAATTAGATGAAGAAGGAAAGGGGTTAAATGGAGGTAGTAATGGAAAAGCAGCACAAAATCAGAAGGATATGGGAGAGGATCACATAAATAACTGAGAAATAATCATGGAAATAAGTGAGGTATAGTAAGAAATAAAGTTTAAGAAGTTAAAGGAAAAGGGACAGAGGCCTCTAATAAGAGAGAGAGAGGCGAATCAAAGAAATGTTAATGATAACAAGAGAGAGGTGAGAGTATCTCAAGTGGAAAGGGCATTATTATTTGCAAGGGACAGAAAAATGTGGGTGAAAGAACAGGAGACAAAATAAGAGGCTGAAAAAATGACAATGCGAATGCAGTGAAAGAGGAAGTAAAAGAAACTGACAATGATAGCTCTATCTCTTACAGACTAACACCAATCGTGAATTCAGATAACTATGGAAATGTCATTATGCAAACAGAAATGCCATAGAAGTGGTTGCTGGTGTAAGGAAGGCCAAAGTAGCAGCCGGTTTGGTGAATTTTAAAACTATGACTAAAGCTCCATGGCCAGTATGCACAGTAGCAAGTACTACCTTTTCACAGGTCATGCATCAGATAAACAGGAACATAACTACCTACAACTCTCTCCCTACCTATACATTCTACAACCACACTATCTGCCCATCCCTACCCCTCCCTGCGTCCTCTCACTACACTCTATTTCTCTCTTCTTCCTAGCCCATCCCACACTCAAAAATAAAATGTTGATAAACCTTGTCTTTGTCTTCTCTCTTATATGGTATGTAGTGCTGTCCTTTATCAGGTTAGGAACTATATTATTTTTGTCTGTCTTTTGGTTAACATAATGATGTGCTTTTGCCAAAATCCCTGTGTATCCTAGCATCCCACATGCTGATCAGTATGCCAGGTCAACAATATAACTTTCCCTATTACCGTATATCAATTTCTGTTTATCTTGTTAATTAACACTATTTCACATAATGTATTTATATGTACTATAGTGGAACTTTTCTACCCAGGCCTCTGCTGAAAATGGGCTTGTCTGACCAGTCGGACCTTCCCGGTAAATACATGTAAAATAAATAATAAATAAATAACCTAAGCTCACTTACCGGAACTTGCAACTTGCAAATAATATTCACCAGACAAAGAAAAGAAAAGCAACAATAAAATGTTTTAAGGCACTCTGACATTCTGACAGCGAGTGCACTATCATAAACCAACTTCTGCAAGTTAACCTGAAGGTGATATTAACTCCCCCTCCATAAAAAAGAAAAGGCTTCTAACTTATAAAAAAAAAATTAAATTATAAGGGGGTATCACCCCTCTATATATTATGCAACTGAAAGAAAGTAAAAGTACTAACGGTTGGAAGGTTAAGGGGGACTGGAAGCCCCCTTTACCCTAAGTCCACCTTTATATGGTTAAGACAATCCATTCTCTCTCCCTACACTATACCCTAAGGGATCTGAAAACAGCATCTATGAAGTTAAATATGCACACTCTAGGGTTACCATCTGTCCCTTTTTATGCAGGACAGTCCCTATGTGGATACTTTTGTTCTGTGGGGGGAAAATAGCAAATGTCCTGTGATTTTTAGGGAAAAAAATGTTTACTACTGTTCCTGTAGTAGTTGCATAAAACAATTACTTTGTATCTAAAACACTATTATGATATTAAAAAAAGAAAAGAAAATGCTCACATGCTGTAAGAGTGAAATATAGTTATAGTAGAAAAAGCATGAATTGTATGGGGAAAACATGATAGGAAACAAACTAGAAATAACATATTAAGCAAAAAAAGGACTTTTTCAGAACAGAAAATGGGTTTGTAGGGGTGGTTGCAGAAGATAACACTTTTTCATAAACCTAGTGAATCTGACACTTCACATGTATCATCTGACCTTTACATTACAAAAGAAAAGTAACATAAATGACATTTTTCTACTTGACTACAGTTAGAAAATGAAGATATAGGAAAGTACACCTTAAGAAATAAACAATCTTTTAAGCTATATGGTTGACACTAAATTTTGAGATGGGCTAGGAAACTAAAAAGAATTGGCAAAGAAATGCTGAAGGATACTTATAGAACTGGCATAAGGTTCCATATAGAAAATAAAAGAAGTTATGTACTCACCATAACGTTCCATGTGAGTTGTTCATCTCCAAAATCCAACGAAAGAGGCAACACCACAGCTTGTAGCAAAAACGTTTAATAATCCAAGTCAATCAGATAAAAGTAGTGGGCGCTTTCACGTTTCAAAGAACATTTCATCAGACTTTAACAATTCAGTATTCATCTAACTATGTTAAATACCATTGCTCATTTCATCTGCTCCAATCAATTACAGAAATTGCTCATGACATCACCAAACAATTAAATAAACATTTAAAGCTCAGTCCCACTCACACATATCAGTTAAAAAACACAATGCATATAGTACAATATTAAAAACAACCTACCTAAAATTTTCCTAAAATATGTATGTGTACATGTATGTTGTGTCTTTCGGCTTTTCCCGGTTAGGGGTCGCAACAGCGGAACTCCGGTCCGCTAATGATTGGCAGTAGATTTTTATGTGCCGAGTTGCCAGCCCTGACGCACAACCTTCAACAAAGGTACGCCCATTCACGCATGTCGCCACACAGAAGACGCTTAAGCTGAGAATCGAACAGAACAACGTCTTACTGTGAGGCGACAACGCTACCGCAGCACCACCACCGCAGTTTATGTATGTATATAAAAATGTGACATGTTATGAATAATGGCATAATGCATAAATTCAAGTTTATGGCTATAGAATTAGTAAATAAAACAGGTAGACTAGGTAATATCAAGAACTACACAGAAGAACAGGAAAATGGATAATGCGGCTTCAGTCACATAGGGCACATGGGTTGAATGACAAAATAACAATAAAAACATATTTAGCAGCCCATCCATATACACATTAAAGGTATGATTATGCCTTAAAAACTGGAGTGGAATGGTTTTAGTTATATGAAGTTTTAAAGCTTTAGTTAATATATTTATTTATGAATGTATTATTTATGAATGCATTATTGATATATATAAGTATATACGCATACATATTTTAGGAAAACACAGAAAAATGTGGTCTTGAATGGGAGTTAGAACAGACTTCTTGAGATTAATGGTGAATCCCAGAATGTGCAGGAGGAGTATGGCAAAGCATAGATCCTGCAGAAGCTTGGACAGGAAGGGAATTAAGACAGGAAACTGACTCTGGAGGGAAAGTATCTAGAAAGAAGCGATCTTTTGAAAGGTGTTGAGAAATGAGAGGTCTAGGATAGGTTTCCATGACCCCTCTTTTCTGGAAACCAGAAACATCCTGGAGTAAAACCCTGTTCCTCATTGAGATTCTGGAATGGGACGAATGGTTCCCTAATCCAACAGATCCTGCAGAACCACAGAAAAGTGACGAAGTTGGTTTGGAGGATGTTGAGGAAGGGATTTCCACACAACATAACCATGATGGATAATGGAAAGTAAACAAGAGTCTGAAGTAATTACTGTTGCCAGTCAGAAAAAAACTTGAGGGACAGATGAATCTGGATGAGGGGAGGGGGACAAACTATGTCAGATGGAGGCACATTTTCCTGAAAAGAGAGCTTTTGATTCTTAGAAGTCTGGATGGGTTTATCAGAAAATATGTGCTTAGGTACCCTTTTCCCTTTAGAAGGCTGACGAGGTTGTCTATGAACAAAGCAGATTTAGAAGAATAGTTTCTCCAAAATTTGGGGATAGAAGAAACTAAAATTTGTTTATGGTCTTGCATAACTTTACCTTTGTTGAACAGAGTCTTAAACAGCTTACAAACAGACTTTTATTACTTAAAACTTCAAAACAACCAGTAAGCGCTTTCATTCCCTTATTGGAACTTCTTCAGACCTAAATGCACAATTACTAACTCCATTTAAATACTTAATTAGCTTACATGTGACTCACAGCTTAATGCATTAACCCTTCCCTTTTTAAAACTACCTTAAAACTATTTGTACCAAGTTTACCTCCTAGTGTAGAAATATTTATACATGCTTTTAAAAAAGACCTGTATGATGGTTACAGTTGTGAGGAACGTAAAGTATGCAGCAATCTGTCCAAGGACGAGCAATTGGCTCTATATAATTTGCGAAGGAATGACAGTATAGCGATTCGCCCATCTGATAAGGGTGGGCCAGTTGTGATATTGGATGCTGACTATTACCATCTGGAAATACAAAGTATGTTAGCTGATGCAAGTGTTTACAAGACTGTTTCATCAAGTACTGTACAGTCTATGATGAATCATATTAATGATACACTTTATGAAACTATGTGTTTAGCTATTATGACTAAGCTTTGGCCGGTTAAGACCTGCATGCTATCAACTTGAACGCATAAGTGAAGCTAAGTAACTTTTATCTGCACTTTTTAAAGTAATTTGTTTGTGTTGCATTGAGGAATATCTAGCTGGAAGCTGTGACTCTGTTTTTCAGTAGTACATGTGGTATTTTCAGTTAAGGCTTGTTAAAAACCTGCATAGCCAGTGATAGGTGGGGGTAGTTTCCTTCATTGTTATTCAGTTTCTGTCTTATACAAGTGGTACAGTGAATTATCTTCTGTTTAAACTGTGAGCTTTGGCCGGTAAGACCTGCATGCTATCAACTTGAACACATAAGTGAAGCTAAGTAACTTTTATCTGCACTTTTTAAAGTAATTTGTTTGTGTTGCATTGAGGAATATCTAGCTGGAAGCTGTGACTCTGTTTTTCAGTAGTACATGTGGTATTTTCAGTTAAGGCTTGTTAAAAACCTGCATAGCCAGTGATAGGTGGGGTAGTTTCCTTCATTGTTATTCAGTTTCTGTCTTATACAAGTGGTACAGTGAATTATCTTCTGTTTAAACTGTGAGCTTTGGTGGTTAAGACCTGCATGCTATCAACTTGAACGCATAAGTGAAGCTAAGTAACTTTTATCTGCACTTTTTAAAGTAATTTGTTTGTGTTGCATTGAGGAATATCTAGCTGGAAGCTGTGACTCTGTTTTCAGTAGTACATGTGGTATTTTCAGTTAAGGCTTGTTAAAAACCTGCATAGCCAGTGATAGGTGGGGTAGTTTCCTTCATTGTTATTCAGTTTCTGTCTTATACAAGTGGTACAGTGAATTATCTTCTGTTTAAACTGTGAGCTTTGGCAGGTTAAGACCTGCATGCTATCAACTTGAACGCATAAGTGAAGCTAAGTAACTTTTATCTGCACTTTTTAAAGTAATTTGTTTGTGTTGCATTGAGGAATATCTAGCTGGAAGCTGTGACTCTGTTTTTCAGTAGTACATGTGGTATTTTCAGTTAAGGCTTGTTAAAAACCTGCATAGCCAGTGATAGGTGGGGTAGTTTCCTTCATTGTTATTCAGTTTCTGTCTTATACAAGTGGTACAGTTAATTATCTTCTGTTTAAACTGTGAGCTTTGGCCGGTAAGACCTGCATGCTATCAACTTGAACGCATAAGTGAAGCTAAGTAACTTTTATCTGCACTTTTTAAAGTAATTTGTTTGTGTTGCATTGAGGAATATCTAGCTGGAAGCTGTGACTCTGTTTTCAGTAGTACATGTGGTATTTTCAGTTAAGGCTTGTTAAAAACCTGCATAGCCAGTGATAGGTGGGGTAGTTTCCTTCATTGTTATTCAGTTTCTGTCTTATACAAGTGGTACAGTGAATTATCTTCTGTTTAAACTGTGAGCTTTGGCCGGTTAAGACCTGCATGCTATCAACTTGAACGCATAAGTGAAGCTAAGTAACTTTTATCTGCACTTTTTAAAGTAATTTGTTTGTGTTGCATTGAGGAATATCTAGCTGGAAGCTGTGACTCTGTTTTTCAGTAGTACATGTGGTATTTTCAGTTAAGGCTTGTTAAAAACCTGCATAGCCAGTGATAGGTGGGGTAGTTTCCTTCATTGTTATTCAGTTTCTGTCTTATACAAGTGGTACAGTGAATTATCTTCTGTTTAAACTGTGAGCTTTGGCAGGTTAAGACCTGCATGCTATCAACTTGAACGCATAAGTGAAGCTAAGTAACTTTTATCTGCACTTTTTAAAGTAATTTGTTTGTGTTGCATTGAGGAATATCTAGCTGGAAGCTGTGACTCTGTTTTTCAGTAGTACATGTGGTATTTTCAGTTAAGGCTTGTTAAAAACCTGCATAGCCAGTGATAGGTGGGGTAGTTTCCTTCATTGTTATTCAGTTTCTGTCTTATACAAGTGGTACAGTGAATTATCTTCTGTTTAAACTGTGAGCTTTGGCAGGTTAAGACCTGCATGCTATCAACTTGAACGCATAAGTGAAGCTAAGTAACTTTTATCTGCACTTTTTAAAGTAATTTGTTTGTGTTGCATTGAGGAATATCTAGCTGGAAGCTGTGACTCTGTTTTTCAGTAGTACATGTGGTATTTTCAGTTAAGGCTTGTTAAAAACCTGCATAGCCAGTGATAGGTGGGGTAGTTTCCTTCATTGTTATTCAGTTTCTGTCTTATACAAGTGGTACAGTGAATTATCTTCTGTTTAAACTGTGAGCTTTGGCAGGTTAAGACCTGCATGCTATCAACTTGAACGCATAAGTGAAGCTAAGTAACTTTTATCTGCACTTTTTAAAGTAATTTGTTTGTGTTGCATTGAGGAATATCTAGCTGGAAGCTGTGACTCTGTTTTTCAGTAGTACATGTGGTATTTTCAGTTAAGGCTTGTTAAAAACCTGCATAGCCAGTGATAGGTGGGGTAGTTTCCTTCATTGTTATTCAGTTTCTGTCTTATACAAGTGGTACAGTGAATTATCTTCTGTTTAAACTGTGAGCTTTGGCAGGTTAAGACCTGCATGCTATCAACTTGAATGCATAAGTGAAGCTAAGTAACTTTTATCTGCACTTTTTAAAGTAATTTGTTTGTGTTGCATTGAGGAATATCTAGCTGGAAGCTGTGACTCTGTTTTTCAGTAGTACATGTGGTATTTTCAGTTAAGGCTTGTTAAAACCTGCATAGCCAGTGATAGGTGGGGGTAGTTTCCTTCATTGTTATTCAGTTTCTGTCTTATACAAGTGGTACAGTGAATTATCTTCTGTTTAAACTGTGAGCTTTGAGCGGTTAAGACCTGCATGCTATCAACTTGAACGCATAAGTGAAGCTAAGTAACTTTTATCTGCACTTTTTAAAGTAATTTGTTTGTGTTGCATTGAGGAATATCTAGCTGGAAGCTGTGACTCTGTTTTTCAGTAGTACATGTGGTATTTTCAGTTAAGGCTTGTTAAAACCTGCATAGCCAGTGATAGGTGGGGGTAGTTTCCTTCATTGTTATTCAGTTTCTGTCTTATACAAGTGGTACAGTGAATTATCTTCTGTTTAAACTGTGAGCTTTGGCAGGTTAAGACCTGCATGCTATCAACTTGAACGCATAAGTGAAGCTAAGTAACTTTTATCTGCACTTTTTAAAGTAATTTGTTTGTGTTGCATTGAGGAATATCTAGCTGGAAGCTGTGACTCTGTTTTTCAGTAGTACATGTGGTATTTTCAGTTAAGGCTTGTTAAAAACCTGCATAGCCAGTGATAGGTGGGGTAGTTTCCTTCATTGTTATTCAGTTTCTGTCTTATACAAGTGGTACAGTGAATTATCTTCTGTTTAAACTGTGAGCTTTGGCAGGTTAAGACCTGCATGCTATCAACTTGAATGCATAAGTGAAGCTAAGTAACTTTTATCTGCACTTTTTAAAGTAATTTGTTTGTGTTGCATTGAGGAATATCTAGCTGGAAGCTGTGACTCTGTTTTTCAGTAGTACATGTGGTATTTTCAGTTAAGGCTTGTTAAAAACCTGCATAGCCAGTGATAGGTGGGGTAGTTTCCTTCATTGTTATTCAGTTTCTGTCTTATACAAGTGGTACAGTGAATTATCTTCTGTTTAAACTGTGAGCTTTGGCAGGTTAAGACCTGCATGCTATCAACTTGAACGCATAAGTGAAGCTAAGTAACTATTATCTGCACTTTTAAAGTAATTTGTTTGTGTTGCATTGAGGAATATCTAGCTGGAAGCTGTGACTCTGTTTTTCAGTAGTACATGTGGTATTTTCAGTTAAGGCTTGTTAAAAACCTGCATAGCCAGTGATAGGTGGGGTAGTTTCCTTCATTGTTATTCAGTTTCTGTCTTATACAAGTGGTACAGTGAATTATCTTCTGTTTAAACTGTGAGCTTTGGCAGGTTAAGACCTGCATGCTATCAACTTGAATGCATAAGTGAAGCTAAGTAACTTTTATCTGCACTTTTTAAAGTAATTTGTTTGTGTTGCATTGAGGAATATCTAGCTGGAAGCTGTGACTCTGTTTTTCAGTAGTACATGTGGTATTTTCAGTTAAGGCTTGTTAAAAACCTGCATAGCCAGTGATAGGTGGGGTAGTTTCCTTCATTGTTATTCAGTTTCTGTCTTATACAAGTGGTACAGTGAATTATCTTCTGTTTAAACTGTGAGCTTTGGCCGGTTAAGACCTGCATGCTATCAACTTGAACGCATAAGTGAAGCTAAGTAACTTTTATCTGCACTTTTTAAAGTAATTTGTTTGTGTTGCATTGAGGAATATCTAGCTGGAAGCTGTGACTCTGTTTTTCAGTAGTACATGTGGTATTTTCAGTTAAGGCTTGTTAAAAACCTGCATAGCCAGTGATAGGTGGGGGTAGTTTCCTTCATTGTTATTCAGTTTCTGTCTTATACAAGTGGTACAGTGAATTATCTTCTGTTTAAACTGTGAGCTTTGGCAGGTTAAGACCTGCATGCTATCAACTTGAACGCATAAGTGAAGCTAAGTAACTTTTATCTGCACTTTTAAAGTAATTTGTTTGTGTTGCATTGAGGAATATCTAGCTGGAAGCTGTGACTCTGTTTTTCAGTAGTACATGTGGTATTTTCAGTTAAGGCTTGTTAAAAACCTGCATAGCCAGTGATAGGTGGGGTAGTTTCCTTCATTGTTATTCAGTTTCTGTCTTATACAAGTGGTACAGTGAATTATCTTCTGTTTAAACTGTGAGCTTTGGCAGGTTAAGACCTGCATGCTATCAACTTGAACGCATAAGTGAAGCTAAGTAACTTTTATCTGCACTTTTTAAAGTAATTTGTTTGTGTTGCATTGAGGAATATCTAGCTGGAAGCTGTGACTCTGTTTTTCAGTAGTACATGTGGTATTTTCAGTTAAGGCTTGTTAAAAACCTGCATAGCCAGTGATAGGTGGGGTAGTTTCCTTCATTGTTATTCAGTTTCTGTCTTATACAAGTGGTACAGTTAATTATCTTCTGTTTAAACTGTGAGCTTTGGCCGGTAAGACCTGCATGCTATCAACTTGAACACATAAGTGAAACTAAGTAACTTTTATCTGCACTTTTTAAAGTAATTTGTTTGTGTTGCATTGAGGAATATCTAGCTGGAAGCTGTGACTCTGTTTTTCAGTAGTACATGTGGTATTTTCAGTTAAGGCTTGTTAAAAACCTGCATAGCCAGTGATAGGTGGGGTAGTTTCCTTCATTGTTATTCAGTTTCTGTCTTATACAAGTGGTACAGTGAATTATCTTCTGTTTAAACTGTGAGCTTTGGCAGGTTAAGACCTGCATGCTATCAACTTGAACGCATAAGTGAAGCTAAGTAACTTTTATCTGCACTTTTTAAAGTAATTTGTTTGTGTTGCATTGAGGAATATCTAGCTGGAAGCTGTGACTCTGTTTTTCAGTAGTACATGTGGTATTTTCAGTTAAGGCTTGTTAAAAACCTGCATAGCCAGTGATAGGTGGGGTAGTTTCCTTCATTGTTATTCAGTTTCTGTCTTATACAAGTGGTACAGTGAATTATCTTCTGTTTAAACTGTGAGCTTTGGCCGGTTAAGACCTGCATGCTATCAACTTGAACGCATAAGTGAAGCTAAGTAACTTTTATCTGCACTTTTTAAAGTAATTTGTTTGTGTTGCATTGAGGAATATCTAGCTGGAAGCTGTGACTCTGTTTTTCAGTAGTACATGTGGTATTTTCAGTTAAGGCTTGTTAAAAACCTGCATAGCCAGTGATAGGTGGGGGTAGTTTCCTTCATTGTTATTCAGTTTCTGTCTTATACAAGTGGTACAGTGAATTATCTTCTGTTTAAACTGTGAGCTTTGGCAGGTTAAGACCTGCATGCTATCAACTTGAATGCATAAGTGAAGCTAAGTAACTTTTATCTGCACTTTTTAAAGTAATTTGTTTGTGTTGCATTGAGGAATATCTAGCTGGAAGCTGTGACTCTGTTTTTCAGTAGTACATGTGGTATTTTCAGTTAAGGCTTGTTAAAAACCTGCATAGCCAGTGATAGGTGGGGTAGTTTCCTTCATTGTTATTCAGTTTCTGTCTTATACAAGTGGTACAGTGAATTATCTTCTGTTTAAACTGTGAGCTTTGGCCAGTTAAGACCTGCATGCTATCAACTTGAATGCATAAGTGAAGCTAAGTAACTTTTATCTGCACTTTTTAAAGTAATTTGTTTGTGTTGCATTGAGGAATATCTAGCTGGAAGCTGTGACTCTGTTTTCAGTAGTACATGTGGTATTTTCAGTTAAGGCTTGTTAAGAACCTGCATAGCCAGTGATAGGTGGGGTAGTTTCCTTCATTGTTATTCAGTTTCTGTCTTATACAAGTGGTACAGTGAATTATCTTCTGTTTAAACTGTGAGCTTTGGCCGGTTAAGACCTGCATGCTATCAACTTGAACGCATAAGTGAAGCTAAGTAACTTTTATCTGCACTTTTTAAAGTAATTTGTTTGTGTTGCATTGAGGAATATCTAGCTGGAAGCTGTGACTCTGTTTTTCAGTAGTACATGTGGTATTTTCAGTTAAGGCTTGTTAAAAACCTGCATAGCCAGTGATAGGTGGGGTAGTTTCCTTCATTGTTATTCAGTTTCTGTCTTATACAAGTGGTACAGTGAATTATCTTCTGTTTAAACTGTGAGCTTTGGCCAGTTAAGACCTGCATGCTATCAACTTGAATGCATAAGTGAAGCTAAGTAACTTTTATCTGCACTTTTTAAAGTAATTTGTTTGTGTTGCATTGAGGAATATCTAGCTGGAAGCTGTGACTCTGTTTTCAGTAGTACATGTGCTATTTTCAGTTAAGGCTTGTTAAAAATCTGCATAGCCAGTGATAGGTGGGAGTAGTTTCCTTCATTGTTATTCAGTTTCTGTCTTATACAAGTGGTACAGTGAATTATCTTCTGTTTAAACTGTGAGCTTTGGCAGGTTAAGACCTGCATGCTATCAACTTGAACGCATAAGTGAAGCTAAGTAACTTTTATCTGCACTTTTAAAGTAATTTGTTTATGTTGCATTGAGGAATATCTAGCTGGAAGCTGTGACTCTGTTTTCAGTAGTACATGTGGTATTTTCAGTTAAGGCTTGTTAAAAACCTGCATAGCCAGTGATAGGTGGGGTAGTTTCCTTCATTGTTATTCAGTTTCTGTCTTATACAAGTGGTACAGTGAATTATCTTCTGTTTAAACTGTGAGCTTTGGTCGGTTAAGACCTGCATGCTATCAACTTGAAAGCATAAGTGAAGCTAAGTAACTTTTATCTGCACTTTTTAAAGTAATTTGTTTGTGTTGCATTGAGGAATATCTAGCTGGAAGCTGTGACTCTGTTTTTCAGTAGTACATGTGGTATTTTCAGTTAAGGCTTGTTAAAAACCTGCATAGCCAGTGATAGGTGGGGGTAGTTTCCTTCATTGTTATTCAGTTTCTGTCTTATACAAGTGGTACAGTGAATTATCTTCTGTTTAAACTGTGAGCTTTGGCCGATAAGACCTGCATGCTATCAACTTGAACGCATAAGTGAAGCTAAGTAACTTTTATCTGCACTTTCTAAAGAAATTTGTTTGTGTTGCATTGAGGAATATCTAGCTGGAAGCTGTGACTCTGTTTTTCAGTAGTACATGTGGTATTTTCAGTTAAGGCTTGTTAAAAATCTGCATAGCCAGTGATAGGTGGGAGTAGTTTCCTTCATTGTTATTCAGTTTCTGTCTTATACAAGTGGTACAGTGAATTATCTTCTGTTTAAACTGTGAGCTTTGGCAGGTTAAGACCTGCATGCTATCAACTTGAACGCATAAGTGAAGCTAAGTAACTTTTATCTGCACTTTTAAAGTAATTTGTTTGTGTTGCATTGAGGAATATCTAGCTGGAAGCTGTGACTCTGTTTTTCAGTAGTACATGTGGTATTTTCAGTTAAGGCTTGTTAAAAACCTGCATAGCCAGTGATAGGTGGGGGTAGTTTCCTTCATTGTTATTCAGTTTCTGTCTTATACAAGTGGTACAGTGAATTATCTTCTGTTTAAACTGTGAGCTTTGGCCGGTTAAGACCTGCATGCTATCAACTTGAACGCATAAGTGAAGCTAAGTAACTTTTATCTGCACTTTTTAAAGTAATTTGTTTGTGTTGCATTGAGGAATATCTAGCTGGAAGCTGTGACTCTGTTTTTCAGTAGTACATGTGGTATTTTCAGTTAAGGCTTGTTAAAAACCTGCATAGCCAGTGATAGGTGGGGTAGTTTCCTTCATTGTTATTCAGTTTCTGTCTTATACAAGTGGTACAGTGAATTATCTTCTGTTTAAACTGTGAGCTTTGGCCAGTTAAGACCTGCATGCTATCAACTTGAACGCATAAGTGAAGCTAAGTAACTTTTATCTGCACTTTTAAAGTAATTTGTTTGTGTTGCATTGAGGAATATCTAGCTGGAAGCTGTGACTCTGTTTTTCAGTAGTACATGTGGTATTTTCAGTTAAGGCTTGTTAAAAACCTGCATAGCCAGTGATAGGTGGGGGTAGTTTCCTTCATTGTTATTCAGTTTCTGTCTTATACAAGTGGTACAGTGAATTATCTTCTGTTTAAACTGTGAGCTTTGGCCGGTTAAGACCTGCATGCTATCAACTTGAGTGCATAAGTGAAGCTAAGTAACTTTTATCTGCACTTTTTAAAGTAATTTGTTTGTGTTGCATTGAGGAATATCTAGCTGGAAGCTGTGACTCTGTTTTCAGTAGTACATGTGGTATTTTCAGTTAAGGCTTGTTAAAAACCTGCATAGCCAGTGATAGGTGGGGTAGTTTCCTTCATTGTTATTCAGTTTCTGTCTTATACAAGTGGTACAGTGAATTATCTTCTGTTTAAACTGTGAGCTTTGGCCGGTTAAGACCTGCATGCTATCAACTTGAACGCATAAGTGAAGCTAAGTAACTTTTATCTGCACTTTTTAAAGTAATTTGTTTGTGTTGCATTGAGGAATATCTAGCTGGAAGCTGTGACTCTGTTTTTCAGTAGTACATGTGGTATTTTCAGTTAAGGCTTGTTAAAAACCTGCATAGCCAGTGATAGGTGGGGGTAGTTTCCTTCATTGTTATTCAGTTTCTGTCTTATACAAGTGGTACAGTGAATTATCTTCTGTTTAAACTGTGAGCTTTGGCAGGTTAAGACCTGCATGCTATCAACTTGAACGCATAAGTGAAGCTAAGTAACTTTTATCTGCACTTTTTAAAGTAATTTGTTTGTGTTGCATTGAGGAATATCTAGCTGGAAGCTGTGACTCTGTTTTTCAGTAGTACATGTGGTATTTTCAGTTAAGGCTTGTTAAAAACCTGCATAGCCAGTGATAGGTGGGGTAGTTTCCTTCATTGTTATTCAGTTTCTGTCTTATACAAGTGGTACAGTGAATTATCTTCTGTTTAAACTGTGAGCTTTGGCAGGTTAAGACCTGCATGCTATCAACTTGAATGCATAAGTGAAGCTAAGTAACTTTTATCTGCACTTTTAAAGTAATTTGTTTGTGTTGCATTGAGGAATATCTAGCTGGAAGCTGTGACTCTGTTTTTCAGTAGTACATGTGGTATTTTCAGTTAAGGCTTGTTAAAAACCTGCATAGCCAGTGATAGGTGGGGTAGTTTCCTTCATTGTTATTCAGTTTCTGTCTTATACAAGTGGTACAGTGAATTATCTTCTGTTTAAACTGTGAGCTTTGGCCGGTTAAGACCTGCATGCTATCAACTTGAACGCATAAGTGAAGCTAAGTAACTTTTATCTGCACTTTTTAAAGTAATTTGTTTGTGTTGCATTGAGGAATATCTAGCTGGAAGCTGTGACTCTGTTTTTCAGTAGTACATGTGGTATTTTCAGTTAAGGCTTGTTAAAACCTGCATAGCCAGTGATAGGTAGGGGTAGTTTCCTTCATTGTTATTCAGTTTCTGTCTTATACAAGTGGTACAGTGAATTATCTTCTGTTTAAACTGTGAGCTTTGGCCGGTTAAGACCTGCATGCTATCAACTTGAACGCATAAGTGAAGCTAAGTAACTTTTATCTGCACTTTTTAAAGTAATTTGTTTGTGTTGCATTGAGGAATATCTAGCTGGAAGCTGTGACTCTGTTTTTCAGTAGGTTCCCGCCCACCCTCCCTGTTTTTATGTTGGTGTTAATCTTGGAGGCTTTGAAACTACCCGCCCCTCTTGTAAATTTGCACTTGGATACTCCTCCTGCTCACTCAAAAAAAAAAAATGTACCTGCTTTTACTGTATTTGTGTTTCTTCCTACTTTATTTTGCTTTTGCATCATCTTAAAAGTACTCAATTGTATTTATTACTGCTCGGTGTAACTCACTCTAAGCCTTTTAGTTTAAGCACTTGGGCTTCAGACCAGTTGTTTTACATTAAGAATGTTTGTGCTCTGCACTGTAGTGGCAGGACAGGTAGCTTACATCCTTCTAAGTTGGGAACTGCTGATTGAGGGCTCAGTGTTTGTTATTCTAAAAGTGTATTAATTCTGGTTTAAGCACTTGGGCTTCAGGCCAGTTATTTTACATTAAGAGGGTTCGTGGTCTGCACTCTTGTGGGAGGAGAGGCTAGACTCTACCCTTCTGAGCTGGGAATTTCTGGTTAAAGGCTTATAGTGCCTGCATATCTGAACTGCTTCTTACTAAATTGGTACACTTTGTTTGCTGTAGCATAGACTAGATCCAGGCCTGCTGAATCTAGCTTTGTTTGTATAACTTGAGCACTTATCCAGGCATTCTTTAAAGTATTCAATTGTATTTATTACTGCTTGGTAGTAACTTGATTAAAGTGTAGCTATCATTCTAAGTCTTTTGGATTAAGCACTTGGGCTCAGACCAGTTGTTTTACATTAGGAAGGTTTGTGGCCTGCACTGTGGTGGCAGGATAGGTAGCTTACATCCTTCTAAGTTGGGAACTGCTGATTGAGGGCTCAGTGTCTGTCATTCTAAAAGTGTATTAGTTCTGGTTTAAGCACTTGGGCTTCAGGCCAGTTATTTTACATTAAGAAGGTTAGTGGTCTGCACTCTTGTGGGAGGAGAGGCTGGACTCTGCCCTTCTGAGCTCGGAATTTCTGGTTAAAGGCTTATAGTGCCTGCATATTTGAACTGTTTCTTTCTAAATTGGTACACCTTGTTTGCTGTAGCATAGACTAGATCCAGGCCTGCTGAATCTAGCTTTGTTTGTATGCTTGTTTGCTTGTTATTTCCCTGAAACGCTAATTCCACCTAAAACGTGGCTTTTCAGCGCTTCTGTGGATCCCTAGTGACATCTGCATTGCTTACTGTACTTATTTCCTTGTTTCACTTGAAAGAAAGTTACTGTTTGTCATTTTTGCATTTAAGTTACCTGTAACACATTGCATTTAAGTTACCTGGCACTTGCTCACTAAAGCAGTTATATAAGTCAGCACTAAAAAATTAAAAGCACTACACCCTCACAAACTCCCCTTGAGTACCTTGTTCCCCATTGGCTCTTTTTTTCAATTATAAAGGAATTCCCAATACTATTCTAGCATGTCCAAAGGTCAGTTGTCAATCTCCTCTCTGGTCCAGCTGGTGAATCTGGGAATCTTGAGGCAATGTTACAACTGCCTCATGTACACAGACAACCCTCTCCTCCTCCCAACAAATTCCAACACATGTGAGAGATGCAACCATATAGCCAAACTGGAGGCTAAGCTCTCTCAACTCAGTACTGGCGAAACCTGTCAGGAGGAGAAGGAAACCACACTCACTACAACTCCAGTCTCACATAGACCTACCACAACAGCAAACCAAACACATAAACACACAAAAACATACTCGGAGGCTCTAAATAAAAATCTGCCTAAGCAGCAGAGACCTCCAAAGCAGACACCCAAGCAACCGCTACCCCAAAACAAAACACGTGCAACACTTAGCTCACAAAGCCAGTGTGCCGAACAGTCACAGCCCTTAAGGCTAAACAATACACCTGATACACTTGTAATAGGTGACTCTATCGTCAGGCACACTGACGTCCCGCTCACCAGGCTGAACAAGGAGAAGGTCACGGTGAGCTGCCTGTCGGGCGCTAGGATCCGCCACATAACACAAGCACTCAGGTCACTCCAAGGCAAGTACAAATATGACTCAGTCATTGTCCATGCTGGTGTGAATGACCTGAGATGTACCTCCCTGGACTACATGAAAAGAGACATAGAGGAGCTCTCTGAGCATGTGGCCCAGGCCGGTATGACCCTGACCTTGAGTAGCATCTTACCCTCACCAAGAATGATGCCACAATATGAAGACAAGATGATCAATTTCAACAATTGGCTTAAGTATTGGTGTCATTCAAAGGGGATCCAATGCCTGTCAGCCTGGGATGACATGCTCGACAAGCCACGATGCTTCGCTAGGGACGGCTTGCACCTGTCACCCCTGGGCTTTCGGATATTGGCAAAGGCTCTTGCTACCCCATAGTGCCTTTCTTAGGCAAGGCTCAAAAGACAAACCCACCTCCATAGGTATCACAAGGGGTAAGAAACTAAGAGTAATGCTACTCAACGCTAGAAGTCTAAACCTCAAGATGCATGCACTCGAAACTCTCCTTAGTATGGAGAACATCGATATCTGTGCAGTAACAGAAACCTGGTTCAAGGCTCGAGAGCACCCCAGCACTACCAGGTTATACCTCATACCATGCTTTTCGCCCCAAAACCTGGACCGAACCAGAAAAGGAGGAGTATCAATATTAGTCAAAGATACCCACACCTCCAGGTTGGTGGCACAGCCTGAAGCATCAGAGACTATCCATGTGCAACTAACAGTGGGTAAAACTGCCTTCCAGTTTATAGCCTGCTACAGACCACCCTCCCAAACCCAGGAACCCCATTCGGCCTTCCTGAGAACACTGGAAAATATGAAGGTCTCTCCAAACACCATTATATTGGGTGACTTCAACTACCCAAACATAGACTGGGAGCATTACTCTAGCTCCAACACCCTAGCTCAAAGGTTCCTAGAATTTATAAACTCAAATGCTATGGAACAACTTGTTACCACTCCCACAAGAGGGGAAACATACTGGACCTGATCATCACCAACATGGGGACTCTATGCTCCAGACCAGAAGTGTATCCCTCACTGGTAAGATCAGACCATAAACTAATCTCACTGGATATTCACATCCCGACCCCACCCCCCCTACCCAGAAAACCACAGTGAAAAACTTCTCTAAAGCAAATTTCACACTCCTCAAAACCGAGGTGGAATCCTTCAAAGCCCCCGGGCCTGTGGAAAATACGGCCCAGACTGCAGAATCCTTTATAAACGCATTCTATGAACACCTTCAGGAATTAATGGATCATGCAATCCCAAATAAAACCAAGACCCAATCCTCCAAAGGCAGACGTCCTGTCTGGTGGACCCCAGCCATAAACAAACTATACAATAGAAGGAGGAACCTACTACATGATGGAGCAAAATCCCAAAAAGGGAAGGCATCTCTGATCAGTGTTAGCAAAAAACTATGGGCACTCATAAAATCGTCTAAGGCCAGCTTCGAGAGAAAAATTGCACAGGACACTAAGGATAATCATAAGGCTTTCTTTAGTTATGTTAGGAACCTGAGTGGGAATTCCCAGATATGCTCAGAATTAGTCCAAAATGACAAAAAATACACCAAACCCACAGACATTGCCAACATCCTAGCTGACAGGTTCAGCGCAAACTCCCCTCCCCACCAAAAGGGCAAATATCTATCTAAGCAGAGTGCTGCCCCCCTGCATCTCAGGTGCTCAGGTAAGAGCCGCCCTCTCCAAAGCAAAAAACACAGCATCAATGGGACCAGACGGTGTCCTGGGCTGCGTCTTACATGAACTCCAAGAAGAGCTAAACCCAAACATAAAACTACTGTTCAATCTCAGCCTTACCACAGGATATGTACCCAAAGAGTGGCGTACAGCAACAGTGGTCCCTCTCCACAAAGGTGGTGCCTCAACGGATCCTGGAAACTATCGCCCCATAAGCCTGTCTAGCTTGGTCTGCAAAGCTATGGAAAGGATCATCATGGACCTCATAAGAAAAGATATTGGGGACCTACAGACACTGGATCCTACCCAGTTTGGCTTTGTTATGGGCAGATCCTGCCTCTTAAACCTGGTCGATTTCTTTGAAACAGTCACCAAGGCCATTGACGAGGGGAAGGTGGTCCACACAGCCTACCTGGACCTCGCAAAAGCCTTCGATACAATACCCCACTCGGGCATTATAGATAAGCTCACCAGCTTAAATATAAACCCCTCTGTCACTAGATGGGTTGCAAACTGGCTCAAGGACAGAAGCCACATGGTTAGAATTGCTGGAACCATGTCAGACTCCAAACCAGTTACAAGTGGTGTCCTACAAGGCTCAGTCCTGGGACCTCTCCTGTTCGGTATATATTTCTCGGAGGTACAGGCCAACACGGAAGGACTGTGGCTGACCAAGTTCGCAGATGACTGCAAACTGGGCACTATAATCGACTCTCCAGCCGACACAAGCATCCTCCAAAAGGGACTCATAGAAACAGACAACTGGTGCCAGAGCCATGGCCTCAAGCTAAACGCCAAAAAGTGTATAGTCATCCCCTTTGGCAAAACAAAGTGCCCACAAATTACCACATAGGTGGTAATCCATTAAATCTGGAAGAAGTAATTAGGGACCTGGGGACCCAAGTTGATAGCAATCTCTCATTTGACAACCACGTGGCCAAAGTGGTTAGAAAAACATTTTATATAGCCCACCTAATCATGAAGGGATTCACATCTAGATCAGGGGAGGTCATCGTGCCTCTTTACTCATCCCTCATCAGGCCCATAATTGAGTACAATGCCCCTTTTGGGATGTACCTTAGCAGATAGCTGCAGCAACTGGAAAGACCCCAAAAGTACCTCACCAAGAGGATCAAAGGGCTCAGACAGATGCCATACGCTGCCTGGTTAAAGAAACTCCAGCTCTACTCAGTGGCATACCGCCTGCTCAGAGGCGATCTGTGCCTGACATATAAAGCCATGTCCAACCCGGAATTAATGGACATGCTGCACCTCAGAAAATCCAAATCCCATCGAGCTACGCCAGAGACTTGAACCTCAGCACTGAAATAAATAGGACATGCTGGAGGGACAGATTCATAACCCAGAGGCTCCCTTCACTCTGGAATAAAATCCCAGTCCAGGTTAGGCAGAGTCCCTCACTGACTCTCTTCAAGAAGAATCTTGATGAGTGGATGGAGGATTGTAGGTTTACCCCGGGTATCACTTCTGTGTCACTGTTAGACAGAGGCACAGTATACTATCCTCGAAAGAGGGCATAGCAAAATTAATTTAAAATGGGTGGTGAAAGCCAAACACACTCTGGCTAGGCTTATAAATGCCCTAGGGCAGATAGCCTAGTATGAACCTATGAACCTATAGAGAGTTATTTGAATTTTTTTCTAGTGGATAAACCACTTATTCCTCAGAGGCACAGACTTCCCAAAATACATTAAACATCCTACTAAGCCTAAATTTAGGCCGATAGTAGCTGGAGCAGGATGGCTCACGGAGCCGATCGCAATATATTTAGAAAAACAGCTTAGAGTGGTTTTGGATGATAGTCCAGTAGTACTTAAAGACACTGTGCATTTTTTAAGTGATTTACATAAGGTACCCACAGGGCCCATGAAAGAAAAGTTTGATTTGTTGGTGACCTCGGATGTTGTATCTTTGTTCACATGCATTCCTAACCAGGAGGGAATTTCCATGGTTAAGGCATGTTTGACAAGGAATGGCAAATATGGGAAGCAACAGATATATTTTATCTGTATGTTACTGGAAGTGGTACTTGAACATAACGCTTTTCTGTTCAAAGATACTTGCTATTGGCAAATAGCAGGGGTGGCTATGGGCACTAGTTGTGCCAACTCTTATACAAATTTAGTAATGATGGAATGGGAACAGCAAAATGTACATGAAGGAGGTAATTCTCCAGTTCATTTTTATCAACGTTTTGTCGATGAACTTTTTATAGGTTGGAAAGGCGATGAGGTCAATCTATTAGAATTTGTACATACTCTAAACAGAAGTAATCACTTCCTCAGGTTTACTTTAAGTAAATCGGCTGTATCTACTGATTTTTTGGATGTGACAGTTTTGAAAACAGAAGAGGGTTTTATCCACTAGGATACACAGAAAGGATTGCTACTGTCCTTCCTTTCTTTATAGGGATAGTATTCTCCCGCCAGATATTTTTGCCAACATAGTGGAAGGTCAGGCATTAAGGATATCGCGCCTGTCCTGTGAGAACTCTGACTTTGTTCATGAATTGGACTACTTGAAAAATGCATTTATTGAGAGAGTTTACAGTCTACGAGTAATAGAGCAAGCTTATGTGAAGGTGAGAGGAGAGAGGGAAGGATGAGGGACTCCATATTTTTCTGATAAGAGTAGACTAAGAAAGATAAACAGCATGTTGATCAACGTACTCCAGTAGTACTATCTTACACTCAAGATGTGGACAGGATCATGAACATAGTAGGAATTGGCATATTTTAATGGTAGATAAGATCAGTGAACTTGTGGGTAAGCACCCTAGATTTATTTATAAAAACCGAAAGAATTTGAAATAGCAGCTTTGTTATCCTAGGATGGGTCACTCTTTGGACTATCTAGGAAGGCACACGTAAACGTGGAACCCGCATATGTTGTGAATATGTAGATACCAGACATTTATGGTGGTTAAGGACTAGGGCAGACTGCAATACCCATAATGTTGTGTATGTGGCTCAATGTGTTATCGGTTTCAAATATTATGTAGGAAAGATCAATCGCCGCTTGAGGGAAAGGATTAGAGATCACATTTATTGCATTAGGAGGGGACATGACTACAGTGCCTTAGCAAAGCAGGTTCTTATAGCAGGAGATGCACATACCTTCTTTTTTCAAGTTTTACACACACAGAAAGTATAAGACTTGGAGATGCAGTGAATAACACAAAGTGCAGAACTTCAGTGGATTTTACGGTTAGTGGCACATCGTGGGTCAGGTTTGAACGATTGTGTCCCCCTTAAGCCAGTACTGAAGAGCAGGAAATTAAACAGTTAAGTTTTGAATTTTTAAATGTGTGTTATGTCTTTGAATATGTTTCACGTTCAAAAAAGGTTTCATGTCTTTATAAGATTTTAATTAATGATTTTTGGAGGGATTTTATTGCCTTGTGATAGGCTCTTTTGTTAAGGGTCTAATGTATTTAAACTGTTTCTAGTTTATGTTATATGTGTCTGATGAAGTAATGTGGTTCATTACCAAAGCACTTGCACTTCTTTAAACATTTGATTTTATTAATGTTCTTTGCCTTCGGATATCTTGGACTTTTTGCTATTACACTACAACTAAACTACACCATAGACAGAACCTTTTGCAAGGGGGTGCTGCACCCCCCCTTGCTAATTACATATTCAACCTCCAAGACCATACCGCAGCTGGGAGTGGGCATGACCGCAAACCTAGATGTACTGCAATCGCACACAATTACTCATGCATCTTACTTGATGCACCAATGTTCGGTTTTGTGAAGTTTTGTTGTTTTGAATGTTTGGTATTCTGGTCTTGTTCTTTATATATATATATATATATATATATATATATATATATATATATATATATATATATATATAAAGGCATGTGTGTGCACATTTGTGTACAGGAGCCATTTATTTAACTGAATGGTGTTTTGGTTGACTAAGCAGATGGTCAACAGGGGTGCGATATTGTAAAATTCTCTCGGCTGAGGAATATGTCCTTTCCTCCAATACTGTGCAATCTGGCATTAGCATATATAATGACCATGGGGTGTGGAGATTAGATGTGTTTGTGTTTTTTTTTTTTTTTTTTAAACACTATCTGGCTAAGTTCCTTGCTAAAATTCAATAGGTAAACAAATGAAAGCTGAGGCAATCAAACACTGGACTACAAAAGAAGAAGCTCTGCAATAACTGTCAGCTGTGCTTGTCATGAAGACACCAAAAAATTATGCTTATGAGATACCAAAAGCATACAGCTAAGTCACTTGAGAAAAGTCTTGAGTATATACTTGGATGAGAAAAGTCTTGAGTATATACTTGGATATCAAACACAGTGCCTCAACATGTAATATACAGTGTCAGTAAGCCTAGGTGTATACTGGTATCAGGGAGAATTTAATGCTAACCATATAAAATCACAGCCTTGTTTTTCATTAATGCACCAAAACACTGTGAAGCAACAAACACATACAGCTAAACCACAAAGTTCTGAAAGTACTCATCTAATGAATGAGCTCAGGAAAACCATGCCAGCCTAAAATAGAAGTTAGTGCAGAAGATTAAGACTGTAAATTGTTACAAAGATACCTGTAGTCAAGGACAGTGCTCCAGGGTTGCCTCTAAAAAGATGTTTAGGACCTGTAAATATAGGCTTTGTAGTTGGATAGGTTTAAATAAAGGAGGTCAACAGCAAGCCTCCCTTAACAAAATAGGTTAGGTATGACAAAATGATCATTTGATAAACAAACAATTTGACAGAGCAATATAATAATTTAGCTCAAAAAAGTCAACTGCCATTCTTTCAAACACGACAAAAATATAGTGTGCTAAGGATGGGTGAATCCCTCATTGGGTAGCAACCATCAAAACAAAAAAAGCATGTGGACTAAAAGTTTCACCAAAAAAGACCCTCTTCTAGCAATCAGTTTGCTAACGTCAAATCACACACCTGTAGCACAGGATATTAGACAGGGAAAAGGGTTATCACTACTAATTATACTTACTGAAATTTTGTCTGCATTGTCTAGTAGCATGTCAACTGCTTTCTGAAACAAAAAAGAAAAACAAATGTTAAATTGAAAGTCAGTATCAGACTATGACTTAAAAATCAAAACAATTGTGTAATAATCTGCCAGATTTTCAGTTTATACTTCAGTAGGCCATGCTTACTGTATTAATTTTACTAATATGTTCTATAAACACATTTATATATGGCTTGCATATTCAATGCAAAAAATGTTAATCAGCACTAAAATTTAACCCAGCACCCTGTTTTCCTCTAGAAAGAACATACTATGGTAAATTTTAGGTCATTAAGTCTTTCTTTTTACCTACTTTATGATTAGCATATATTTATTTGCATTTGCAATTACAATTTATGTTTTAGACAATGCATTACAGAAGCATTTTGCACATGAATTTCCTTTTTCTGATACAGTCCAATAGTGCAGATATTTTTCCTGCTTTCAGATAATGTCAAACATCCGCCCATAAAGATAAGATCATTCCAGAACAGGTACTTATATGATAAATAACCATTAGTGGCAGGCATGTCAACCTTATAAGATGCACAGTAAAATGATAATGTAAGCTAGATCCATGGGTATACAGGGATAAATCCCTGATTATAATCCAAACAATATGGACTGGAATAAAACTTGGGTGTCTGTTGGAGCCAGAGTGGGAATGGTTGTGTGCCTATCATAAGAGGCAGAGAGAGGGATTGATCGGGGTCATCTAATGTCACAATCCCTCTCAGGAGGGGTGGTGACTCAAGCCACAGATCAAGTGGTAGCTCGGTCAGTAAGTTAATATGTTTTAGCATTCATCATGGGTGAATGGAAGCAGGCACAGTCGAGGGGAAGATGTAGTGCACTCATTGGTGACACCAGTTACACATCCCCCACTCAGGTGAGGGACAGCAGTCTACAATGTATCCCCTCAATATCAAGATACCAGCAAGGGCACAGACCATCCTGAAGGCTGTCTCATACCCCTTCTAGATGGCTGTTGCCCCAATGATGTTGCATCCAGTACAGGGGGAACAAACAGGTTTTAGCCTGCATGGGGAAGGCTTGCAGGTAAGCAAGCAATGGGGCAAAAAGCACAAAGAAAAGGAAATCAGTGAAGTTGCACTTTGTATGACATAAGCAATCTTATATTTATATAAACAAAAATACACCATGCCAACACAATCTCAGTTGCAAACATTATACATTACAAACCATGCTGACACAACTACAGCTGCAAACATTATACATCATTTATAATATATCCAGTCACTGTCAGTCAGCTATTACATAACTCATTAAATTCCTGCCTTCTTTTAAACCTTGTTCCTTCTCTGAATGTATCAACCCATACGTCCCATTTTTCCCATGTAATTTGTTCCTACCCTTTTCTAAAGATCCCAGTCCCAGTTGTTTTATCTCTGTTACTACCTTCACTACTTCTAGTAAAGTTGGTTTAGACATTCATTTCCATTTTCTTGTAACTGCTTATTTTGCAGCCACCAGAATTAGACTCAGCAAGGCCTTACTCTGTCTAGGCAATTTTGATTCTGTATAATAGCTCAAAAAATAATTTCCTTAGTTACACCAATTTGCTCACCCAGCATCTCTGATACAGCAGTCTGCAGGGAACATTTAAAGTCTGCCAACTCATTACACTCCCAGAAATTATGTTCCCAATTACTTCTTTCTTCCCCATCACACCTCCAACATTTGCTGTCTACCTGAGGAAAAATTCTTTGGAGTCTACTTGGGGTATAAAAATATATATGTAAACACTTCCAAACAAAGATCCTAAATCTTCTAGACTAGACTTTGCTGCATATTTGGGAGATATACATATATCCCCCATTGTTTCTTTGTGAATCGCTTATCCATTCTTTCTCCCCATTCCTTTCTAACCTCCTTCTGATTGATTATTACAGTTATCATGCAATATTTTATATGCTCTACTAATTATTCCTTTCTTAATGGCAACTTCTGTTCTACATTCTACTAATAACTCTACCAGTGCTGGTCTTTCATTTAGGATTCCCCTATTTCTCTTTGCAATCCTTGATAGGGAAGGCAATCTCGAACCTGGAGTCCAAATAAGTTCTTGGCATCTTCCCACTCAATTACCTTTCCCTCTAGTTATTTGCTCCCAATACCTTGGTTCCTTTTGCCAGTTTTCTCCAATAAATTCCAGCCCCCCTTGCCTATTGTCTGTAACCCTAATTACAGTCAGCCCTATTGACCAAATCGCCTTTCTCCATTCCCATGTTGGCTTAGTTCTTACAATATTTTCTGCTACTTTATGGATATAATATTCTGTATGATGATTATTCTCCTTAAAGGTCTGCATCCAAAATCTCAGTCTCTCCTTGTTTCTTGAGCTTCTCCTCTGGGTTCATCATCATCTCTTTCCACTTTTAATTATATTTTTCTGCTTATGCTATGCATGGGTGCCTTAACTGTGCTGCTCTGAATTACCCCTTCAAGTCGGGTAATCCCAATCTGCCCTGTTTTATTGGAAGAATACGCTTATCCCACTTGACTCTTGCTTTCTTCTACTCCCATATAAAAGCCTTCAGCGCTTTAACTGCTGTCCACAACTTCTCCTGTGGCTGATAACAGTATGCCTGACCGGTGTTTAAGACTAAAGGGACTAAAAACATTTCAACTACTTGCATCATATTATCAATATCCATATAACAGCTTCCATTTTCTCAGTTTTTGTATTATCTTTTGTTTAGTCTCTTTTCACATATCCTTAGCTGCCACACTGGCTTCACTTTTAATCCATACTCCTAAATACTTCATTTTATCATATCCCTGTAACTATGGATATAGCTGAACATGTGGGTACATAATTTACCATTATTGCCTTTGTTTTAACTTCATTAATATTGTATCATGAAAAGATCTGAAATGGTCTCAATATGTTCCACAGCATTGTAATGTCCCTTTCTGGTTTTGTCAGGTACAAAATAATGTCATCTGCAAATAGAGCCAGCTTTTCTTGCCAACACACCAATTATATCCTTGAATTTCTGAGCCCCTTATTTTCTTTGCCAATGGTTTAAAATCTAATGCAAATAACAAAGGGGAGAGAAGACACCCCTGCCTAGTTCCTCTGCTCAAGCAGCGATTATCAGAGAGAACCCCACCGTCTACGAACCCTCATATATCCTCCTAATCAACCATATAAAGTGTATCAGGGAATGCAAATGCTTCTATTACTCTGCTAATAAAGCCCACTTTACTCTGTCAAATGCTTTCTCTGCATCAAGATTCACCAATAACAGTGGTATTTTTCTTACCTCCTGCTTCCCTCTGGATTAGTGTTTTGTTAATGCCAACTCTTTGCCTCCTTTCCACAAAACCACAACAATCCATTATCTATCAATTTTGGCATCACTTTTGCCATTCTTTTAGCCATTATAGACAAACACTTTATAATCATGGTTTAGCATTGAAATGGGCCTGTATGAAGCTGGATCTGATAGATCTTTACCTTGTATAGGTATTAAAGCGGCCACCACTTTCTTCCAGAATTTTGGTACTTCTCCTCCTCTTAAAATACTGTTAAACAAAACCAGATCTTTATCAGCTTATTCCCTCCTAGCTTCCAAACGTCCACAGGAATACCATCTATTCCTGGGGACTTTCCTGTAGACTGGTTGTACATCACCATTTTTATCTCATCTCCTCCTATCCTAACTTGCAGCAACTCGTATGGTAAGAGTGTCAAGGACAAGAGTGAATACTTGAGATTCAGTCCAAGGAATAGGCTGAGCCTTCAAAACAACCAGGAACATACAAAATCCCTCAAAAGCACCATCATTCACAAAAGGGGACACCTCTGTTACCAACAATATGGTTTATTGTCTTAAGTGTTGATGATGCAACTACTGTGGTCAAAAATAAACTCCTGTCATCAACCATACTTTTCAAACAGAATTTTGTAATGACAGTTGAGTATCTCATGAAGTGGGAACTGTAATATGGTATATTAAACATTTAGTGTGCAAAAATTAAAAATCACTGATGTTTGGGTGTCTATATTTCAGGTTTGACAGTCTTATTATTACCACCACCAAATAATATCACTGTTACATATAAAGTAATAAATAAAGTGGGAATGTCAAGTCAGATAATATGTGGCTTTAAACATTAGTTTTACAGATGATTACAAAACAATTTTGATGTCAGTATTAACTTTAAACAAATTATGTTCCCATTTAAATACATTACAGTTGCAAGTGATCTTTAACATTATGAAAACAATTAGAATTCATTGAATATATCCCTCATATATATACCCCAGTACCTGAGGTCATGTTTGAGTACAGTAAAAAAAAAAAAACAGAACTTGATGCACCAATCTATACTTCAAATGATTTCTCATGATGGAAATTATGTTTCTGAAGTTGTTTCACACTGTAATTTTCATATGTACACAAACGGTCCTGTAACTTGCACTGGGACTGCTATAAACTATGTTTATCATACCTTGCACTGTAATTTTCATATGTATACATAAACTGTCTTGTGACTTGCACTGGAACTACTATAAACAATGTTTGTCATACTTTACACTGTAATTTTCATATCGTCACTGTAGCCTAAGCTGTCTTTTAATATGTCCTGGAGTATTATTCCTTCTCACTTCACCTAAATGGGCCCATCCCATCAGGACCTTTTGAGTCAATAACTACTGTAAATAAATAAACAGGACATGGAACACACAGCAGAACCATTTTACCCCCTAGAACTGTGTGATGCTTCCTGTACTGACCTTCTTTGGATGAAGAGAAAAAAATGTCATCTCCTGCTGAAATACCCATTGATGTTCCCTCTATTATTTATCACATGAAGAGAAGGTGTTTAAACTAACATGTCAGCAGGAAGGACAACCGAGAAGAATAGGCAGACACCAATTAATTTATACAGGCTGACTACTGCTCGTTCTTTGGAGCTATTTTTTTCTAGGAACACATTTACAGAATAAAGGAATAGATACAATTACTAAAGGCTGTGATGTCCCACCACTGGACCAGTAATCAAGGAGCCTCAATCCTCACCACTGACAGCAGTGGGGAATGTGCAGTGGGAGGATAAGAGGGACACCTACAGTATTTCCAGATGCAGCACTCTGCATCAAGTGCAATTTCCATTCAGAGCACACACAGACCATAGTCAGTCTGGGGCTGGTTTCTCCCTCTTTCTCCAGATTCCCAGTAGGACTCTCCACTGGCACAGCTACATAGTTGGGATCTCAGCTGAGTGGCCAAACCAAGACCTCCAGCACCCTCTCTGTCCAGACAGTGTTCATGTCCCTGCCCAAGTAGCTGACACACACACACACACACACACACCTGGGAAAGGCTGGCACAGGTTTACTAACGATGCCCCCTTTTGCCCAGACTATAAAGTAGTTATCACTGCCACCAGCCAACTCCTTATCAGCTACTTTAAGGCCCTTAACTAAGGGTGTCCAATCTAACTGTGTAATATTAAAATTAATACAAATGGTAGTCTGACCAACAGCATGGCTATTAGGAGTGGTCCACACAGTGTTACCAAATAAATATGCAAGTACTCTCAAAACATAAATATCACTACATGGATCAGACACAATGAAAGTTTTAAATATATTTAATAATAAATAATAAAAGAACAAGAAAATACTCAGTATATATTCACAGTAACATCAGAGTTCAAAATGACAGGAAATATTTAAAACAACACTACAGGACAGTCCCAAATAAATAAAGAAAAATATCTAAACTAAATGTTGCTATATTCCTGACTATATCTAAGAGACGTACACTATTCCCTAGTAGCTTACTTCATCAGAGCAAGGCAAACAATATGGTGAATGGTTCTTGTCAGGTCGAAGACAGAGTACAGAATGCCCTGTCTCTCTAAGAGAATTTTTAAAAATTAATATCTCAAATATTACTGCTGGGATAGAGTGCAGAATGACATCACTTCTTGTCATCTGACTCTATCCCAGGTGAAATCTCCACTGCTGGAATAAGGCAGTATTTAGCATCTACCTGTGAAAATACACAGACCTCAGATCTTTGCCAGATGCTGGAAGTCATAAAACAATTACATTCCTTCATATTTTCAGAGGTAGTAATTAGTTTGTTGTCCGCCTTAACTGTGGCAAACAGCATCCACTCATCACATCAGAGATAAGATGAAATACTAGATGTACAC
The DNA here is from genome assembly GCF_019279795.1 of Protopterus annectens. Lineage (NCBI taxonomy): Eukaryota > Metazoa > Chordata > Ceratodontiformes > Protopteridae > Protopterus > Protopterus annectens. Next base: position 390,799,872 of record NC_056731.1, on the reverse strand, counting down.
AGTGTCAAGATTTATATAAAGTGTTTTGTTTAAGCACTAGTCATATAGGATAGGAATACAGCACATTAGCTTTAACCTATTAACTACTACTAGGAGTAGATATGCAGAACAAGTGTGAAAGATGAGATCTATCCCATGACATGCTGGCTAAGCCGCCTGTAGCTTGCATTTATTAACTTAGCTCAAACGAAAGAACTGTACGTTAAAGCATATAAAACTGCACTGAATGTAAACTGGAGTTAGATGAGATGAAGCCCAGTTAAGGGCAAAAGTGCTCATCTATACAACAGTTATGTCTAGGCATATTAAATATTCTTTGGTGTTTTTTCCACTATATCTTTATTACTTTTGTTTGTCTTCCCATTAAGTCACTGTTACTGTTTAGACTGTGATTATTTTTACTGCAACTGTGAAAGTAAATGACTCTTGGTATATGGTATTTGGCGTCCTACTTAAGTGATTCAAACAAGGTGTATGGCCATTACATACAAGCTTATAAGGATCACGAGATATCTGATATCATGTCAGCAATGCCGTGCTAATGTGTGGAAAAGTGCACTTCTGGTATTCAGTTCTTGGGTTCCTTTTAATGAACTTGCTCTCTGTGTAGTTAGCACCACTGTGTGCATGTGGAGGTATGTATACAGAGGAGTATTACTAAGCAAGAGAGCAGATATATAGAAAATATCACACAGATACTGCAACAATGTCGAGGATCTGGACTGGAAACAGAAAGATAAATGTAGTGAATGGAAATCAGTGAGAATTATTTATTGCTAACAGCACAAAATTTTAATCTAGCAAAGCTTTAAAACTTTAATGGCTTAGTAAAACAATTGCAGAAATCACAGGCAATATAAAGTAGCTCACAAAACGAAACATTTTCAAAGGTCTATCATGATTTAAACTGAGAGAGCTATAAATTTAGAATATACAAACTCTCAAGTTAGCAAATGTCCTGACAAACAGTACATTAACTTTGTAAACACAATAGCACGATGAAGCTAAATTCAGAATAGATGCAGTCTGTAAACACTGAAAAGGCAGAAAATTTGGCCAAAAGATGGAGTCCATGGAAGTATTTTTTTTTCCTATGATGGATAGTGACCCAGCAGATGACTACAATATGTGGCAGGGGTGCAGTTCATCATGTTGGACTGCAAGGGGGATGAAATCCTCTACAAAAAAAATTTTTCTTAAAAATTCACACGCAGACTTTCGACTAACTCTTCGGTTACTTTAAAAAAGCCGATTTTAAGCCACATCCTTAGAACCTGCTAATAATATAACTCCTAAATCAATAAGTGAGCTACTTATTCATTTATTACTTACAACTGCTAACCAGGAATATCCAAGCTGGGAAAGCCTATTTTCAGTGGAGTCCTGACCAGACAACTTCAAGACAATAAACAGCAAGAAAGCAGCAGGTTAGAGGGGATATTATACACTTAATAACATACAAGACATAATTAAGTCAATGTACATAGCACAGTCCTAAACGTCATAACATATGACATTAAAATATACACTTACAAATATTACATAAAGCAAATTTAAATTTCTAAAGCAAATATTAATAAAAATTAGCAAGTGAATGCTAGTTATGGTTGCAAATACTACATTTATATCTATGAATAAATCACAGACCCCAGTGTTCTACTCCAGTTAAATTCAAATAAATAAATACATATACAATAAACATATCTCTCGACCTGCAAACACTAGGAATGAAAGTCCTTGAAAAATAGGAATTTCCAGCTAAAAATCTGGACATCTAATTAGCATAAAATTTGAAAACTGAATAACACATAACTCTTCTCACTTTCAGTAGGAATGTGGAATTCTACTCAGAAATGTGTGTAAAAAATCGGTGTGACAAAAATGTGGGAAAATTTAAGTGCAAAGTGTAAAATCTGTGACTTTAACGAACGCTATTGCAAAATTCTACCAACAAGGTCACTGATTTCAGCTTCAGAAAAAGGGAGCTGCAAGATGTGTGTTCTCTCTTTAAATTACTGCTGCTACTACTATATTGCTAATTCAGTATGGTTTTCTATGTACCACACAGCTTCAAAAATCATGTGATGAGGGAGATACAGAAAACTGTGAAGGGGCAAATCAAACCTGAAAATAGGGGGTATACCTCCAAAAATGGGGACAGTCTATGCAGGGGTACATCAGGCCTGAAAATAGGAATATTCCTCTAAAACAGGAACAGTTCAGAGGTCTGAATATAAACATCAATATAAATTTAAATAAATAATGCATTATTTACTAGCAGGTGTGTACATTTCTGAGAAACACAAATATACTTGAGGGTGAGGTATTCAGGCAAGGCTAATGCTGCTTTGCATATTGCAAAGCCTCCAAAATGTAAAGCACCAGTACTGGAGAAAACAAAGGCTATAACTTCTAGTTACAAATAGTCAAACCATCCCAAGCAAGGGGCTTACCCCTGTACTCCAAAAAAACTTATTATAATGATTGCCAAGGTTGCTGTACCTCAAAGAAAGCACAACCCTTTCATTATAATGACATTGGTTGATGACTGTGCAGTTCACTTTAGAATATACTATAGAACATTTAGCCTCTGCAAAACTATATGGCAATATTCCTGTGTATGGTGAATCAGAATGGTTGTCAGTTATGCAGTGTTTCTATTAAAAAAAGTAGTGGTCATCATGAATTATGCATGCAGTACCATAACAGTGTATCAAGTTAGAAAAAAAAATCCTCCATCCTCTATCAGTATTTTCTACACTACACCCATATCTACATAATCACAATGACAATAAAGCATGGACAATATCCTATATTATACCATGACCACCCCATTAATATTCCAAAACGTGCACGCTGATTGGTCAGTGTGCACGTTGTAAATCGACTTATACTAATGGAAAAAGGTCCGGTCACCCGGACTTTTTCCATTAGTATAAGTCTTTAAAACACTGTCTCACTATTTTAAAGGAGTTTAACATAGCGACACAGGTTTAAAAAAAGCAACGGAGATCTCCGTTGCTTTTTTTAAAGCTGTCTCGCTATGTTAAACTCCTTTAACATAGCGACAGTGTAAAAGCAATGGAGATCTTGCTTTCTCCGTTGCTTTTTTAAACCTGTCTCGCTATGTTAAATGGGTTTAACATGGCGAGCGAAACAGTTTTAAAATAAGCAACAGAGATCTCCATTGCTTATTTTAAAGCTGTCTCGCTATGTTAAACCCATTTAACATAGCGAACAGTTTGTAAAAAGCAACGGAGATCTTGCTTTTCCGTTGCTTTTTTCAAAACTGTCTTGCTATGTTAAATGGGTTTAACATAGCGAGACAGCTTTAAAATAAGCAACGGAGATTCTCCGTTGCTTTTTTAAAGCTGTCTCGCTATGTTAAACCCATTTAACTTAGCGAAACAGTAAAAAGCAACGGAGATCTTGCTTTCTCCGTTGCTTTTGCCCACAGCTCTGATGTACTGTGTAGGCATGCGCAGTACATCAGAACTTCCGTGGAATACCAGACAGCTGCGGAAGGGCAGCAAGGAGGCATTATACAATGCCATTATTTAAGAAAAGTAATTATTTTTTTTCTTAAATAATGTCATTGTATAATAGCAATAACCCACTTCTGGGTGTGGGTAATGCTGGATTTACCCACGGTTGGCTTTGTTTGGTCCCTCGAGCTTCGCTCTCGGGACCAAATCACGCCAACTGTGGGTAAATCTAGCATTACCCACACTCAGGTGTGGGTTATTGCTATATTAGTCCCTCCCCAGCTCAGAACAGTGTTTATTCTGTGAGTGTAAATAACTCTATTGAACATAGTCCTCCACTTCCTTTTAATATTGTTATCCCTCCTCACATATTATAACAGCATGCACAATGTCCACTCTAAATTTTTCCAAGTGGGGAGGACAGCAAGTGCCAAAACTGCAAGTATTCAACCTTGTAATAAAGACTAAGAAACAAAACTGCTCCCTTTTTCTGTGAAGAGATCACACATCATTATTTCCCATTCTCGTAACTTGACTTTTCCACTGAGAACTCAAATTTCACCACACCTGTCAGCCTTACTTATCCCGATCTTTAATATTTTTCTCTTTATTCATAAGCCACGACTCCTCTATGACAGGACAAAATAAGTCAAGCAAAAAAAATATATATATATATACACACACATACACACACACACACACACATATATATATATATATATATATATATATACACACATACATTACATGTGGTTCACCAGTAACTGTTTACTGTTAACATCATGCCTTTTAAAGTAAAATCATAACATGGTCACTTTGTAATTACTGAAAGCCAAACATTTCATCAAAATTTCAAACCTTAGGAAGTATGAAACTATTACTGTAGGATTCTGTCCCAACAGTTAATGTAGCACAGTGACTGCTGAAACATTATACGTAAAGGAATTGTCCAAAAGTCTCATGAGTGAATGGGGGAGCACTGAGGTGATCATACATGAAATCTAGTCAGCACTGTTGACAATTGCCAAATGCGTGATAGTATATTTAATTTACAGAAACACACACTAATTTTGACAATTTTTAGTACTACATTGTGGTGCTCAGACTTACATTAGCATGTCCTTTAACCTTCATTGAGGCACAAAAAACTTCACTTCTCAGGCAAGCAAAAATTATTTTATTGAAATCCTAAAACTGTGAATGTACACAGTTACTCTGAAATCCCACTTCAAAGATAAACAAACGCTATAACATTGCAGTTTATAAGGCAGGAAATTAATGCTGAAACTATAAGTACACTATTTACAGTTGCATTAATCTGGTGAAGCATTTTGACCTTTAATATACAATATGGCTAGTTCTTTAAACCACACCATAAAGAACAGTTAGCACAACTTTGCAGATTCAGTCAAAAATGATGGAAGATACGTTGAGGTGATGACTCCAAAACTGACTATTAAACTGGAGGACACTAAAAGAAGCATGGTGACATACTGTGGTTTAAGTCACTTGATATACATTAAAATTACAACATGTCTTTTGCTCATTCTTATAAAGCACCCACATAGTTTTGGTGATTTTCAACATTATGGACTAACTTACAATAGCAATTTCAAAATGCATCATTAATCTGAAGATCATCACTTGTCATAATTTCTTAAAACCTCAGAATTTTGGGGGGACTTCCAAGATGGCTGCACACTGTTCAACAGTTGAATTTCAACTCTCCCAACGTGAAAAAAGAAACACTGCTACATTGAGTAAAATTCCCTTGCTGACTAGTAAGTACACTATACGGATGCCTGCAAAGAAGAAATTTAGAGAACCTGCAAGAAAACAACTAGAAAATGCAAAGAGAAAACATAATAATATAGCAATAACCCACGCCTGGGTAATACTGGATTTACCCACGGTTGGTGTGATTTGGTCACAAGGACGAAGTCCGAGTGGCCAAACAAAGACAACTGTGGGTAAATCCAGCATTACCCACACCCAGAAGTGGGTTATTGCTTTTATATAATGACATTATTTAAGAAAAAAAATAATTACTTTTCTTAAATAATGGCATTATATAATGCCTCCTTGCTGCCCTTCCGCAGCTGTCTAGCATTCTGTGGCAGTTCTGATGTACTGCGCATGCGTATGCTTAAGCAGTACATCAGAGCTGTGGGCGAAAGCAACGGAGAAAGCAAGATCTCCGTTGCTTTTTACAAACTGTCAAGCTATGTTAAAGGAGTTTAACATAGCGAGACAGCTTTAAAAGAAACAACGGCGAATTTCCGTTGATTTTTTTTTAAAGCTGTCTCGCTATGTTAAACCCATTTAACATAGCGAGACACCTTTAAAAAAATGCAACGGAGATAGGAAGATCTCTGTTACTTTTTTTAAAGCTGTCTCGCTATGTTAAACTTATTTAACATAGCGAGACAGTGTGTAAAAAGCAGCAGAGATATTGCGTTCTCTGTTGCTTTAAAAAAAAAGAGTTATACTAATGGAAAAAGTCCGGACGACCGGACCTTTTTCCATTAGTATAACTTTGATTTACAACGTGCATGCTGATCAATCAGCGTGCACGTTTTAGAATATTAATGGGGGGTCGCTGTATAATGGGAAATAATCCAACAGCTGTTCAGCAAAAAGTAGTTCAAGCTTCAGCTTTGGTACAATTTAGAGGAAAAATAAATCAAATGTACTCTGAGTTGATTAAAATAAATGAAACACTGAAGCAGTATATCAACTCAAATAATGAAAAGTTGGAAAAAATAGAAGCAGCTTTAACTAGCTATTCAGATGAACACAAAAATCAGAGGCTGAAATGAATAAAAGGCTGCTGAATATGAGACTTCTTAAGAAGAGCTGTTTAGAAAAAGGTAGGGTTAGAAGACACAGTATGCACAGAAAACCCAAGATTTTCTGCTGTACCAGGGAAACTGGAAGGACAGACTGCATAAACTTTATAAAAGCATAAACAAGCAACTAGACTGGTATTCCCCCACAGGATTTGTTAACTGAAGGGGCACACTGTATGTGCGTGCTCCAAACCTGGCCATGAGAAAGCAGCCAAGACCTGTATTAGTAAAGATGCAATCATATCAGCAGAAAGAATTGATCCTGACAAAACCGTGGCAGAAAGGAAAAATATTAAAAACTGGAGACAGCAGAGTGTTTGTGCAAAATGAATACTAACTGTACACCAGGCAGAAGACAAACAAGTTTATCCCACTAATTAGAGAGTGTTGAAAGCAGGTGCGAGATTCAAGCTGTCTTAGAATATTTTTCCTGGAGGATCAAAGACATTTTAATGAAAAACAGGCTAAAAAAGAAATAAAAAAGTTTATCCACCAAAAGGTGACAGAAGGGAACACTACTTCTCATTCTTTTGATAATAATTCTGAGAGAGAGAGACTTTGTTAGTGAAACTTTTTCCAATGTTCAGAGAGAGACAGAAAAAAGCACAGGAGTTGAGGGGAAGAACATGGAGTATCTTGGAGATGAACAGGATGAAGACCAGCAACACTAAAATTAGTGAATAAATGTGAGATTACAAAGCATCAGTTACATTTGTAAAATATGGTTTTGCAAGAAAAAGTGGCTGAGAAAGATTGGAGTTTTATTGACTTTGTTAAACTTGTGCATGGACTGTAAAGCATATATCCCACTTTATGTCATTAATGTTTAGAAGAATATTACAGTGCAATGAAAAAGTATTTTCCCTCTTCCTGATTTCTTATTTTTTTGCATGTTTGTCACACTTAAATGTTTCAGATCATCAAACAAATGTAAATATTATCCAAAAACAACAGGGGGACACAGGATAGGCTCCAGGTTATAAAACTTCATTCAGGCACAAGCGCTTTCGCATCTGCTTCTTCAGGTGCATAAAAACAAACTGAAACCAGTCATACTTTTAAACATTGCTGAATGCATCACATGACAACTCATCACATCACTATATACATTCCATTACTATAAAATATAAAGCTGTATGATAACCACAAAATAACTAGATGTTCAAAGAAAATCCTAAAATGTATATTTCTTATATACTTTGTGCAATACAAACACACAATTAAAATACATATTCTTAAAAACAGCTACTTTACCTATGTAGAGGTCTGGCCTTTAACTTTGGTCTCAGTGGTATTTGTTCACTGAGACCATGTCAGCTCTGAATAAAACTATCCATCTAGCTTCCAGTTCCTCTGTTTTATTGCATGTGCCCCCCCTCAAACTCACAAAACTCCTAGCAATGGCCATAAACTTATATTTATGTTGACTGTTAGTATTCATAACATGTTTGGCCAGGGCATTACTTCTGCTTTGTTTGCCTATGTGATAAATGTGTTCTCTAATCCTCTCCTTAAGTGTGCGGTCTGTTTTCCCGATATAAATTTTCTTGCATATTACACAGTGGGCAAGATACACTATGTGCTGTATAACACATGTAGCTTGTAATTTAAATTTATATAGCCGGTTCTGATCTGGATGCAAAAATTCATTGCGTACATCTATATACCCACAATATGAACATTTGCCACAAGGCTTAGTCCCCCCATTCCACCCAAAGGTGTTTTCTTTTCCATGGATACACACGTCTTTTCAAAGACTTGCTTTTTAAACAAAAATTTAGTTTCATTCTCTATCCATTTTGTGACCATCTTATCAGTGGCCAGTATCCTCCAATGTTTATGTATAATGTTCATATAAGACCCGACATCAACAGAAAAGCTTAATGGCACTTTTAACTTAGGCATGTCACCACTGGTCTCTTTTTTTCCGCAGACCATCTATCAGAATAATAAAGTCTAGCCTTAGTATGTCACAAGTTAACTACTTCTTGTACCTGTTTCTGTATATCTCTCCCCCCATAACCTCTGGCCAGTAATTCATTCCTCGTATTATTCAATTGTTGATGGAAATCTGCATCCCTCACGTTCAGCCTAGGTGCTCTGAAAACCTGATTCCTAATGATGTTGTCAAACACATACGTAGGGTGCATACTTCCTCTATTTAAAAGATGGTTAACATGACATTCATTCCTGTACAGGCATGTATATATGCTCCCTTTTTAAATATTTACTTGAACATCCAAAAATGTATTCTCTCATATGAAACAACAGATGTAAACCTTAAAAAAGTAGTGGTTGCATTCAAGTATATAAGAAATTCCAAGAACTCCTCTTCTGCACCAGCCCATAAAATAAAAAGATCTACAAATCTACGAAAAAATAAAACATCGTTTTGATATGGGCCACTCAATAAATACTCATGTTCCCATACAACCATGATAGTGACTATTAGCACAAGATGTGCCCATAGCTACGCCATTACACTGCCAGTATAGGTCATCACCAAACAGAAAAACATTATTTTCTAAGTCAATGCTCAGTAAATTCCTAATTAATATAATTTTACTTTCAGAGAAATCAGAATACATTTCCACAAACCTAGTTAAACTTTCCAACCCATTCATATTAGGTATAACTGTAAAAAGAGAGACCACATCAAGTGTTGCCATAAGAAAACCTTTAGTAGGGTTGTTATTGTTGAAAATGCGAAGATCTCTCAAAAACTGTTCCGTATCTCTTAACACATGCCCTCTACTATTTAAAAGTGGTCGCAAACTCTTTTCAATAAAAATGGATGCCGGTTCAGTGCACCAGTTTCTACCAGACACTATAGGCCTCATGAGTGGGTCAATAGTGCTCTTTTGTAGTTTAGGCAAACCTTGAATAATGGGTGTGGTGGGTGAGGTAACCATAAATTAATATAATAGGCCATTATCTATTATGCCATTTGAAAACATATCTTTTAATTGTTTATGCACTTTTTCTATGAACAGCTTAACCCTGGCAGATGGCAATTTCTCATAAAAAGCATCTTCCTTCAGCATGTGTAACATAATGGAATCATATTTACTTTTATCCATAATAACTATAGGCCCGCCCCTTGTCGGCAGGCCTAATTACTATTGTGTCATTCTTCTGTAAACCCAGTAAAACTTCATGCTCTTATTTTAAGTTGTAAGACTTTTGCCCCTTATAATGTTTCTGCCTATTATAATCATTCAATTTGTGTACATCCTCTATGCACATATTTTCAAAAGCATTGATTAATGGGTTAACTGCAGGCATAAATATGCTAGTTTTTTTACAAACATTACTACCTTGCATTTGTGTAAGTCTCTGTACCATTAAACTGCATTTTTAACAAATTACGTGTAAACATCTTTATATCAAATATGACATCTGCAAAATCAGACCTACCAATGGGTATAAAAGACAGTCCTTTTTGTAATGAATTAAACTCATCTTCAAACAGAATATGCTGTGATCTTGTGCTGCTGGGGTGGGTGAGGTGTAAAAGTGCACTGATTATACTATATGTAGTTGAGATATTACTTTTGTTTGGATTAATGCCCTTGCCTTAATCTATAAACAAGTGTTTTTGTAAGCAAACAGGCTTGAAAAGTAAGAAAAAATGATGAAATCCATGAAAAGTGCTAGGTTTCTTGCATCTGTAATAATATTAGCTTGATCTGATATTGCCATTTTCATTAATTTCTCAAAGGACGGGTTCAGATCCAACCCTTGGATCTGACTTTGCCACTTTTCTTTTGGAGTCTAGCATCTATTGAGCTCCTCCCTTTTACCCACAATGCTCTTGACCACTGCTTTACCTCAGATCTCATTTGCTGCTCTAGTTATTGGTCGGGATTTCCCACTCTCGAGCTCTGGGTGGTGTTAGTTTATTGTGAGTGATATATTTTTTGGAATTTTTATTACCAAATCTCTTTTTTCCTTGCTCCCTTCCTCTCTTTACCTTTTAAAGTTAGTATAAAATTTCTTTAGACCTTTCTGCTACTAGTGTAGATTCTATTCTACCATCGATGGTAGTCTTTCCTATTTCTTACCTCTCCTGAGGTAATTTTTCATACTATTGCTGGTATTTTTCCTTATTTCACCTTTCCAAAAATATATAACAACAATCCTTTTGTTTTTCGTAGATTGTTCTTTTTGTGTGCAATGTTTTTTTTCCAAAATGGCAGACAAACCTACCAGTTTCAAGAAATGCACTCCCTGTGGGCATAAGATACCCAATTCTGATGCCCACAGGGAGTGCATGCATTGTTTAGGCCCTGCTCACCATCTGATTTCTTGTGAAACCCGTGCGGGTTTCAACAGCAGGGAAATAAATGATAGATGTAATAAACTTACTATGAAAGGGTACACTGCCTGCTTCTCCATCTGCAGTTCCTTCTACTTCAGGGGCTCAGCCCTCCTCGACAAGTCAGAAAAGTTCGGAGTCCAGGGAGTCTAAAAAATGTGCCCCTGTCTGATCTCCTTATTCTGCTCCAAGTTCAGAGCTAGCATTAAAAATAAAAAAAGGTCTTGGATCAGACCTTATCGGATCCTACCACCACTAAGGTTAAAAAGGTTTCGGCTCTGGCTTCCTCACATCCGGTCATATGCCCGAGCAGGTCTCCTCAGATCCAGTCTCCAACTTCTCTCTGGAGCTGGTTTCTCTGAGACTGAGGTCCCCTTCTTGCAGGAAACTCCTAAAAAGTCTTCTCCCCCCTCAGCATTCTCTTCCTCCTTCAGGTCTTCCTGGAGTCTTTCGGAATATGATGTGGATAGGATGATGACAAAGTTCCTTAGAGCTTAGATCCAGATGGGGGTCCTTCAGGCTCAGTTCCCTATTGGATCCATGAGTCTGCAACCTTCACACCCTTTAGTGACTCCTTCTCCGATCCAACCTGTAGTTTTGCAGCTGTCAGATCCAAAGATTCCAAGAGTTGAGGAGTCAGATCCAAGAATGTTGCTTTCCTTGACTCTGACTCCTTCCCTGATCCATTCAACTCTGAGTGTTTAGAAGCAGAATAAGTCTTGGAACTGAAGCGTCAGCGTCAGGTTTGGGGGGGGGGTTGACTACAACTTCAAGGATATCAGAGCTGTCCCTTCCCCTCAGTGCATTGACATTGGGACAGTTTGGATCTGATTCTCTCCTCGAGGCAGAACCCAGAGGCAGTAGAGTTGGCTGATCTGAGAGCTTTGGCTCCAGGGAGGCTGATTTCTATTTCTCCTGGACCTTCTGTCTTCGAGGTAGTGGAGAGGGTTTTTTCCCCATCCAGAGGTTCCTTCAACTATCAACTCTTCAGATCCTATTTCCATCCCTCCTTTGGATCTGACTGCTAAGTCTCATCATCTTACTCTACAAGGATAGCCAACCCATAAGAACTTCCAGACAGTCCCTGCACCAGGGCTTCACCCTTCTTTCAACACTTCTCCGGAGTATCCCACTGAAGAGGTTCCCTGGAAGAAACAATATAAAATGAGGCATTTACATTCCCCTCAGGAATCATTAACAGAGGACACTGACTTTGATGAAGGAGAAGAGTCAACCAGATCTCTACTGGAAGATGTCTCATTTGGAGACATTTTAGAAATCCTGCGCCAAGAAGGTGTATGGTATTCCCAGAACATTCTCATGAGGAATCAGTGTGCCTGGAAGCTTTTGGGTCTGGACTATCTATATCTTGGGCAACACCCCCTCCCCGGGCAGATGAGCTTGTCAGCCTTCTCTCTCACTGGGCATGGAAGGAGCCTGACTGCATACAGCCCATCTCTAAATGCCCAGACAAGATCCTAAGTGCATCACTAGGCAGACAATATTAGTCCAAGAGGATTCCTGTAGATGCCACAAAAAAAGAGCTAGCTGAACACAGTTCAACTGTTCATCCCCTTAACACAGAATGTATAGCTTTGGACAGATATGGAAAGCAACTATATGCATTAGCAACCTTTGCCATATGATCGCTGAATTAGCTGGCACATTTTACTAGGTTACAGAGGGACTTAATAAAGGAACTCTCTAACTCTACCCTTGGGTCCATGTCAGCGGAGGAAATGAAAGCTTATTCTTCATGACTGGCCACCCTATAATCAATATCAAATACTTCCACAAGGTTAACTGCTCACATGGTTGAAGGCTCTTCACGGGTCGCAGGTACAGGCATATCCATTAAGAGGAATGTCTGGAAGCACTTGTGTGACTTTGAGGAGCCATTTAAAGGATCATTCATCAATGCTCCTTTTGATGGATCGTCCTTTTTTGGGCCCACTGTCAAAGACACTTTCCTATAGTGAACAAGATGGAAAGATCCTATCTGTCGTAGGAATCCATTTTTCTACCCTGTAGAGATCCTTCTCAAGCAATCAGCACAGTGGTAAGAAAATGTGGTTTTGGAAATCTCAAGGACCTTTTCAAGATTCATGAGGAGAATTTTCTCCCAGAGGCAGGGGGGTAATTATAATAATGGAAGACCCCACCCATGTGGCAGATGGGGTCTACAAAATCAAGGGACTCGAGATGCTTTCTCAGACAGACTCTTCCAGCATTTCTGAAAGGTTGCCCTGTTTTTCTCTGTAGAGAATTGGGCGATGCTCGTCTTTGCACCCAGAAGCCTGGGCAGTCATCACAAAAGATACTTGGGTATAAAGAATCATATCCCAGGGATATTTTATTCTCTTTTTACAAAATCCATCAAGGATAAGAAAAAGTCTCCCTGATGTTCTACCCAATCAATGGGAGCAAGCAGCTCTAGAAATTCAAAAGCTGCTAGACAAAAGAGTCATCCAAGAGGTCCCACCAGAGCAGTGAGGGTCCAGTTTTTACTCAAGGTTCTTTTTGATGCCAAACAAAACAGGGGACCTGACACCCATTCTGGATCTCAGTTATCTAAACAAATCGTAAAGACTTCCAAATTCCTGATAGTCATAGTTCAGTCCATTCTACCTTTGCTCCAGAAAGGTGACTGGATGTGCTCTACAGAGTGTGATTCCTTCGCTTCCAGCTGGAAGACAGTCATTATCAGTTCAGAGTCCTGTCCTCTGGTCTCACTACAGCCCCCAGGGTGTTCATCAAATGTATGGCAGTGGTTGTAATTCATCTAATACTGCATGGATTCCTTATTTAGATGACTGGCTTCTCACCACATCAACCAGGCATCTACTGATAACAGCCAGAAACTATCTTCTCCAGACTCACTCTCTAGGTATCATTGTAAATCTTGCAAAATCTAAACTTCAGCCAGTACAAGTCTTGGAGTTTATACGGGCTCACCTAAACACAGTGAATATTCAACTGGTAGCAAAAAGCAGAATTCTTACTTTAAAGTTACATGCCAATCAGGTTCTGTCTCATCATTTTCCTCCAGCCAAACTGGTCTTAAGAGCTTTGGGACTGTTGACTGCTGCAATCACACTGATACCAACTGCTCGTTTTCACATGAGGATCCTTCAGTGGACTTTACAAGTGCGATAGTCCATTCTATACCAACCCTTACAATTTCCAATAAAACAGTCCAGGATATGCAAGGACTTGTTAATATGGTGGATCCAATCTAACAAGATTTGCCAAGGTTGCCCCTTTATATTTCCTCCCCCCAGTGCCACATTGATGATGGACATCTCCCAGTTTGGGGGGGGGGGCATTTCAGACGGACTGTTCAAGGCATGTGGACCAAATTGCATACTAATGTCCTGGAGATGACAGTGGTCCAATTAGTGTTCCAGGCCTTCCAGAACTCTTTCCCTCTGGGGACAACTGCTATTCAAATTGACAATATGCATGTGGTTCGGTACATCAACAAACAGTGGAGCTCTTACCCTCTTTGCTGAGTAGCAATGAGAATTTGGCAATGGGCAATCTCAACCATCCACTTTCTTATTCTGGGGAAATCAAATGTGCTAGCAGACATGCTCAGCAGAACTGTTCTGATGCCTCATGAGTGGTCTCTCAATCACTCAGTGGCAAACATGATCTTCCATCAGTAGGGTCAACCATGCTACAACCTATTTTCCTCTACCCTCAACAACAAATGCAGCAAGGTCTTTGTCCTAATCACTCCTCAGGGACAGTCACTGAGAGATGCTCTAGTCTACATATGGCCTTATGGTCTTCTTTATGCCTATCATCCCATACCCTTAATCTCCAAATTTCTTCAGAAAGCTTTCAGGTTGAAGAGCAAAGTAATCCTCATTGTCACCTTCTGGCCTCAGCAGATTTACTTTCTCTTCCTGGGGACTCATTTATATGTACTCCATGGACACTGGACCCCAGTCCAGTTCTCCTTTCACATCCATAAGTCCTCGCTCATCTGGACATTCCGGGCCTCAAACTGACTGCATGCTTTTTCCAATTCCAACGATGATTAGACATTCCAAGCTTTCCTCGCCAGTTTGGAGAATTCTGTTTCCATCTCAGAAATCCTCTACAAGAAAGATTTATTAAAGTAAATTGAAGAGATTTGTAGGCTCAAGAGAGAGATCTGGATCCTTTCTGTGCTACGATTTCTGCTATTTCAGAATTTCTAACATTTTTTCTCCAAAGTGGGGCCAGTTCTTCTACTATTAAAGTTCAACTGCCTGCCATTTCAAATTTTCACATCAGAGATAATGCCTTCCCTTTGGCATCATCTGGGATGTGTAAGGCTTTTCTTAAGAGTATTATTTTTACTTAGGCCACCTATTAAGGACTCTATACCACCTTGGGATCTTACTTTGGTTTTACAGAGTCAAATACAATCACCCTTTGAATCCTCTGCAAAAATTGACCTTACGTTTCTTTACTGGAAAACATTCCTCACAGCTATAACTTTGGTAAGGGAAGTCTTTGAACTCCAAGCACTTTCTTCAAAACTGCCTTATTTGATCTTCCATAAGCACAGGGTTGCCTTATGAACAAATCCATCTTTCTTACCCACAGTTGTGTCAGAAGCAAAATATCAATCAAGTCATCAATTTACCAGTTTTCTTCCCCAAATTTGACAGCAAAGCAGAATGCAAGCTTCATTTTGTACATGTATGTAGACAACTTCATTTCTATCTTCATAGAATGAAGGAAATGAGAAAGTCTGATCAGTTGTTTGTTTCATTTGCTAAGAACAAACTGGGTAGGCCTTTCTCAAAAACTACAATAGCCAAATGAATGATTGTATTTCTCATGTATATTCCTTAAAAGGCGTGTCCTTACCAAAACAACCTAGAGCTCATTTCACTAGGTCTATGTTCACACCATCTGCTTTTTGGTCCAGAGATTCCATTAATGCTATCTGTGCAGCTGACACTTGGTCTAAAGCTCATACCTTTGTAGCTCATTATAAACTGGATGTCATCTCCAGGAATATAGCTGCATTTGGTTCTGTGGTACTCGAGAACATATTTCCATGAGGCCTACCCAAGGTTACTGTAGCTCTGTCCCATCCATTGAGGAATGAATGAAAATGACAACATCGGGTATTTAAGTTATGTACTTACCATACTATGCATCTGTGTTTTCCATTTTTGTTCTTCCTTAACTTCTCTTCCACCTTCCCCCTTCCTTGGCTTTGGAAATGACCTGATGTGGTTTGTCAGGAACCATTGTTCCTGTTTGAGCCTCTGTCCTGTTCTATTACATCTCTTTTTATCAGTGTTGCGTCTATTACCATTCTTCTAACACAGCTTAGAGACAGCAAACTTGATCTGAGGTAAAGAAGTGATCAGGATATTATTTACTTTTATAAATCTTTCTTGTAGTGGGTTTCTGAGATGTAAAGGTAGGTACTCTGCTCGACAGTCGGATCCTAGACTGCAAAAGAAAAGTGGCGGAGTCAGATCTGAAGCTCGGATCTGAACCCATCCATTGAGGAAGAATGAAAATGGACAACATAGATGCATAGTTAAGGTAAGTACATGACTTAAATTTTTTTCTCCATTAGCAAATGCTGAGTAGAGTCAAGAATGCAGCTTAAAGAAATTGTACATTCTATTCTGTGCTGAGTGAAAGTTATAAAGATACATTCATGCATCTCCAGAGTTAGCTGTTTTTTTTTTTCTGTCATTGCTGACTACGTATGAATGGAGACTAGCTGTCTGCAGACGCAAGCAATTAATCTTGCGAGTTTTGAGCATTCTTTGTTTAAGGAAATGCAAAATTTAAAGGTATAGGGGCAAGCAATTCAACAAAAAATAAAGTTTGAATTACTAGAAGTGAATAAGAAATAGCAGTTCCCCTAGAAGTCTTAATACTTGAATGCATTTAATAGAAAAATGTATAATTTTGTTTTATTTAAGGATAGCTGGTACATTTTTTAAGCCTAAAAGCTAATGTGTTCTGAAAGCTACAGGCTGTTTTTTTCATGTTAGGGAAGGGAAATACAATAAACAATGAAGAGACACCAGTCAGTATAAGTCAGGTTGTAACATGCAATTTAGCATGAGTAACCTTAACTTTAGTTAGGTAATGCCTGTGGGTGCACTGTGAATTTGGGGCAATTGCTCCCATCTGGAGGGATAAACTTCTTTTTTTAAGATGTACATAGTTTTGTGCATTTGCTGTAAGCTGACAGGTTATATGGGAGTTGTGAAAATGTATTTAAGTTTTTTTGTTTGAGGTTTTTCATTACAACCAAAAGTCTTGAAAAATGGGACATAGGTTCAAATGGAGATGACAAGAAACAAGTGTATAAAATGTCAGTCTTCCAAACATTAGTGTGTGCATGTAACACAAAAATTGGAAATACATATTCAAAAAAAACCCTCATGTGTAATAGGCGGGAACAATAGTTTATTATCATAATGGCTATACTATCAACATTATTTTGGAAAGTGAGTTGCCTTACAGGTATAGAAAAAAAAGGAGAGAGTATTGAATTATATTAAGAAATACAGAAGGCAAATAGCAATGTTGCAGGAGACGCATTTGGAATGAAATGAGCATGTGAAATTTTTAAAGAAAGGATTAGAGGATGGACACTCAGCAGAACATCAGGGACAAAGGAAAAGAGGAGCAATTATGATAATTACTACAGGAGTTCCAAAAGTGATAAAAGAAGAAAAAAAAGGCTAATACTGGTAGATTTGTGGTAGTAAGGATGTATTGGCAAGGGAGGAGGATAAAGCTGGCATATACTTTATATTCCACCAAAAACTGCTATTATGGAAATTAAGAAAACTTTTGGAAAAATAATCAGTTTTCATCAAGGAATATTACTTACAGATGCAGACTAGAACTTGATTTGCAACAGTGTGGACATACATGGGGGGAATATAGAAGGGAAAACATAACAAAAAGAGGGCAGATTTCTGAAGTAATTTATGAAAATATTTGGTATGGAATATATGAATTCAGTAGTAGGAACTAGGAGAGAATGTATATATTATTCACCAAGGTATAATAACTGGTTTAGACTAGCTGGATCTTGTATTTCACATTAACACGTGCATTTAATTGAAAGCTTCCACATACATCCAATACATATATCAGGTCATGCATCAATCAAAACTAAGATAAAAATGCAGGGTAATGAAGTACAAATGAGACACTGGCATTTCCCCACCTACATGTTGAAAGGACAGGAATTTAAGGATTTGGTAGTGGAAATTATTCAAGTATTATGAGGGAAGACAGTAATTTCTTCAAAAGTTATAGCTAGTGAATGGGATAAAATGAAAATGGGAGTTTAAGAATAGAGTAGAAATAAATGAGAAAGATATGGTTAAGAAGTACACATTATTTATAGAAGCTAACAAAGGTTAAAGTACTGCAGAGGAAAGGGAATCTAACAGAACGAGAAGAGGTGCAACTGCAGAGTGCTAAACAGAAAATAAGGAACTACCTTGACAACATGCATGAGTTTAGGAAGACTGCTATTAATTAATCAACTTTTTTTTGACAATAACTCCAGAGCACAAAATCTTTTAACACAACTTAGGCTACATAAAGTGATCCAGACAGAAACATAAGGGGTCCTAATGGAGAGATGAAAAGTCAACAAGTAAAGGAGAGTAGTAGTGCTGAAGTTGAATTCATCCTCAAGTCTTGGTGAGTACCTTTGCGAGGTGGACCCTGATATATAGACTGTATTTATATAGCATATATCATGGACAGAAATAAGTTAAAAACAAAAAAATATATAGCTGGGTGCACAAGTCCCAGGATAAAAAAGTGCCCAATCCTAGTAGGCACACGGGAAAAATGACAGTGTAGAATCCTCAAAATCTGGAAAAATTCCTACAATGGGTCCAGGCCAGGCCCAAAGGGAAGATGGCTCCCCTGTTATAGAAAGAAGTAGCAGTCCACAAAAATTACAAAACTGATGGGCCAAAGAATAGCCATAAAGACGATAGAGTGGACTACTGACGATAAGAAAGAAATTATGTATTGTTACTATTATGCAAAAAGCCAATAATTACCAGACACAGGATATACAAAGAGATTAAGAGAGAAATTAGAGGAAAGAAAAATACTTTCACAGGAAAAAAACTGTCAGAAGCTTCAAATAAAAATGTGCATTCATTAATACAAGAGATTTTTAAAAAACAGTACATACATCAAGAAACTTTGTTCTGTTTGGAAAAAGAAGCATCTGAGGAAGTGCAAAAATGTAAACAACAAAACCTAGATATTTTTGAAAAGTATAAAAAAGAAATATGGACATGGGAAAGAAAGAGAGATTTGATATGGTGCAATATTTATGCAAAGGAGAAAGCCAAGTTAATTAATATAGAGAAAGCAGCCACAAAGATATTCAAAGAGAAATACAGGCAAAGGCACCCAGGTAAGGAAAATTTCACAGATTAGTAAAACAGAAGTTAAAGAAATAGAAGCTGAAGTGTCTGCGGAGTGAAGGATTTAATATAGAAAGTCTAATACAAACTATATCACAGCATGATGGAGTGAGTCCCCAAAGTAAGGAAAAGCAGGAAGATCAGGAGACATCTGAAGAAGAAATATGGGCATGGGAAAGAAAAAGATTTAATATGGTGTAATATTTATGCAAAGGAGAAAGCAAAACTAATGAATACAAAAAGAGCAGCACCAAAGATATTTGAAGAGAAATACAGGCAAAGGACTCCAGACAAGGAAAACTTTACAATACAAAAAATAAGAAGACAAAAAGGAAAAGTAGAAAAGGAGATCAGTAATGGAGAAGTTAAAGAAACAGAAATTGAGGTTATAGAGCACCTGCAAAGTGAAGGATTCGGTGTAGAAAATCTAATGCAGAAGCACCACAACAGGATAGAGCAATGGATATCCAAATTAAGGGGAAACCAGTGGAACAGGAAGCAATTGGTCAGGTGCCATATTAAGATATTTTGAAGCCTTCTACAGGAAACCAGTATAAACATTTACTTAAAGCTAGACAGCAAGGGAAGGAACAGGACACTGTGGAAACTCTGATGCAGTCAATGTTGAGGAGTGATAGGCCAGTGAGTTCTCATATGACAGAGCAATGGATGGTACAGGATGAAATTGAAGAGAAGGTGTCACGGGAAGATGCTACAGACTTTTTATAGAATGCCTGCAGGAAGTGGAAAACAAAAGATGTGACCTCAGTCTGGAAGAAAATGAACTAAGGGAGGAGTTGCTTGATTTAATGGACATAGATATATTAAAATCAACGAAAGAAATAGACTGCAGAAGATCAATAAAACCCAAAAGTCAGAAGTCTGATAAAACAAATGAGCACAGTAATTAGGACTGTCCATAGAAATCCATGCGCTATAACAGACGTAAACAGGATGTTACTGTGCAGCTTAATTAATAACTGATAAAGTTCTACCACAAGAGCACAGGGTAGTGAGGCAACGGAAGGGGAGAAATCGACTACCATCATGGAAGTATTGAATAGAGAAGACTACAGAAGAGGGAATAGATCAACAAAAATACTAAGGAAGATAGATATGATAAAAGCAGTGCACAGTATTAGAACAAACCAGGATCTATCATGCACGATCACAAATAATAAATTAAAAATTTCAGCACAGGCAGAAAAACTTAGAAGATACACAGATAAATATAAAGGAAAAGTACAAAATAGGCAATTTAGTGATGACCCCAAAAAGTTTTATAGAGAATTGGGAAACAAGGTAAAAAGGAATTATAAGACTGCAAAAAAAAGAAGAAACAGATGCACTTTGGAGAAGTATCTATGAAGATACTGTGGAACACAACATAGATGCTAAATGGATAAAAGAAGTAAAAGAAAGAATAAGAAGTTTAAAGGTACAGGATATGAAATGGGATGAAGTAACAGCCAGAGAGACTGAAACAAAGTTAAAAAAAGCCTCAAATTGGAAAACCCCAGGCCCAGATACTATATATATATATATATATATGCCATGTAAGTATTTATATGTGCACCCAGAACAGACACCAATCTGGCTAACAACAGGTAAAACAATGCTCCTACTTAAGAGTGAACCGGCAAGTTACCCCAAAAATTATAGCCCAATAACTTGCCTTCGGACGCCATATAAACTATACATGGGAATTGATGCTGACAGAGTTTATAGTCATTTAGAAGAACACTCAATTATGGCAGTACAACAAAAGGGCAATAAAAGAAAGTCATATGGAACAAAAGATAATTTGTTGTTAAATAAAGTCATAGTGGAGAACTGTAAAAAGGGGAAGAATCTAAGCATGGCATGGCTTGACTGCAAAAAAGCATTTGATAGTATCCCACATTCATGGATAAAAGAGTGCTTAAAAATGTATAAGATACATCCTACACTGATCGACTACATTACAGTGACCATGAAACAATGCCATAGGACTTTGCAATTAAACCATAAAGGACAAATTATTATCCCAAGGATAAAAATTCAAATGGGGAATCGGGGATATTCCAGGGTGACTCTGTCACTATTGCTGTTCTGCCTTGCCCTTAACCTATTAAGCTGTTTCCTTAACAGCTTAAACCATGGCTACAATATGGCGCCTAGAAAACAATGAAGTCTAAAGACTTCTCATCTTCTATATGTCGATGATTTAAAACTGTATAGCTCATCAGATGAGGAACTGAAAGCACAGCTGCAGGTTGTTAAAACTTTTTCAGATGATACTAGAATGTCATTTGGTCTTGATAAATGTGCAAAAGCAACCTTTAAACCAGAAAAACTGCAGAACCAGGAAAACATCAGTTTGGGACAAGAATGTGATACAAAAGAACTTGAGCAAGAGGGAGTGTATACATACTTTGGAATTCATGAATGATTAGCAATAAAACATGAACAAATATGAATAAAACTTAGTATGGAATACTTCAGAAGACTTAAATTAATCCTGAAAACAGCACTGACGTCTAGAAACAAATTCCAAGCTATAAACCAATTTGCTTTTCCCTGTCCTAACTTACAGTTCTGGAGTGACTGATTGGCCCCAAAACGTGTTGGATTAATTAGATATTAAAACAAGAAGGATGCTTCATGCTCACCAATTGATCTATAAAAAAATCAGTGCATACCAAGATTATATATTCCCTGTTTCGAAGGAGGGATGGGCCTCCTTGAAATTGACTACATGTACAGATCTGCAATCATGAGACTCCACACATGTCTGCTGACCTAGCAAGATCCAAATGTAGTGAAAGTTTTGAAACATGAGGAGAATAAATCTAAGATGACTTCTTTGCTTAATTTAGCAGAAGCATATCGCTGTCAAGCAGGAATGGAAATCAAACTAGAAGTAGATAAAAATCAGGCAGCAACTGAATGTGCCAAAAAACAAAACAAAGAATACAAGGTGGAGAACCAGATGAAAATGCAAGAAATACGGAAAATGCATAAATATAGTTGCAAGTATAGAAAACTTCTGTAAGGATTTCATGTTGATCAGGAACGAACACAGGAATGGTCAAGGAGAGGTGAATTCAAACCAAGAGATGAAAGTTTAATATTGGCGGCTCAAGATAGTGGGCTATGTACATGCTGGTTTATAAAGTCCATTGAACATGTGGGAGAAACAGACAAATGTAAGTTTTGTAAAACAGAATTGGAAACAGTTGCACATCTTGTTGCTGATTGTGACATACTAATGGCAGAAGTACTGTATACTGAAAGGCACAATAATGTGGCAAGACTGTTGCACTGGGGATTGTGCAAACATTATGGTTTTGAAGCGGCTGAAAAGCACTGGAAACATGAGCCACAAAGCATCATAGAAAATGATGAAGTCTACATCACATGGGATCATCCTTTACCAACAATTCAAAAGACAGATGCTAGAAAACCGGGTATAGTGGTCCATGGAAAGAAGACAAGAGTAGCATTGATCATTAAAATTGCCACACCCAATGACTACAGTGCCCTGCACACAGACACAAAGTTATAAAATATCAGAATCTGCAAACAGAAATGACAGCAATGTAGAAGAAAGATACCCAAATCGTTCCAATAGTAGTAGGAGCAATGAAGAGTCTAAAATCTTATTTAGATACGCTACCACTACATGCAACTCCAAGCGAACTGCAGAAGGAGTCATTACTGGGCACATTGCGAATGCTGCGAAGAGCACTTTTGGCTGACATCAAAGAGTGAAACAATACTAATGTGATGAACTTTAATTGTACTTTGACTTAGGAATGGGGTCCATTCCCATCATGGTATTAGAAACCCAAAAGATTTGGAGAAAGATTTGGAGAAATAAAAAAGGGTGAAAACACAATGTAACAAATTACCACTGTTGTTGGAGGGTCTTGATGCATAGAAAACATTCAACACAGTAAGCTGGGATTTTATGAGTAGGGCAATGGAAACATTTCTATTCCCTGATATAATAATAAGGTTAATTAGGAGAATATATCAAGGAGATTGGAGTCATGAATTAAGGTGGGATGATGATTCTTTGATAAGTTGTGCATGAACAGAGAAACATGGCAGGAGTGTCCTCTTTCCCATTTGCTTTATATTTAGAACTACTGGCAAAAAACTAAAGGACTCAAAAATTCAAGGATATAATTGGCATGCTAATCAAGAAAAGCTGACTTTATTTGCAGAATATATTATGTTCTACCTGATAAATCTAGAAAAGTATAGCTCAGTGTTGTGGAACATTCTAAGACAGTTTCAGATCTTTTTCAGGAAATAAAATTAATGAAGATAAAACAAAGGCTATAAAGTACAGTTTTGTACCTACCATAAATGTAGATGTTCGAGGATCCCATTGCTGCAGTCCTAACTATTGGGTATAGTCATCCAGTATGACCGACGCCATATCCTCAGTCTTTTCTTGCCCCAGATGTCAGAAGATCCTAAAAAGACAAGGCCCAAAATACCTGCACCAAAAATATGTACAATATATACAAGAATATATACAAAAATATATATAAGCATGTAACCTCACCTACACAACCACCCCTAAACACAGAGGACTGCAGCAATGGGATCAACATCTACATTTATGGTAGGTACAAAACTGTACTATGTTCTTCGTTCCCCATTGCTGCAGTCCTAACTATTGGGTAGAATCCCAAAGCAGAGGTAAGGGAGGCTGGCAAATCATAAAGAAGCAGGAGCTGACAACATGCCTTGCAAAACAGCTGTGGCAAAACCAGCCCTAGACTTAGAGTAGATAGGAACTATGCACTGAACTCCAAGTAGCTGCTTCCAAAATATCCTTAGTTGCCACCCCCCTTAGAAATGCTGTTGAAGTGGCAGTAGCCCTAGTGGAATGAGGCCTAATCCCAGCTGGAATCTCCTTGCCATGATGGGAATAACAAAATGCAATGCAAAAGCCAATCCACCTAGAAATAGTTTGTTTTGACACAGGCTTGCCCTGTGAACTCAAAGCAAAAGAAACAAACAACTGCTGAGACTGCCTAAAATCCTTAGTCCTGCTTAAATAATAACGAATTGCCTGTGTACATCTAAAGTATGCAAAATCTTTTCCCTTTATTTTGGGGATCTGCATAAAAGTAGGCAAATGAATAGTTTGGTTTAAAGCCACACTAGAAACCACCTTAGGCATAAAGGAAGGATTAGCGTAATGATACCCTATCCTTATGGAAAATCAAAATGGCTCTACTGCCATAAGGGCCTGCAACTCAGACACCCTTCTTGCAGAAGTAATAGCCAACAGAAAAGCAGTCTTCCAAGACAAGTATTTCAATTCAGCAGTAGCCAGGCTCAAAGGTTGTAGAGTAAGTTTTTCCAACACAAAATTGAGATCCCAAGCAGGAGTAGGAGCTCGGGGTCTTATATTCTTTGCCCCTCTAAGAAACTGCTTGAACAAAGGATGCGAAAACAATGGTGGGTCACAATCATAGTGAGCTGAAATTGCTGCAGCATGAATCTTAATGGAAGAGAAGGACAAACCTTTGTCCAATAACTCAGTAAGGTATTGAAGAGCCACACTCAAATTAGGCTCAGAAACCTGCAAATTCTTTGCTGTACTCAAAATAAGAATCTCTTCAGGTCTTCTAGCTTCCATAATCACATTTAAAACTTGTTGAGGAAGTTGAGACCTGCTGTGTTTCAACACAGAAGATGCCAGGCTGTTAGATGAAGAGAGTGAAGCTTGACATTGAGCAGATGACCATCCTTCTGAGATAACAGATGAGGAATCAGAGGTAAAGGCCATGGAGGCTTCCATACCAGACTAGTAGTGGTACCAGTGTTGCCGAGGCCAATCTGGAGCTATCAAAATCATCCTTGGCCTGTCTTGCCTGACCTTTAATAGTACCTTTGGAAGAAGAGGCAGAGGAGGAAAGGCATACACATGAAGATTTTTCCAACTGAAAGACAGAGCATCCACTTTCCAAGCTGTGTGATGAAACCCTTTGTGCAATACTGTGGCAGCTGGTGGTTTAGTGGAGAAGCGAACAGATCTATGTCTGAGTTCCCCATGACACTGTCAGTTTTGAAATACATGAAGATCCAGTTTCCTGGGGATCCATGATTTGTCTGCTTAACACATCTGCTAAGGAGTTCTGTGCTCGCAGAAACCTTGCCTGAAGAGTTAATTGCAAGCTTAGCGCAGTCTCCCATAAAATCATTGCTTGCCTGCATAAAGGATAAGAATGTGTTCCCCTTGTTGATGTACCACATGACAGTTGTGTTGTCTGTTAGAATCAACACCTGCCCTGGAACAAGTAACTCCTTGAAAGCCATTAATGCAAACTGGACTGCTAACATCTCCTTCATGTTGATATGTAGATGCTGTAGTCTGGCAGGCCACTTGTCTTGTATCCACTTTCCATTTAGATGAGCTCCCCAAGCAATGTCCGAGGCATCTGTCGTTAAGATCTGACTCGCCTCTGGCCGGGTCACAGAGAGTCCCTTGTTTAGGTGACATTCCTGAGCCCACCACAAAAATTCTTTTTGAAGGCAAGGTATTATTTGAATGACAGTGACCAAATCCTGGCAGTGCTGTGTCCATACATTTTTGAGATACCATTGTAGCTTCCTCATATGCAGTTTGGCATTGGGAAGTACCAGAATACAAGATGCCATGAACCCTAATGCTTGAAGGACTGTCCTTGCAGTCAGCGACTGATGAGATAGTTGATGGAAGTAAAGTGATAGACTCTTTTGTTTGTCCGGGGTTAAAAGGCCATCTGGGCTGCTGTATTCAGTCTCACACCCAGAAAGCACATGTCTTGAGAGGGTACTAGACTGGACTTTATTTCGTTCACAGAATACCCTAGGCATCTTAGCACTGCTATGACATGTTCCAGATGCTGTAGAAGGTCTTCCTTTTCTTGAGCCAGAATCAGGCAGTCTGGCAAGTAAGGATAGATTTGAATTTCTTGAAGCCTGAAGTAAGCTATCACTGGAGCCAGAACCTTTGTGAATACTCTGCAGTAGATAAGCCAAACGGCTATGCAATGAACTGTTAATGTGAATTTCTAGCTCCAATCTCCAGATACTTCCTGCAACTTAGCCTTATAGGCACATGAAGGTAAGCTTCCTTGAGATCTAAAGTTACCATCCAGTGATCTTTGCCCAGCAGAGGTAAAAGCTGTTGTAACGTCAACATCTTGAACTTGGGAATGTCCAAAAGCGTGTTGAGGAGAGATAAATCCAAAATTGGTCTCCACGTTCCCCTTCTTTGGTACTAGGAACAGGCGAGAATAAAATCCTAGGCCCCTTTCTGATACAGGGACTGGCTGAATGGCCCCTATCTGGAGTAACTGAGAAACTTGCTTGTGAGCCTCTTTTCTTTGTGTAGGAGGAACGTCTGGCATGCCTTTGAAAGGGGCATTGTATGGAAATAAAATCTGTAACCGTGGTGAATGATATCCAACACCCATTTGTCTTGAGTAATTAAATCCCAATTTTCTTTGAAAAGAGACAGTCTTCCTCCCAAAGGAGCTGCCAGACGGGAATCTACTGGCAGCTGAAAAGACAGGTCATTGGGTCTGTTTACGAAAGGACTGACCCCTGCCCTCACCAGAAGTCTGAGCAGGTGAACTCCCTGTTCTAGGCCTAAAAGAACCTTGAGCCTTGCCCCTACCCCGTCTAGATCTACCCCTAGACTGGGAATCATAAGCAGGATATGTCCACCCCTTAGCAGGCCAATTTCTACTAAACTTGGTGGCTGCACCTGCAAAAATCTTTAACAGTTTGCATAGACTTAGCTTTGTCCTCCATTTTCTTTAAAACTGCTTCCACAGGCGATCCAAACAACACATCAGACTGTAAAGGAGCATCCAAAATCCTTGTCTTAACATGCTCAGCTAAATTCTGATCCTTCAACCAGGCATGCCAAGAACAGAACTGGTAGCAGCCACCCTCGAGGAGGCCTGTACAGCATCAAAACCACATTGCAAAGAATGCTTACCCACTTGTTCAGACACATGAACCAAATCCAGCAACTCTTTACACTCAATACCTTCCGCCAAAGCATCCACCTTAGATTTCAATTGTGAAAGGAGATAATTCTGATATTTTAGCATGTGAAACTGACAATTCAATGCTCTCATGGCTAGAGTGGAAGAAGTATACACTTTCTTTCCCCACCTATCCAAAGCCCTTGCCTCTTTATCAGTGGGAACAGGATTTTTAACCACAGAAGCTTTAACACCTTTAGGCCCTTGAGAAATAGTTTCTGGGTCGCCCTAGGACTCTTAAACAAATACTTATGAGCTTCGGGCACCCTATAATACCTATCAGGCTTAACAGGAGCAGGAGGCAAAGAGTCAGGGTTCAGGAAGCCTCTGCAAAACATCTTCCACCACATTCAACACAGGAGGAATAGCTAAGGGCCTATGCTGGGGTAAAACAATCCTAAGCCTTTTCCTGGAATTCCCAAGCCTTCCTGAATCAGAGTAATCCTGGCCTTCGCAGTTAAAGTGGTCCCTCGTGGAATGCAGAGTCTCTGAAAATGAGAAATCCTCAGGAGGAGAAGCTGTAGGAGTGGAGTCATCCACATCAGAATCAGAATAAGTAGGATACTCCTGCAAGTCTTCCGCAGAAGACTCTGAAGCCTCTGAACACTGTTCAAAACTATCAAACTCCGTTCCACCCTAGGCCTCTTATCAGGCGGGGCATAGAACCTCTAATCATAGTAATCAAATCTTCTGCCATTTTAAGCATATGTTTCTTAGGTACAGAACCCGAAATGCTAGGAGAAGCCCCACTGAAGCTGAACTAGGCCTACCTCAAAGAAGTTTTGGCAACAGAAGGAGAGGCTCTAACTACCTTGGGAAGAGAGGGAAGAACAGTCACCTGAGAAGCCCCTCAGCCTGGCCTACCTCCTGAGAAGGCACATCCGGTCAGAGTAAAGTTCCTGCCTGGGACTCCATAGAAACGCCTGGCAAAAGCTCTGGCCCCACTGAGTCTAAAGAACCGGCGTCCGGGACTGCCGGTTCATCAACCCTAGGCTTCGCTGTTTTGTCCTGCATCCGACGCGGCATTTTATAATTGCAACGCTTCCCAAACACTAACCTGGCACAGTCTAACCTCCTCTTAATAGGCTTGTTAAACCTAGCACAAGAGCGGCAACCAACAACGCCGCTCAGGCCCTAAACAAGGTATACACAAGGTATGGTAATCCCTATGAGGTATCTGTTTCCCACAAGAAATACAGTTATTCACTTTTTCTGACATCCGGTAAAATACTGAGGCAAGAAAAACCAAAATGTTCCCAACGGGTACTTAGCCAACTCTGTTTCGGTCTGAAACTCCGGTTACGGAAATATTTCAGAACGCCAACCTGCACTCGCAAAACTGCTTCTGCATCGGACCATGCGGCAAAAAAGAGTGAGGATATGACGTCGGTCATGCGATTAGTACCCTGACGCGCCCTGACCGACGTCAGCCTTATACTCTGGTATTCGGGCCGACTGGATGCGGACTATACCCAATAGTTAGGACTGCAGCAATGGGGAACGAAGAACATCTGTAAATTATGAACCCCCACATGAATGTGTTCAGTAATTAACATATTTATGAGGACAAAATAAGATGAAGTATAAAATAAAAAGATTGCTATTATGGCAGCTAAGGACATATGGGAAGAGATTAAACAAAAGATAATACAAAAACTGAGAAACTGGAAACTCTCATTTACAGATATAAAGATACAATTAGTCAAGATGTATTTAGTCCCTTTAGTTTTATATGCAGGTCAAGCATATTTCTTTCAACAAGTACTAAGTTGTGGGCAACAATTAATAAAGAGTTGAAGGAATTTATCTGGGAGGGGAAGAGTTAAATTGGATAAGCTGATCTTTCCAGGCAGTTTAATATTATGTCAACTAAAAGGACATTTTAGAGCTACATAATTAAGGCTCATTAACATAACACAAGCAGAAGGTTATAATTCAAAGTGGAAAGGAATTATGATGATGAAACAATGGGAACAAATTCAAGAAATAAGGAGAGATTGTAGTTTTGTATGCAGATCCTTAAGGAGAATAATAACTGCCATACAGAATATTTTATTCATAAAGTAGCAGAAAGTATTTTAAAAACTAAGCCAACATGAGAAAGAAGAAAGGAGATTTTGTTGATAGGATTAACTGCAAGTAAGGGTAAAGAAAATAGACAAGAAGGAGCTGGAATTTACTTGATAAAATTGGTAAAGGATCCAAGGTATTGGGAGCAAATAGAAAGGTAAAGATAGTAGAATGGAATGAGGCCAAGAAGGCATCTGGACTACAGGCTACAGACTGCCTTCCCTATGAGGAACTGATATCAGGGTATAGGCAAAAAGAAAGGGATAGGCGAATCCTAAATGAAAGACCTGCTCTGATAGTTTTTAGTTGAATCTAGAAGAGAAGCTGGTGTTAAAAAAGGGATAATTAGTAGGGCATAAAAGAAATTGCACAACAATTACAACAATCAATCAGAGGAGGTTAGAAAGATTGGATATGAAATGTATAAGGGAACAATGGGAGGACATATGTATGACTCCCAAGTGTGCAAAACACAATCAGAAGCTTCAAGATTCTTGCTTGGAAATGTTTGCATACGTAAAAAGACTTAAAATATTTTTTGTCACGTAGACGGGAAATCTTAGAGGAGTGCTGGGGAAAAAGAGGTAAGTGGGAACCTATATGTTGGGAGAGTAATGATTTGGCAGATTTTAAAAAGTCCCTGCAGAGTACTCAGTCTGAAGCAAGTAGATATAACTAAGGATATGACTCTTTTGAGCTGTGAGACAGGATCTGAATTGTCTCGACATAGTAAGGTCTTGGTAAGTTTAATTCTGGTGGCTGCCAAAAAAAGCAATTACTAGAAAATGGAAATGAAAGTCTAAACCAACTGAATTTGAAGTATTGAATATTGTAAAAGAGATAAAACAACTGAAAGTGGGATCTTTAGAAAAGGGAAGGACAAGATTACATAGAAATAAATGGAAATTGTGAGTGCAATGCATACAGAATAATGTTCAGGAGGAAGAGGAGAGGGTTTAAAGGAAGGCAGGAACTGACCAATTTATGTAAGTTTGGACTATTATGGCTATAAAAAAAGAACATATGTAATGTTTAATGTAATTTACCAGAAACATATCAATATGATTTCTTTTTTCATTTATATTAATGTATGTTTGTTTTAAGTGATAATTTAATAAAGATGTTTAAAAAAAATCAGAATTTTTGCATCTCTACTGTACAGAAATATCTTTCTAGCACTGCGAACAATGTTTCATAGTATTTGCTTACAATGTACTCCCAGTACAAGAATCAAACATAGCTCATAGGCTCCACTTCATTTGTAAGATCACCCAGATTTGCTCATACAAGGTTTCATATTATACTGTTGAATGCTGAAATGAGCAAATATTGTGCCATAACAACTAAAACAACATAAATTTGAAAGGAAAAAAAAAAAACAAAAGAAAAACAAAATGCCTACATTTTGCAGAGGTGGGGCAAGTTCACTTACACCCCCAGTAACTCATACCCCTGCAACTTATATACCAACTCCGAGATCGCACCACAGTGGGGAAAGGAGCAATATTCCAGTCCCTGCTGTACCACAATACTCCTGTCCTGTTCAACATTCTACCTCCACTTCACTGCTCATGCTTTGTGGCACAGCTTTACACCAATCGCTTATTTGAGCATTCCACTATACAAAGGAAACCCCCATACACTCAGCAGTGACAGCTGTTAACTGTAAGGAGTGTTTTGTACAATACTTTTTCATTGAAAGTGGAACGTATTTTGTTTTCAGAATGGGTATTGACAGCATAGGCCTGTCTTTTTTTTTTCCCCCCAGTGTCTTGGTATTTCCTAGTGCAAATGCTGAGAAACAGAACTTATGTCTAAATAAGGGAAAGCTTAGATAAGGGGTCTAAAGATTTTCAGTAAGCAAAAAGCACCGAGAGATGTTTAGTTTCTACTGGTCAGTGGCCATAGCCCGAAAAATACCAAAATGTTTACTCAGAGCTTTTACAATATAAAGATGACTGCAGTTTCTTCGTTCAAGGAGACAAGACTTTCATTGTTTGGCCTCCCAAGTACATGTATTCTTTAACAATGAATGAGATCTTTCTATTCTGCTGAACTGTGTTGTATGAATTTGCACCTTAACAGATGTTGCCACTTGAGACTCAGATTTTGATCCATTTGGGGACTGATGCAGCAGAAATCACTTTTGGGCCTATCGCTGACTGGTGTGTTTCTGTTGTGTCAGCTCTTTCTCTTTTGGCAAAGTTTGGAACTTCTGCAAATAAGTCTTTTTGTTAAATCATCTTTATACTGAAAAATGCTTTTCTGTATGAAAATGGGTTTTGTTGTAGGAGAGTGGTTATTTTTCTATTGTTCTCATTTTACAATGGGTGCAAATGTGGTGATAATGAAAGAACCAGAGCCCAGGACATGAGCCAAACATATATCTCATAAATATGCTAGAGACAGTTGTAGTTATTTAGAGAAATAGTCTGCATTCACTGCAGTTCTCTGAAGTTGGAAGTTTTGATAAGGCTATTTTAGAAAATCTTAAAAAGAAGTGTAAACAAAAAGCAAATAGGGTAACTGCTTCTTGCTGGTCAGCTTTTAATAACTGGCAAGAGGAATCTAAAAATCAAGGGAAATTAATCTGCAGTTATAAGTTTAAAACTTATTTCTTCAAAATTAAAAACTCTGCTGCAGGCAGAAAATAGAACAGTTTTAAAACATTACAGATGTGTGCTGCAGAAAGTTCAAGCAGCACTTGGGGACTTTATCCCTTGAAGCAGTTGGAAAATTTAAAAATAACTCAGCCAGAATCTTCAGACGATGACTGCCCCCCAATTCCCCTGCATCCCCTTTGCTTAAGTAGACCGAGCTTTATCTGAATTCTATAAAGCAAACAACCCTCTCTCCACAGGAGTGCAGGCAGAAGGTGGGCAATTTGAAGAAAGACCCTCTACTGCTTCTCCTGTTACTTCTAGCTCAAAGGGGGGACTTCTCTTGCACCAACCTATTCTAAACATTCTGTTTATAACACTAAATTGCAGTCATAACAGAAGCAAAAATAAGATGCTACCTCAGGCTTTGAAGAAGAGCGAATAAAGGGGGAAAAGCAGCATCGGAAGCAGCAGCAGATGTCTATGAGGAACCAAATGGGCTAACTAAAAAGATTTGGAAAAAGCACATCTTCTAGCAAAATAAATACATTAAAGAAATTTAGGCTGTTCATAACACAATTTCCAATAGCTGTTGATAGGGAAGAATATAGATGGAACCCACCTCTTAGGCAAAGTTCAAATGAATCTACTTCTGGCTCATCTTCAAATAAGGACATCCCCACTTATGCTCTCTCAGCTGAGATTCAAAGTCACCCTTTGAGAGAAGTACCTAATCCTGCAGTGACACAGGATGGTGGCACCAAGCCCACCATAGGCATGATTCACCCACAGACCTTGGTAGATTTTCAAACTATTGTATATTCTCTTATTCCATGCATGGATTCAACTAAATATGCCAACATTTTATTATTTATTTATTTATTTTATTTATTTGAAGTTTGTTTGCCAGGATGGGCCATTCGGCCGAATGAGCCCATTTTCAATGGAGTCCTGGGGAGAAAAGCTCCATAGATACAATATAAAGTATAAAATAAAATAACAGTCTGTTAAAGTACAAGAAGAATATATATAAGCCAAAGTAAATGTTTATACAACTGGAATACAAAGAACAACAATACGTAACAATTCATATGAGGTTACAATTTTTAGTCTCTATAATCACTAAAATAGATGTTAAATCAAAGACAATAGTGAGTAAGTATGTACTGAAGAATTAAACATAAGGAGTTATTTACAATGTGTATGTTCTCATAGGGGGGATGTGACTGTAGGCTAAGGGGGTAAGGTAGTGGCTGGGGATGTTAAGCAGGATGGGAACATGAGCATTCCCAGAGAGATGATAAGTGTGAGCGGAGGAGAGTTTTAAAGGTGGGGAGGCTGCCGGTGCTACGAATATGAGGTGGGAGGGAGTTCCAGAGACGGGCTAGGGAAAAAGAGAGTAGGAGTTAGCCTGCTGGACGGGCAGGTTTTTGGAGTTCAATCAGGTTCTGAGTGCTGGTTCTTAGGGGTCTGCTAGGAAGGTTCATAGTGAAGGTTGAAGAAAGGGAGGGGCAGAGGGAGGGCTTGAAAATGAGCTTATGAGCATGAGTTAGCTGAGTGTAGATAAGGTAGTTGGGAAGCTCTAGCCCATTTAGTTTGTGGAGGGCAATACAGTGATGGGAGGAGGATCTGTGCCCAATGGCGAATTTGGGGATTTTGTTATAGCAGGAGGAGAGTTTTGTTTTGATAGAGGATTGTAGGTTGGTTAGGAGTGGGGCACCATAAAGGAGAGAACGGATGAGGTATGTGGTAGAGAGGAGGAATCTAGTGGATGGGGAGAGGAAGTGAATATGGCGATAGAACATACCAAGATTCTGGTGTGTTTTTTTAATGTTTGTTTGTATATGGGTATCAAATTTAAGCTGATTATCGATGAGAGCTCCTAACAGTTTAGCACTGGAAACAATTTTAAGAGAAGTGCTGTTGTGACTGGTTATGGAGAATGAATTTATGTTGATAGTTATGTTTTTGGATGGGGTGAATATAATGAGTTTGGTTTTTGATGGATTGAGAGCTAGATGGTTTTCTAGCATCCATTGTTCGGTGGTTGAGAAGGCATCCTGAGTTAGTTTTATAAGGGAGGGAATGGAGTTAGCAGCACAGATAATTGTTGAATCGTCTGCATATTGGACAATTTTAGCATTAGGGATATTGTGGTGGAAGTCATTAATGAAAATGTTGAACAGTAAGGGGCCTAATATGGAACCCTGGGGTACACCAGTGACAGTGTTGAGGAATGAGGAAGTAGATTTCTTCCATTTGACAGATTGTTGCCTGTTGGAAAGGTAACTGGTAAACCAGCTGATAGAAGAGGGTGAAAGATATAGGTTAGAGAGTTTGGTCAGAAGGAGGGAGCAGGAGATAGTATCGAAAGCCTTAGAAAGGTCTAGGAGGAGGGTGGAGACAATACAATTGGAGTCTCGGTCTTTATTCACAGTTTCGAGGAAGGAAAGTAGTGTGATAGTAGTGCTGTGACCAGGTCTGAATCCATGTTGTGTTGGGGATAGTAGGTGACTGTCGGTGAGGTAGGGTAATAATTTTATGTGGATGCATTTTTCAAGTAGTTTAGAGATGGGAGATAAGATGGTGATAGGCCTAAAGCTGGAGATGTTATTATTGCTTCCACCTTTGTAGAGGGGAATAATGTAGGCTTTTTTTCCAAATTTGGGGTACATAGCCTTCTTGGATTGACCGGTTTATAAGAATACAGATGGGGAAGGCAATGGCTTCAGCAGCTGTCTTTAGGAAGAATGAAGGGATATTATCAGGGGCATTAGAGCACGTTTTTAATTTTAGAAGGAGTTTTTTTATAGTTGATAGAGGTAAGGGTTTGAGAGAGAAGAGAGGAAGGTGGGGGGGTGGAAGTACCTGAGGAGGAGGGGATAGTGGGAATTGTAGCAGGATGAGTGGAGTTATTTGTGAAGGATGATGTTAATTTAGATATGGAGTCAATGAAAAAGCTGTTAAATTGGGAGGCTAGGTCGGTATCAGAAGCATTATGATCAGGGTGTGGGTTTTCCTTTCTGCCGGGGTTGAAGAGGGAGGAGATACTATCCCAGAATTTTTTTGGGTTAGTCTTGTGATTGTTTTGGAGGGTGATATAGTAGGATTTGCGGTCGGAAGTGATGAGTTTTTTAACTCTGTTACGGAGTATTTTGTATTCGTTTAGGGTGGCTGGGGTTTTGTTTTTATAGTGGTTCTTCAAGGCTTTATCACGGAGGCGCATGACAGCTAAGGTATCTTTGGTTATCCATGGGATGGTTTTGCTCTTAATTCTTTTAGTTCTTAGGGGGGCCAAGGTGTCTAATAGGTTTAGAAATGATGTATTAAAATAAGTGACAGCTTCATCTAGGTATTCAGAGGACTCCAGTTAAATTAAGTAAGTCAGAGAAGGTGTTGGGGTTGAAGTTTTTTAAGGAGCGTATAGAGATGGTGGTATGTGGCAGTTGTAGGGAGGGAGAGTGACAGTGAGCAAAAGTAGGAAAGTGGTCACTGAAAGAGTCAGGGAGGGTACCACTAGTGGAGATAAGCTGTGGGTGTGATACTAGAATCCAGTCTAGGGTGCTTCCAGAGGAATAGTCCTTTGATGGGCTAGTTATATAGTTGATTAGCTGATGGAAGTTGTAGAGGTTTATATTTAGGGGGTTTGTTGGGCATTGGACAGAGGACCAGTTAATATTAACATTGCCTAGGATAAGAGTTTTATTTGCAATGTTGGTGGAGAGCCAAGAGAGTATGTCCTCAAGAATAGGTATGTTGTCACCAGGAGGGATATAGAGGGAGGCTATGCATATGGTTTTATGCTTGTTTAGGTGGAGTAGGGCTAGAAGTAATTTGGCGTTGGCAAATTGGGGAATAGGCTTAGAATATGAAGTAACTGAAAGGGAAGAAGAATAGAGTAGAGCAACTCCGCCTCCTTTTTATGGGTTCTGTCTTTCCTGATGATATTATAGTTGGGGGGAGTTATATCAGAATCTTTTATGGAGGGTTTTAGCCATGTTTCAGAGACTGACAATATGTCAGGATGGTTATGGAGAAGCCAGGCATGGAGGTTGGGGATTTTGTTACATATACTTTGAGCATTTAATGCTGAGAAGGAGAGGGTTTTTACAGATGAAGGTGTGTAAGAGGGGGTGGTTGAGGAGTTGATGGGAGAGGGATCAGGGTTGGGGTGTATGTCTCCAGAGAGAAGGGTGGTGATAAGTTGGTGGAAATGAAAATAGAGGTTATTGGAGTGTTTTGTGTATAGTTTAAGGGTTGTATGTTTTCTATAAGTAGTGATAGTTAGGCTTAGAGTAGTATGCTTGTAGGTGGGAAATAGTTTGAAGGGGAAGCGTAGGGAGAGGTTGCAGAAGTATAGGTGAGGGCTTATGGAGGTAGAGTAGTGTTGGTGTTGTTTAGGGATTGAACTGGTTGTGTGAAAGTGGGGGGAGTGAGTAGTGTTAAAGGGTTTGGTGACGTAGGTTAGATAGGATAAACTAAGTAGTAGTAGTAGATGGGTTACAAGTGAGGATGGTTTTGTCAGCATTGTTGAAGTTTAGGGTTTTAATTGGGATGAGTGATTGATATGAATGGAGTGTGGTATGGCTGTGAAAAGGTTAGGCTAGATGTTGAGAGGTGGTAGGGGGTGGAGCTGAGGAGTAGGAGGTGGGGAAAGATTCAAGATGATTGGACTGGGGGTGGTTAGTGGGGTTTAAATGTAGAGGTAGTGGGGGCGGGTGAGAATTGGGGGCAGGGTAGGGGAGCGGAGTGAGCCCGCAGGGCGAACGGAGCGGGATGAGCCAAGAAAGGAAGACCAAGGACGTGGGCTATGAAAAACAATCAGTAAGGGTAGGACTAAAAACACAAGGTAAGTAGCCACAGGGGATAGGGGCAGGACAATGAGTCATGGGTGGAATGAAAACATAGAATTCACAGGGGTGAAGAGGTAGAAAAGGCAGTTGGAGGTTTTATTAAAGTTCAGAGCTTAAAAGATTGAAGTAAAAGTCAGTTAATGGATGGATGCTGTCACCTGCTGACCAAAGTTGGTAATTGCAGATATTTGGAGCATCACTGGGAGGAAAGGAAGGGATGAGTATATGGAGCCAAGAGAGGTTGGGTCGGTGCTGGGCTGCTGGCTAGCGCACGCCGGGTCAAAAACATCAACCAGTGGCACAAAATGACTATGCAGTATGGTACATACACTCGTTTAAGTCTTTGGATCTTGTGGGGAGGCAGAACAGTTTCCCAATAAACTGCACGATCCCTGAGAAGGTTCTTACAGGCAGGGAACCAGGGTACTTTGTAGCACAAGTAGGATGTCTGGGGTAGCTTGAACGTATTGATAGCAAGCCACGAATGGAGCTAGCAACCGAAGGCACGACCAGGACTGGAAGGGGCCAGAGGATGATTTAAAAAAAATTTAGAAGGTCACGTATAATTGCAGAACCCTACTACTGAAGATTTGCAGACAATTTTGAA
The DNA here is from genome assembly GCF_019279795.1 of Protopterus annectens. NCBI lineage: Eukaryota > Metazoa > Chordata > Ceratodontiformes > Protopteridae > Protopterus > Protopterus annectens. Next base: position 390,762,601 of record NC_056731.1, on the reverse strand, counting down.
TGTTTCTACCCCACCAGATATTTTCAAAAAGACATGGGGAATCAGCTATTGGTAATACTATCCCATAACACACAGATGAAGACTTTTTAGCAGCCAGGGAAAATTTACTAAAGGCAATAACTGCAGCATGCCCTCCAGCACTTAACTGGGCACAAAAAGAAAATGAATCTATTAATGTGTACTTGCAGCACACAGTAACAGCATTTGGGGCTTTCTAAGCGCATCCAGAATCCATAGCAGGTGCGGCAGCCAATGTGCCATCAGCAGTGTTTGTGGAAGAATTATTACCATCCATACAAGGCCAGATAAAAAAGGTTTGTTTGAATTTGTCAGTTTGGGTATACATGGAATTGATATCATGCAAAATATGTAGCAGACAATATAGTTCAGGAACAAAAAGAGCAAAAACAGACTTAGTAGGCATCCAACCTCAAGAGTTTGACACAAATTTGAAGGGGAGACAGTGCAATAAGAGAAACAGAGATAGAATCAGGTTTAGATTTTTCTGATAGCAGGACAATTTTTGCAAGACTTTTATCATCCTGCTAAAACTTAAATTCACTAGCAAGAACAACACATCAACTCTTGCTTTAATTGTGGTCAAAGTGAACACTGGCATAATGAATGTCTTTTCTTTAGCCAGTAAAGCCATCCTTTCAACCTGTGAATCATCCTAATGTTCAAGTCCCACAACAGGTGGAGGGACAGTTTTCAACTTGGAATACTGCCTGGCAGCCACCAAAGTGGCAGCAGGATAAATAGGACAGCCTTGAACAGGAGATACTGCTATTTCCCTTTTTTATCAGTAGACCATGAAGTTAATATTAAAGTACATAATTATAAATTTCCTTTTTCATAGACACAGAAGCAACCAGGTTTATGATAATTTTTATGCAAAAAGTCTTCGCTTTCTACAAATTCTGTTAGAGACACAGGGTCTCTGGAATCCCACTGTATTATCCATGGACAGTCTGTCCCAGTTCAAACAGGTCCACTGCGAGATCAACATGCCTTTATTGTTGGAAATTACACCTCTCTGAATTAATTAAGTATAGATTTACTCTGCAAGCAAAGCTGCATTGTATTTTGCACTCAGCATGGAGTCCTACGGAATGTCCCAAAAGAGCTTTCCCTACTTGGTCTGTATTCAGCCAATATTTCCAACAAAAACAACCAAGGGAAATACTAGGGGAGGCTGACACGAATAAATAATTTTATTACAAAAAAAAAAAAAAAAACAATAAATGCTTTCAACCAGACACTAGGTCTTCATCACAATGTTCTCACAACACGGTCCCTTTTAAACGCATTAACCTAATCAAATAATTACATAATTAGCATCAAATGACTTACTCATTAACATCTTTTTTGTTCTTATCTCTTTTCAACACCACTGAGTAGTTAGCCATGCCATTAAGTCCTGGGGTTACATAAATATTCAAAATGACTTGCTATTTAATTTGTAAAAATGCTAATTCATCACTTGTATTACCATTAAAATTATTAGGAACCCAATGAGTTACTGTAAAAATAAATTTCTTAAAATTCTTATAAATCATAGAATGTTTTGCTAAAGCATTACTATCATTTTTATTTTTAAAAGCATAATGATGTTCATATATTTATTTTTTTAAGCTGTTGGTCTTTCTAACATAAAAAGAATCACTCTAGAGACACTGTGCATAGTAAACCACAAATTCAGAATTTCATGTAAAATAACCTGAATACTGCAGTTTTTTGTTGCTTTACAATAAAAGCTAGAACTTTCAGATATTAGCCTACATGAAGAAAGTACAGTTGTGTACACTTACCATAAATGTAGATGTTCAAGTGTATTCACTGTTGCAGTCATTACATTTGGGTAATCTGCTGGCAGGTTGCCCTCAGTCAGCCTGATTAACAAAGTCTTGGGTCCTGCTTCAGTTGCTGTCCCTTCTTCCATGATGTCAGGTCGTCAGGGGTATAAAACATGCAGCCAATGCCATTACATCAGTTTTTCTTGCCCCAGATGTCAGGTGCCCCCCAAATGGGGAGCAAAATACACACACACACACACACACACACATATATATATATATACATATATATATATATATACATACATACACAAAAATATACCTCCAAACAAAAGCAAATACACCAAAAAGGCTTTTAAGCATAGTAAAAGAAAGAAGAGGTATAGTAAAAGGAAAACAGGGGGTTGGAGGGAGGGTAACCAGGACTGCAACAGTAAATACACTCAAACATCTACATTTATGGTAAGTGTACACAACTGTACTATGTTCATCGTGTTTCACTGTTGCAGTCATTACATTTGGGTAGATTCCCAAAGCTAAGGTTGGGAGGATGGATTTATACAGCATTAGGAACAGCTATAAGGCCCTGCAAAACAGCAGTGGCAAAGCCAGCTCTGGATTTAGAGAAAATTAGTAAGTGATAATGCTTGGTGAAAGTATGAACTGAACTCCAAGTGGCATCTTCTAGAATATCCCTGGTAGGAACACCTCTGAGAAAGGCTGCATGCAGCCCTGGTGGAATGAGATATGATCCCCTGGGGGATAGGTTTTCCATGGTGCTTATAACAGAAATGAATACAATGGCTTATCCATTTAGAAATAGTTTGCTTTGAAACAGCCTTCCCCTCTGCCCCTTCAGCAAATGCTACCAGCAGTTGTTCAGATTTTCTTTGAGATTTAGTCCTGTCCAAGTAGAATCTAAGTTATCTGTGTACGTCCAATGAGTGCAGAATCCGCTCTCCCTTGTTCTGTGGATTGGGAAAGAAAGTTGGCAAATGAATGGACTGATTAAGAGCCACACTTGATACCACCTTGGGCATGAATGATGGCTTGGTCCTGAGTGACACCCTGTCTGCATGAAAGATGATGAAACGCTCCACTGCCATAAGAGTCTGTAATTCAGATATCCTTCTAGCTGAAGTGATTGTCAAAAGGAAGGCTGTTTTCCAGGAAAGAAATTTTAAGTCTGCAGTTGCAGCTGACGTGAAAGGAGGTAGAGTGAGCTTCTCCAATACAAAGTTAAGGTCCCAGGCAGGGGTTGGAGCTCTCCAGGGTGGTCTCAAGTTTTTGGCCCCTCTGAGATACTGCTTTAAAAGAGGATGAGAGAAGAGGGGGGGTTGTGTGTTGTAATGAGCTGAAATAGCTGAGGCATGGATCTTTATGGAAGAAAAAGACAGGCCCTTGTGAAGCATCACAGTTAAGTAATGCAAAATTTGAGGTAAATTGGGCACTGCTGTGCTCAACCCTTAAGATTGATTCCAAGCACAGAATCTTTTCCATTTGTCAGCATAAGATTTTCTAGTACTAGGACTTCTCACCTCCAAAATGACATCCATCACAGGTTTGCTGAGGGATGCTAAGGGGGAATTTAAATGATTAGCCAAGCTGCAAGTTTCAAAGCTGGGAGCTGAGGGTGCAGAATTTAGTTCTCCTGTTGAGACAGAAAGGAAGGTGTTTGAGGCAGGTGAAATGTGTGACACACTGGAGTGGGTACCAGTGTTGGCAAGGCCAGTCTGGAACAATCAAAGTAATTTTTGGTTTGTCCTGTCTGACTTTTAGAAGAACTTTGGAGAGCAAAGGCAGAGGGGGAAAGGCATAGACTGATATGTTTTTCCAGCTGAAGGACAGAGCATCCACTTTCCAGGCTTTTTTGTGATGAGTTCTTGTGCAAAATTTGTCCAATGGTAGTTCTGGGGTGAGGCAAAGAGATCTATGTCTGGGCTCCCCCATTTGTGTGTCAACATGTTGAAAATCCGTGGTTCCAGTTTCCATTCGTGAGGGTCCATGATATTTCTGCTTAGTCTGTCTGCCAGGGAATTCTGCTTTCCTGGCAGGAATTGAGCTTGTAGTTGTACTTGGTAGCTCAAGGCCGTGTTCCACAATGCCATGGCTAGTCTGCATAGGGGGTAGGAATGTGTATCCCCCTGTTTGTTTATGTACTGCATAACCGTGGTGTTGTCCGTCTTTATCAGTAAATGTCCTGGATGAAGGTAGTCCTTGAAGGCTGTCAGTGCATTCTGTACAGCTAGCATTTATTTTTGATTGATATGAAGGTGCATTTGATTTGGGCTCCATTTGCCCTGAATGCATTTCCCTACAAGATGAGCCTCCCATGCATAGTCTGATGCATCTGTAGTTAGGGTTTGGGTGGCAGAGGGTGATGTGAATGGCAGTCCCTTGTTCTGCTGGCAGGCCTCTGCCCACCATATGAACTCTAGGTGCAGGCAAAGAATGACAGGAATCATTGTTTCCAGGCTGTGACAATGTTGACTCCATAAACTTTTTAAGTACCACTGAAGTTTCCTCACATGCAGTCTTGCATATGGAATTAGAAGAATGCAGGAGGCCACGAACCCCAAGGCTTGCAGTATTTGCCTTGCAGATAGCAGGGTTTTTGTGGCCACCTGTTTGAAGTAATTCACCAAATGAATTTGCTTTTCTGGCGTAAGGAAAGCCATCTGGGCAGTTGTATTCAAGCTTGCACCCAGGAATGTAATCTTTTGAGAGGATACCAGTTGAGATTTCTTTTCGTTTATGGTGTACCCTAGACAGGTTAGAACTCTTTTTACAAATGTCAGATGTTTTAGAAGAATGGTCTGGTTTTCTGCCTGAATTAGACAATCGTCCAGGTATGGATATATTTGAATATTTCTTTGCCTGCAAAATGCAATTACTGGTGCCAGGCACCTTGTGAATACCCTGGGCACAGTAAATAAGCCAAAGGGCAGTGCAGAGAACTGATAATGCATGCACCCTGCTTTGAAGCGTAGGAATCTTCTGCAAGATTCCCTGATTGGGATATGCAGGTAAGCCTCTTTTAAGTCGAGAGTTGCCAATCAGGCATCCTTGCCTAGCATAGGAAGTAACTGGTGAAGAGTCATTATCTTGAATTTTGGAATGCCCAGAAAGGTGTTTAGAGTGGACAGGTCCAGAATTGGATGCCATGATTTGTCTTTTCTGGGTACCAGGAAAAGTATGGAATAGAAACCTTGTCCCTTTTCCTCTTCTGGTACTAGTTGAACAGCCCCCATGTTTAGGAGGGAAAGTACTTGTTTCTGTGCCTCTGCCCACTGATTTGGGGCCAGGTCTGGCCACCCGTTTGGAGTTGGCAGAATGTGGAAATGAAATCTGTATCAGTGGGACACTCTATTTAAAACCCATTTGCCCTGGGTTATAAGTTGCCAGTTTCTTGAATGAAGAGCCAGTTTTCCCCCCAAACGGGCAGCTAAGAGGTAAGTGCTTGGTCATTTCAGAGGGAAGTCATTGAGACTGTTTACCATAGAGTAGAGCCTTGTTGTTTCCAGATTTGGAAGTGGAAGCACCCCATTGCTTAGTTCTGAAAGTCCCTTGGGACTGAAACCTGGTGCTTTTGGAATGTCAGGGCTTGGCTGCAGTGGCTCTGGAGGAAGCTGGAAAGGACCAGTTCTTAGTAGGCCAAAGCCTACTAAATCTAGGAGGTTGCACTTGTAAGAAATCGTTCACAGTTTGCATAGATTTAGCTTTATCTTCCATCTTTTTTAGAACTTCTTCAGCCTTATTGTCAAATAGGTGGTCCTGCTGTAAAGGAGCATCCAAAAGTTTTGCTTTAACATGATCAGGCAGAGATTGCTCCTTAAGCCAAGCATGTCTTCCAAGCACAGACCCAGTTACAGCAGCCCTGCAAGAGGCCTCTAAGGAATCAAAACCACATTGCAAAGTATGCTTGCCAACTTGTTCAGCTGAATGCAATAAATCCTGCAAGTCTTTATTCTTCACACAGTCAGAAATCAACATAATTTTCTGTTTAAGCAGCCCCATGATATGCTGTTGATATTTTAGCATATGGAATTGACAGTTTAAAGCCCTGATTGCTAAGGTTGCAGAAGTATAAACCTTTTTACCCCATCTATCCAGCGCCCTGGAGTCTCTATCAGAAGGGGTAGGATTTTTTGCAGTAGAAGCCTTAATGCCCTTGGGCCCCTGAGAAATGGTTTCAGGGTCCACAACAGGATTTTTGAAAAGGAATTTGTGGGACTCAGGAACCCTGTAGTACCTATCTGGTTTGCTACTGGCTTCTGAAAACACATCATCAACAACCTCTAGTACAGGAGGTATAGCCACGGGCCTATGCTGAGGAAGTTGAAGGAAATCCCTAAGCCTCTTTTGGATTCAGAAAAATCCTGACTTTCCCAGTGGAAATGCTCCCTTAAGGTATGTAAAGTTTTCCCAAAAGAGAAATACTCAGGCGGAGAAGCTGAGGGAATGGATTCCTCTGCATCAGAGTCCTCATAAGTAGGTATGTTCAAATCCAGATCATTAGAAGAATCAGAAGAAACAGAGTCCTGTTCAGAAGATTCATAGTCAAACTCAATCCTAGGCCTCTTGGGGGGGGGGGGGTGTTGACTACCCCTGATTAGAGTAATTAAATCTTCATCCATTTTGATCATTTGTTTTTTAGGCATAGGGGCCTGAACATGTGGCCTGGGCATTTTTTTTAGACATAGATCGAGATTTAGGCCTTAGCACTGAAGATGGAGTCGGTTTAATATGCAAGTCTGTAGGCCTGAATACACCCTCAGAAGCCGGTGCCTGCTCAGCGGCTCCGGACCAATCCAAGGTAGAGACATCCGCGAGTTCCATATGTGAAGTATCTCGCGGCATACCGGACTCCGAATGGGTCTCAGTAGAGGCCTGTGAATCAGAAGTTGCGGGTATCAGGGGCTATGAAAGCGCCTCACTGAGTACCGGCGAACTGGCGACTGGCTTAGGAGAAGCGTAATCGGCAGTTTTGGATCAAAATGGCCTGTCTCTGTCTTTTTCTTTGCGTTTTTTCGGTATTCCAGTAGTCGGATGGCTAACCGACGTCATTTCTGGATAATTAAACCAAGAACCGAAAAATTTTTAAGTAAAAATGTACCGACGACGGATAGTGCGTTGATTAAATAAAGCACAAAACCGACAGTAAGGTACATCGTGGTAAGGGCCTAGGCAAGGAATACAGTACATATGAAAATCCTTATGAGGTATTTGCTTCCCACAAGTAATACAATTATTAACTTTTACTGATATTGGTAAGGAGCAAGAAAAAGTTTCCCCAACGGGGTACTTAGCTTTTAGTTGAAGACTTCGGTTCTGAAACTCGAAAACGAAAATTTCAGGAGTCGGCCAACCGGCACTTACGAACTGCTTTTGCTTCGGGCACCGCGCAGCAAGAAAGACTGATGTAATGGCGTCAGCTGCATGTTTTATACCCCCGACAACCTGACATCATGGAAGAAGGGACAGCAACCGATGCAGGACCCAAGACTTTGTTAATCAGGCCGACTGAGGGCAACCTGCCAGAAGATTACCCAAATGTGATGACTGCAACAGTGAAACACGATGAACATCATAAAACATTTTAAAGTACTCACTTAATACTGTTGTTGACTATACACTTCAACTTTGATTGTTTATCAAATATAAATTTTAAAATTCTACTTTTCTTATTAATGATCAATAATATCCTTTAAATTTCTACCTTTCTTATTAATGAACACAGGTTTCTTCCCAACTAGACTAGCAACTTCATTATTCCCAGTTAAAATTCACCACTTACGTTTCACAATGTCCCTAATCAACTATCTAAGGAGAACATAAGAGGAATAACCACTGTGCCTACATTCTGCTTGTCTATCATAATATTCAATTCCCCAGTGACAAGGTGTAAACATTTTTGGAGATGCCCTCTATACAAAAAATGCTTCTGCATATTTTTAATCAGACTATTAATCATATCTAAATCTGATGCAAGTCTTTTAATTCTCATAACTTGTCCTTTAAAAACATCATTTTTAAATATGTAGGATGCAGGTTATTATAATGCAAAATACCATTGCTAGCTGTATTTTCATAAGATATAACAGAAGAAAAGTTCCTAATTATCTTGTTTCATAAAAACTGCAATATCTAAAAAAACAAACTCTTTAATGTCCCACTCAAAAAAAAAAACACTTAAATTAGCTTCAGTGGTTGATATCATCCTGGGAAGCTGACAGTAAAAGTTTGTCAATTAAATGGGAGATCCACCACTTCAGTTTAATAATCTCACTTTCATTGTGCAACCTTAACAACTCAGCTAAGGCCAAACAGTACACTTGTGTACACCTACCATAAATGTATATGTTCGAGTTTATTCACTGTTGCAGTCATCACATTTGGGTTATCCCTGCCAGAGTAACCCTCAGTCGGCCTGAATACCAGAGGCTTAGTATTTCTGCGTCGGCTGCTGTCGCTTCAGGACTGACGTCAGGTCATCAGTAGTATAAAGTAAGGCAGCCAACACCATTACATCCGTTTTTCTTGACCTAACTGTCAGGAGCCCCCAAGTGGGAGCCAGGATATGGTGGAAGAACCCCACCAGTAGAAAGTAAATACCAAAAATTACCTTGTAAGGAGAGAGAGAGAGAGGGAAAAGTACAGTTGTGTAAACTTACCATAAATTTAGATGTTCAACTGTATTCATTGTTGCAGTCATCACATTTGGGTTATCTGCTTGCAGGTAGCCCTCAGTCAGCCTGATTATCAAAGTCTTGGGTCCTGCGTCAGTTGCTGTCTCATCTTCCATGACGTCAGGTAGTTAGGGGTATAAAGCATGCAGCCGACGCCATTACATCAGTTTTTCTTGCCCCAGATGTCAGGTGCCCCCATAATGGGAAGCAATTATATACAAGGTTACACCTCCAACAAAAAACAAATACACCAGAAAGCTTCAAGCATAGTAAGCAAGAGTAGAGGTACAGTCAATAGATGTCAGGGGACTGGAGGGAGGGTAAGCAGGACTGCAACAGTGAATACACTTGAACATCTACATTTATGGTAAGTGTATACAACTGTACTATGTTCTTCGTGTTTCACTGTTGCAGTCATTATATTTGGATAGATTCCCAAAGCTAAGGAAGGGAGAAGGCAATTAGATAGCATTAGGACAAGCTATAAGTCCCTGCAAGACTGCAGTGGCAAAACCAGGTCTGGATTTTGAAAAATTTGGCAAGTGGAAATGCTTGGTGAAGGTATGTACAGAACTCCAAGTAGCAGCTTCTAGGATGTCCCTGGTAGTGACACCTCTGAGAAAGATGGTAGAGGTAGATGCAGCCCTGGTGGAATGTGGTCTTATCCCCTGTGGGGTAGGTTTTCCATGGTGCTTACAGCAGAAATGAATGCAGTGGCCTATCCATTTAGAAATGGTTTGCTTTGAAATGGCCTTCCCCTCTGCCCCTGCAGCAAATGCAACCAGCAGCTGTTCAGATTTCCTAACAGGCTTAGTCCTGTCCAAGTAAAATCTAAGTTGTCTGTGCACATCCAAGGAGTGCAGTATTCATTCCCCTTTGTTCTGTGGATTAGAAAATAAGGCTGGCAAATGAATGGACTGATTAAGGTCCACACTGGATACCATATTGGGCATAAAGGATGGATTGGTCCTGAGGGACACCCTGTCCGCATGAAAGATGATGAAAGGCTCCACTGCCATGAGGGCCTGTAATTCAGACACCCTTCTTGCTGAAGTGATGGTTAGAAGGAATGCTGGTTTCCAAGAAAGGAATTTCAACTCTGCATTTGCAGATGGCTCAAAGAGGAATTGCTTCAGCAGTGGATGAGAGAAGAAGGGTGGCTCTGTATTATAGTGAAGTGAAATGGCCGAGCCATGAATTTTGATGGAAGAAAAGGAAAGGCCCTTGTGAAACATCTCAGTTAAGTATTGAAGACTGTGCGGTAAATTGGGCATTATGTCCATCCCCTGAGTTTGGCTCCAGGAACAGAATCTTCTCCATTTTTCTGCATTGGATTTTCTAGTACTAGGCCTTCTTGCCTCCCGAATGACATCCATTACTTGCTTACTGAGGGATGGTAACGCAGCGATCATGTAATTAGCCAGGCTGCAAGGTTCAGAGTTTGAAGCTGTGGGTGCAGAATATGGCCCTCCTGCTGGGACAGCAGGGCAGGGGTCTGAGGCAGATGCCATGGTTCCAGAAGTGACACAATGCAGGAGGGGTACCAGTGTTGGTGTGGCCAGTCTGGTGCAATAAGTATTGCCCCTGGTTTGTCCTGTTTGATCTTTAGTAGCACTTTGGAGAGGAGAGTCAGAGGGGGAAAGGCATAAACTGGTAGGTTTTTCCAGGTGAAGGACAGGGCATCCACTTTCCAAGCTTGTCTGTGGGGAGTCCTTGTGCAGAATTTGTCCAATTGGTAGTCCTGAGGGGAGGCAAACAGGTCTATCTCTGGGCTCCCCATTTGTTTCTCAAAATGTTGAATATCTTTGGTTCCAGTTTCCACTTGTGTGGATCCATGAGATTTCTGCTTAGGTCGCCTGCCAGTGTATTTAGCTTGCCTGGCAGGAATTGAGCTTGTAGGTGCACTTGTCAGCTTAAGGCTGTGTTCCACAGAGCCATGGCTAGTCTGCAGAGAGGGTATGAGCAGGTTCCCTCCTGCTTGTTTGTGTACCACATAACAGCAGTGCTGTCCGTCTTTACCAATAACTGTCCTGGAAGAATATGGTACTTGAAGGCTGTCAGAGCATTCTGTACAGCTAACATTTCTTTTTGATTGATATGCAGGTGCATTTGACTCTGGTTCCATTTGCCCTGAATGCACTGCCCTACCAAGTGAGCCCCCCATGCATAGTCTGATGCGTCTGTTGTTAGGATTTGGGTGGCAGGGGGTAGAGTGAATGGTAGTCCCTTGTTGTGGTGGCAGGCCTCTGCCCACCAAAGGAACTCTGTCTTTAAGCAAGGGATGATAGGGAATCATTGATTCTAGGTCCTGTGAATGTTGACACCATAGGCTTTTTAGATACCTTTGTAGGTTCCTCATATGCAGTTTTGCATATGGAATTAGTAGAAAACAAGAGGCCATGAACCCTAGGGCTTGCAGTATTTTCCTTGCAGATAGCTGGGTCTTTGTGGCCAGTAGTTTGAAGTAGGCTGTCAAATGAACTTGTTTCTCTGGCGTGAGGTAGGCCATCTGGGAAGTTGTATTCAAGCTTGCTCCCAGGAATACAATTTGTTGGCAGGGTACTAGATGTGATTTATTTTCGTTTATGGTGTACCCCAGAGAAGTTAGTAATTTCTTTACAAATGCCAGATGATTTAATAGTATGTCCTGGCTTTCTCCCAGAATTAGACAATCGTCCAGGTATGGGTATATCTGAATATTTCTTTGCCTGCAAAATGCAATGACTGGAGCTAGGCACTTTGTGAATACCCTGGGTGCAGTAGATAAGCCAAAGGGCAGTGCAGAGAAAAAGAAGTTATGTCTTACCATAACGTTCCATCTGTATTGTTGATCCTCATTCAGTCATTATGCATGGGTATCGGTACCGAGCCGGCCATTTTCCAAGCCCACGTCAGCTTCAAACTCTCGAGCTAAACTCTTACCCACAATTCCCTCTCCCTGTTACCTCAGATTGAGTTTGCAAGTTAAAGAAGGTCAAATAACCTAAGAGAACCAGATGGTGAGATCCACTAGAAATCACAGAAGGGGGAAGGAGGGAGAGTCATAATGACTGAACGAGGATCAACAATACAGATGGAACGTTATGGTAAGACATAACTTCTTTATCTGATATTGTTAATCCTCGTTCATTCCTTACGCATGGGACAGAGTCCCCAGCTACCTCTATTCCTGGGAGGCTCTCATGGAAGGACATTCCTGAGCACCATAGAACTGAAAGATGCTCTTTCCCTGGAGGCCAAATCCAATTTGTAATGATTGATGAAGGTATGAGGCGTAGCCCAAGTTGTAGCTGCACAGATGTCATGTAAAGAAGCTCTGGCATGGAAGGCAGCACAGGTTGCCACCGACCTTGTTGAATGAGCTTTCATGGTAGTAGACAACGAGATATTACGTTCTGTGTAAATAAAGGTCACACAGTCCTTCAACCATCTAGCTAATGTGACCTTAGCAACAGCAGATCCTAATCCAGATCCAGAAAAGGCCAAAAATAACTTGTCAGATTTACGAAAGGGTTTAGTCCTGTTATGCCTGTGTATATCTAGGGTATGTAGGCAATACTCTCCTCTGAATGGTTGGGAAAGAAAACTGGCAATTCAATGGCTTGATTAATGGACATTTCAGAGATCACTTTTGGCAGAAATGACAGATTAGTTCTCAGAGACACTCTATCTCTATGAAAAATCAAGTATGTACTCTTGATACATAAAGCTTGAAGCTCAGAAATATGTCTGGCAGAAGTAATAGCGACCAAAAACAAGGTTTTCCATGACAAATACTTGAGGTCGCAAGAAGAGGCTGGTTCGAAAGGTGCCATCGTCACAGCTTGTAGAACTAATGATAAATCCCATGGCTGAATAGGTTCTCTAAAAGGTGGCTTCAGATGATTCACACCTTTTATGAAGGTCTTGCACAATTTATGGGACATAAGAGAGGAATCTTGGACACTCTCATGAAAATTAGAAATTGCAGCCAAATGAACTCTAATGGTAGAGGCCGAAAGACCCAATTGAAACAGGTTGGCCAGATAGTCTAGTATTAATGACACTGGTGCTGAAAAGGGGTCTACTTGTTTATCTTTCAGCCAACAGGTAAATCTTTTCCACTTGCTCAGATAAGTAATTCTAGTGGAAGACTTATGAGACACAATGAGAATATCATGTACTGGTAAAGAAAGATCATTCTGCCTGGCAATCAAAGGAATTGGAGTAGCCAAGCCGTTAGTTTCAGGCTGTTCAGGTTGGGATGAATCAGGTTCTGTGGGTGTGAGATCAACTCCGGGATTGGATGGAGAATCCATGGTTGATCTGGTAGGTGAGGCCAAAGGAATGGGAACCAAATCCGTCGATGCCAACATGGTGCTATGAGGATTACCTTGCTCTTCAACCACCAGGCTTTCTTCAGAAACTGGGGAATAAGAGGAAAGGGCGGAAATGCATAGAGAAGACCCGAGGGCCAATCGTGGACTAGAGCGTCCCTGGGTGACTGTCCCAGAGGGGGAATCAGGGCGAAGTAGTTGCTGCATTTGTAGTTGGTCGGGGATGCAAAGAGGTCGCAGCAAGGATGGCCCTAGCGGTGGAAGATCTCTGCCGCTTTCAAGGGATTCAGGGACCACTCGTGAGGTTGAAGAATGCACCTGCTGAGTCTGTCTGCTATCACGCTGAAACTCCCGGGAATGTGCATTGCTAGAAGAAAATGGTTGGTAGCCATCACCCATTGCCATATCCTTATGGCCTCTCGACAAAGGTGGCAAGATTTGGTTCCACCTTGCTTGTTGATGAACCAGACCATCGCCATGTTGTCTGATTGAATCGCAATTGTCCCAGATGGCAGCAGGGGATGGGATGCTTGCAACGCCAGAAGCACCGTCCTCAGCTCTAGAACATTTATATGCAGATGGGCCTCCAGTTGGGACCAAGTGCCTTGGACTGTCTCTGTCCCTGACATAGCCCTCCCCACCCCATCAGGGAGGCGTCCGTGGTCACTGTGGCCTTGGGTTGCTGGGGGGAGAAGGGGCAAGACCATTGTGAGAGATTGGGTGTCATCCACCAATTTAAATCCTGTTTGCACATGTGGGTTACTCAAATCATGGCTGAAAGAGGATGCTGAAAGGGATACCACTGGGTGAGCAGTAGCCATTGTAGAAGCCTCATGTGAAACCTGGCCAGGGGAACAATGGTGATGGAGGCTGCCATGGAACCCAACAGCTGTAGAACCGAGTGAGCTGTGGATTTTTCCTTTGAAAGGATTGGAATTAGTTGTTGCCTCATTCTTAAAATTCTGCGCTCTGGAATAGCAGCTCTGCAGTTTTTTGTTTCCAAGATAACCCCTATGAATTCTGTTGACTGAGATGGGGTGAGATTGGATTTCTGCCAGTTTATGGTTATGCCTAGCCTTTGAGCAGCGAGGAGAGAGTATTCCAGGGCTTTTCCCAGTAGATGCCTGGTGGGGGCAGAAATGAGCCAGTCGTCTAGGTATGGAAATACCTGGAATCCTTGAAGTTGCAAGTGAGCTGTGACAACTGCCATGGACTTTGTGAACACTCTGGGGGCTGTAGAGAGTCTGAAGGGAAGTGCTCTGAACTGGTAGTGACTGGCTCCTGCACGGAAGCGCAGAAATCTTCTTGATGGCCTGTCCACCTTTATGTGGGAGTACGCATCTTGAAGATCTATAGAGCACATCCAATCGTCTTTTTCCAAAAGCAGGAGGATAGACTGTATTGTGACCATCCGGAATGTTTGTACTCTCACAAACTTGTTCAATACACTGAGATCCAAAATTGGTCTCCAGTCCCCGGTTTTCTTTGGCACCAAAAATAGTGTTGAGTAGAATCCGGATCCTATCTGGTCTGGAGGGACTATCTGGATGACTCTCTTTCTTAGCAGCTTTTCTATCTCTAGTGCTTCTTCTTCCCTTTGACTGGGTGGAACATTGGGAAGATTTTTTGAAGGGACAGGACAAAGATTGAAGGGGATATGATAACCTCTGATTATAATCCTTTGTACCCAAGAATCGGTGGTGATGGTTAGCCAGGCAGAAGGGTACAAGGAGAAACGTCCCCCAACCACCTCCAGAGGAAAGGAGTTAGGCCGCTCTTCAGGAACGCTGGTAGGATTGACCAGGAAAATAATCCCTGGAACCCTGGTTACGCGGTCCCCCTCTGCCCCAAAAGGAGCATCCTCGGTGGAGTCCATGTGCTTCTTCTTACACAAACTTTTCCGGTGGACCTCCTCAGTGGGAGAAGCTGGGGAAGACAACGGAAAGGGGGATTCCTGAGGGAATATGTCCTGAGGCCCTTGCACCCGGTGTCCGCTAGGTGCGACTTGTGAAACCAGTGTACCAGAGGACGGCGGAGGTATAGACAGTCCAGTATCACCAGCAGCAGCGAAAGCCTTCATCAGTTGAAAGGCTGGTCCACCCAGAGAGGAGTGTATGTCTAGGACAGGGGGCAGTCCTCCCCTAAGTGGCTCAGCCTGCCGACCCGGAGTCCCTGGATGGCTGTGAAGCAGCAAGCTATGCATGTCACAGCTGACATCCTGGGTCGTAGCAAACCTTTCCTGCCACAAAGGCAACTGCGGTTCCTTAGTGAGATCCATAAAGGGAACCGCAGAAGGGGAAGACTGTACTATATCCATAGACTTCAAAGGCAATGAAGGAGGAGAATAAGAAGGTGTCTTTGGAGATGGGTGATCACCTCCCAAGGAGGGATAGTTCCTGAGGGGAGGAATACCTCTGGCCAAGAATGCCTGGTCCAAAAGACGTAACACATCATGTTCGGAAAGGCTTCTAGTGGACCTCACAGAGACAGAGGGAGAAACAGGCCTGTCCATAAAAGAGGCAGACTCGGTGCCCATCTCATCTGACCGCACCGAGGACAACGGTGCCAAGAAAGACTGAACTACTGTAGTCTGCACCGAAGAAGTCATCAGTGCCGATGTCATTGTCTGCAGCGACACAGGGATCAGTGCTGAAGTGGTTGTCGGTGCCCAAGTTGGAACCGACAAAACTGGAGTCAGCAATAAAGGCCTCGGTTCCGAGGAAGATGTCAGAGCCGACGCGGTCAAGGTCTGCGCCGACTGAATGGTCGGTGCCGATACAGTGGTAATGGTCTGAACCGAGGAGCCCCTCAGTGCTGATATGTAGAAGGCTGCAGGAGAGAATGGAGCCGAAATCACTAGTGCAGCCGAAGGTCTAGGCACCGAAAGCACTGGGGCTGACTGAGAGAACTCCGGAGCCGAAATTTTTGCCTTTTTAGGTTTTGGTAGGTGAGAGTCCCCAGCCGGGGATGAAGGCAAGGATTTAGTCTTAGTAGAAACATCCATTTTCTTATGGACTTTAGGAGGGGTTGAGACCTCTGACCCAGAAATAGCCTCTGAAAAGGGAGATTTTAGAAGTCCATTCAGTATCAGCTTATTTTTCCTTTCTAACAAAGTTCTATTAGAAAAGTTCTCCCATATAGTACAAGGTGGTTCAACAGATAAATAGGAAGCTCCCAAACAATAAACACAAAAAGTGTGCATCAGAAGTAGGCAGTTTGTGTCCACAATCAGAACACCGCTTAAACCCCGGACTACCTTTTTTATCTGCCATATTAACTAATAGAAAAGTACCAACAATGGTACAAGAGAGTACCTGAAGGTATGAAAGGGAAAAAGGATTACCAACGATGGTAAAGAGAAAATTACCTTGCGGTAAAAATGGTAAGTAAAGGGCAGAAAAAACCTGAGGAAATTATGAGCGCTAGATGCAATAGGGCAAGAGACAATAAAATATCAACTTTTCTGACAGAAAAGTAATTTGTAAAGCAATTAAACAACTGACTGTACTTAGCTCAAGAGAAGTAGCTTGACATGACCAGATGGCAACGTGGCAAATGAAATCTGGGGTAACAGGGAGAGGGAATTGTGGGTAAGAGATTAGCTCATGAGTTTGAAGCTGACGCGAGCTTGGAAAATGGCCGGCCGAGTTCCAAGCTCGGAACCGATACCCATGCGTAAGGAATGAATGAGGATTAACAATATCAGATCTGATAGTGCATGTACCCTCCTCTGAAGCATAGTTACCTTCTGCAAGATTCTCTTATTGGGATGGGCAGGTAAGCTTCCTTTAAATCCAGTGTTGCCAGCCAGGCATTTTTGCCTAGCATGGAAATCAGCTGATGAAGAGTTAACATTTTGAATTTGGGGATTACCAAAAAAGTGTTTAGGATAGACAGGTCCAGGATAGGACGCCAGGAATTGTCTTTTCTGGGTACCAGGAAAAGTCTTGAGTAAAAACCCTGCCCCCATTCCTATTCTGGGACAGGTTGAATAGCCCTGATGCTTAGAAGAGATAGGACCTGCTTTTGAGCCTCTGCCCACTGATTTGGGGGTAGGTCTGGCAAACCGTTTGGGGCTGGTAAGGAGTGGAAGTGGAATCTGTATCCTTGGGAAACTATATTTTAAACCCATTTGTCTTGGGTAATAAATTCCCAGTTTCTTGCATGCAGGGTGATCTTTCCTCCTAAAGGAACAGTCAATTGAGCAGGGCTTGGAAGGTTTAAAGTTAAGTCATTGTGACAGTTTACCATAGGGGGTGTCTTACTACTCCCTGCTTTGGAAGTGGAAGCCCCCCACTGCTTAGGCCTGTGAGTACCTTGAGACTGAATTCTGGGTGGTCTGCTGGTTCTGGGTTTGGACTGAGAAAGCCTTGAAGAGGCAGGAAAGGACAAATTCTTAGAAGGACAGTGCCTACTAAATCTGGGAGGCTGTACTTGCAGGAAATCTTTAACAGTTTGCACAGATTTAGCTTTTTCCTCCATCTTTTTAAGGACGACTTCTGCTTTGTTGCCAAACAGGTGGTCTTGGTTTAAGGGAGCATCTAGTAATTTAGTTTTAACATGATCTGGCAAAGACTGCTCCTTAAGCCAAGCATGCCTTCTAAGTACAGACCCAGTGACAGCAGCCCTGCAAGACGCCTCTAATGAATCAAAACCACATTGCAAAGCATGTTTCCAACTAGTTCAGCAGAATGCATTAAATCCTGTAATTCTTTATTTTCAGCACAGTCAGGAATCAACATCATTTTCTGTTTAAGCAATCCAATAATATGCTGCTGATACTTTAACATATGAAACTGGCAGTTTAAGGCTCTAATGGCCAAAGTTGCAGAAGTATATACCTTCTTACCCCCATCTGTGCAGGGCCCTGGAATCTCTATCAGAGGGGGTAGGGTTTTTGGCAGTAGTAGCCTTAATGCCTTTGGGTCCCTGTGAAATGGTCTCAGGATCCGCAGTAGGATTCTTAAAGAGGAACGTGTGAGAGTCAGGTACTCTACCTGTCAGGTTTTCTGGGAGCCGGAGGTAAAGTGTCAGGGGTCAGGCTAGATTCCAAGAAAGCATCATCTACAATGTCCAGTACAGGAGGGATAGCTAAAGGCCTGTCTTGAGGTAGGAGTAAGAATTCCCTAAGCCTCTTTTTGGAGTCAGAGTAATCCTGGCTTTCCCAGCGTAAATGCTCCCTAAGAGCATGCAAAGTATCACCAAAAGAGAAATCCTCTGGAGGGGAAGCAGGGGGAATGGAGTCCTCTGCATCAGAATCCTCATAGGTAGATGAGGGTAACTCCTGGTCATCAGAGAAAACAGAAATTTCAGAATCCTCATCAGAAGAATCAGAAGGAAAATCAGTTCTAGGTCTCTTAGAGGGAGAAAGGTGGCTTCCCCTGATTACAGTAATAAGGTCTTCAGCCATTCTTATCATTTGTTTTTTAGGCATAGGGTCCTGACCATGCAGTCTGGGCGTCGGTTTTCTAGGAGTGGATCGAGTTTTGGGCCTTGAAGAAGAAGATGGCATTGGTTTAATATGCAAGTCAGTAGGTCTGAATACACCCTCAGGAAGCCAGTGCCTGCACAGCGGCTCTGAACCCATCCAAGGTAGAGACAGCTGCAGGTTCCACAGTCGAAGAAGCATCTTGCGGCATACCAGACTCCGAATGGGTCTCAGTAGAGGCCTGTGAATCTGAAGTAGTGGGTATCAGGGGCTGCAAAAGTGCCTGTGTACTGGCGAACTGGCGAATAGCTTAGAAGTGTCATCGGCAGCTTTGGACCTATGCGGTCTGTCTTTGTCTTTATCTTTGTGTTTTTTTGGAATGTCGGTAGTCGGATGGCTTACCGAAGCCATTTCTGGATAATTGAACAGAGTACCAAAAAATTTAGATGTGAAAATGAACTGATGACGAATAGTTCGAGGTTTAAATACGGCACAAAACTGACAACAAGGTACGTCGTGGTCTGCGCCTAAGCAAGGAATGCAGTATGAATGAAAATCTTTATGAGGTATTTGCTTTCCACAAGAAATACAATTGTTAATTTTTACTGACATTGGTTTAGAGCAAAAAAAGGATCCCCAATGGGGTACTTAGCTTAGTTGAAGACTTCGGATCTAAAATTCGAAAATGAAAATTTCAGGAGTCGGCCAACCGGCACGTGCGAACTGCTTCTGCTTCGGGCACCGCACGGCAAGAAAGACTGATGTAATGGCGTCGGCTGCATGCTTTATACCCCTGACTACCTGACATCATGGAAGATGAGACAGCAACCGATGCAGGACCCAAGACTTTGATAATCAGGCCGACTGAGGGCTACCTGCAAGCAGATAACCCAAATGTAATGACTGCAACAGTCAAACATGAAGAACATCCAGGACTGCAACAGTGAATACACTTGAACATCTACATTTATGGTAAGTATACACAACTGTACTATGTTCTTCGTGTTTCACTGTTGCAGTCATCACATTTGGGTTGATTCCCAAAGCTGAGGAAAAGGGTGGAGGCAGTCAAGAAGAATAGGGGCTGGCTAGGATGCCCTGCAAGACTGCAGTGGCAAAGCCTGCCCTGGATTTGGAGAAGATAGGCAGGTGATAATGCTTGGTGAAGGTGTGAACAGATGTCCATGTTGCAGCCTCCAGGATGTCCCTGGTGGTGACTCCTCTGAGGAAAGCTGCTGAGGTGGAGGCTGCTCTGGTACAGTGAGTCCTGACCCCCTTAGGGGGAGTTTTTTTGTCTTGCTTGTAGCAGAAATGGATGCAGTGTGCTATCCACTTGGAAATGGTTTGTTTGGATATGGCTTTGCCCTCTGCCCCTGCAGCAAAGCTGACTAACAATTGATCAGTCTTTCTGAATGATTTATAGGTTCATAGGTTCATAGGTTGGTACTAGGCTATCAGCCCTAGGGCCTATACAAGCCTAGCCATAACAATTCCCTGGCTATTTCTTCCCACATTATTTACTTTCCTGGACCCCTGTCTAGCAGGGCGACTGACGTGATCCCTGGGGTGAATTTCCTTTCTCCCATCCAGTCGTCAAGGTTCCTTTTGAAGAGGTCC
The DNA here is from genome assembly GCF_019279795.1 of Protopterus annectens. Lineage (NCBI taxonomy): Eukaryota > Metazoa > Chordata > Ceratodontiformes > Protopteridae > Protopterus > Protopterus annectens. The sequence goes on along the minus strand of NC_056731.1, from coordinate 390,742,755 downwards.
AAAGAGGCACTCTGCTTGACATGTATGGGCAATCTATTCCAGAGTCTGGGGAGTCTCTGGGTCAGGAACCTATCCCTCCAGCATGTTTTGTTTATTGTGATGACAAGGTTTAGATCCCTGGAGCGTGTAGCTCTGAGGGATTGGGATTTCTTTATGTAGCATGTCCAACAGCTCTGGGTTTGACATGGCCTTGTATGTTAAGCAGAGATCGCCTCTGAGTAGACGATATGCGACAGAGTATAGCTGGAGTTTTTAAGGCGGTCAGCGTGGGGCATCTGCTTTAGGCCTGTGATTCTTTTAGTGAGGTATTTCTGAGGCCTTTCCAGTTGTTGCAGATGTCTTGAGAGGTACATACCAAATGGGGCGTTGTATTCTATAATGGGTCTAATGAGGGATGAGTACAGTGGGACAATGACCTCCTTTTTTCTGGATGAAAAGCCCTTCGTGATGAGGTGTGCCACATAGAAGGATTTCCTGACTGTTGTGGCGATGTGGTTATCGAACGTGAGACCACTGTCCACCTGTGTCCCTAAGTCTCTTATCACACTTTCTGTGTTTAGTGTACTGCCACCTATATGGTAATTCATGGATACATGTTTTTTCCCAAAGGGGATAACAAGTCCTGTCTAGATAGAAACTGAGCTGTCTGTGCACATCTAGAGAGTGTTGTATCCTTTCTCCCTTGTTTTGTGGGTTAGGGAAAAAGGGCAATTGAATGGATTGGTTAAGAGCCACAATGGACACCACTTTTGGTATGAAGGCTGGGTTAGTTCTGAGGAACACCCTTTCAGCATGGTAGATGATGAAGGGCTCTACAGCCATGAGTGCCTGTAGCTCGGACACTCTTCTGGCTGAAGTGATGGCCAGAAGCAAGGCTGTCTTCCAGGAGAGAAACTTTAACTCTGCTGAAGCTGCTGGTTCAAAGGGGGGGGGGGGCAGGGTGACCTTTTCCAAAACAAAGTTTAGGTCCCAAGCTGGGGTAGGTGCTCTTCTGGGTGGCCTCAAGTTGCTAGCCCCCTCTTAGGAACTGTTTGATGAGAGGGTGTGAGAAAAGTGGTTGCTCAGTGTTGAAATAAGCAGAGACAGCAGAGGCATGAATTTTAATAGAGGAAAAGGAGAGACCACTGTGTAGCAGGTCAGCTAGGTAATCCAGGATGAGAGGTAGGGAGGGCTGTACCGTATCGGCTCCTTTAGCCTGAATCCAGGTGCAGAACCTTTTCCATTTGTCAGCATAAGACTTTCTAGTGCTAGGGCATCTGGCCTCACGTATAACATCTAGAACCTGTTTACTGACACTGGCAGCTTGTTCGGTGGTCAGGGAATAAGCCAGGCTGCCAAATTGAGGGTCTGCCATTGGAAATGCATGAATTCTCCTTCCCTTTGGGTTAGGAGGGTTGGGGTCTGAGGGAGATACCATAGTGGCAGAGGGGATAGGCTGCGCAGCAGTGGGTACCAGTGTTGGCGAGGCCAGTCTGGAGCAATTAGAATTGTCCTCGGTTTTTCCTCCCTTATTTTTTGCAGTACCCTGGTAATGAGAGTTAGTTGGGGAAAAACATAGACCAAGAGGTTGACCCACTGGAAGGACAGGGCATCCACTTTCCAGGCCCTGCAGTGAGGCTCCCTGATGCAGAACTTGCTGAGCTGATGGTTGGAGTGGGAAGCGAAGAAGTCAACCTTCAGGGTGCTCCATTTCTGAGTTATTAAGGTGAAGGTTCTTTAGTCTAGCTGCCACTCGTGTGGGTCCAGAAGATTTCTGCTTAAGTTGTCTGCCAGAGAGTTTACAGAGCCTGGCAGGAATTGTGCTAACAGGTGTAGTTGCAAAGCTGAGGCTGTGTGCCAAAGGGTCATGGCGAGCCTGCATAGAGGGTAGAAGTGAGTCCCTCCTGCTTGCTGATATACCACATCAAAGTGATGTTGTCTGTTTTGATCAGTAGAGCCCGTGGGGAGAGAAGGGGCCTAAAAGCTGTCAATGCGTGCTGAACAGCTATCATCTCTTTTTGGTTGGGCAGCGTGGGGTGATGAGAAGGGTAGTCCCTTGTTGTGGTAGCATGCTGCTGCCCACCAAAGAAAATCCTTCCTTAGGCAAGGTATCATTGTTACAAGAGTTTTAGACTGAGGGTAGTCCTGACATTCCCACTGGAAGCTGCTACTACTACTACTAGCTATCTCCCAACCCAGCTTTAACACCACAACTAGCCCCTGCTACTTGCAAGCTAAATATCACAGACTAACCCATATAAAGTATAGTAACCTACAAACAAGAAAACTACTTTATTACTTCTGTAAATTTAACAACCCGATATATAGAATACTCCACCTAGCCCTGTTAGATGAAGACATTCATCCTAACCCCGGCCCAAACAATATTCCTGCCACTGAACTAGGCAACTCTAACATAACTAATGCACATACTCCTATTAAACCTCCAAACTCCCTCTCTTTAGCACATCTTAACATTCATAGCATTAACAACATGATTACCCATATTCATGCCCTATTACAACTCTACCAATTTGACATCTTATGTTTATCTGAAACATGGCTTAAACCTTCCATTAATGACAATGAAATTACCCCGCCTGGCTACAGTATCCTCAGATTGGACCATATTAACAAAAAGGGAGGGGGTGTTGCAGTCCTCTATATAAATAATCTACAAGTTGCCACTTCAAACATAAACCAACCTATACTGAATAATGCTGAAATCCTTGTCACTAAACTTCAAGTCAACAAATTCAAATCCATAAACATTGGTTGTATTTACCTTCCCCCTGGAAATAACATTAACACCCTTGAAAGTATTCTCAATTGGCTATCAACTAATCTTCCACAAGAAACTTTAGTCCTTGGAGACTTTAACATTGACTGGAAGTCCTGTAGTACCCCTCATCCCACCACCCATATTAATCTTTATGGCTTCTCACAAGTCATCACCTCCCCTACAAGAATTAATAAAACCAACAACACGGAAACCACATTAGATTGGATTCTTATAAACTCTCCACATCACACATACAAAGCAGGCACCCTCCCTGATGATCTGAGTGACCACTCACTCACATATATCATCAGACACAAAACTAGCACACCTCACCCAAATTCCTATCAGACAATACGGACTAAAAAATTCTTTAACCCTGAACTTTTCCAGCTAGAACTCAAACACTGCAATTGGTCACCACTAAAAATACTCCCTTTAGATGAAGCAGTTGGCTACTTTAATTGCGCATTCTTAGCCATCCTTGACCATCATGCCCCAGTACGCTCTATTAGAAATAAGGCTAAACCTGCCCCATGGCTCACTACAGCTACTAGACAGAAAATCCTCCTTAGAAACAAATCTTGGACAAAATGGCGCACTACTAGGAATTCAACAGACCACCAAACCTTTAGACAACTGAGAAATACTACTAAAAAAGCTGTCCTCTTAGATAAAAAAAACTTTTATATCCAACTACAACAAACTAACCAAAGGAATCCACAAAAATTTTGGTCCAGCATCAACAAACTCCTACACCCAGGCCAGTCTATTACACCTAGCCCACAAGGCTCTAACCATGAGAATCCAACACAAACTGCCAATGCCTTCAATTCTTTCTTTACAGATGCCATTCAAACACTAGCTAAGCAATTATCTCCAAGTTCCCCTAATCTAACCACCTCACCGACTGACCCAATTCCATCATTTCAGCTAAAACCTGTTCCTACTTCCTTCATTTGCTCTCTTCTAGAAAAACTAAAACCTACTACCCCATCTGCTGACCAACTACCTGCAGAATACCTGCAAAAAGGCGCCAAAGCCATAGCTTTCCCCATTTCCATTCCCCATTTCCATACTAATAAACAGAACTAATATCCCATCTATCTGGAAAATCTCACACATCATCCCCCTACATAAAGGCGGAAACTCCACTGACATTTCAAACTATAGACCAATAGCTCTACTCTCTCCACTGGCAAAAATTATGGAAAAATGTATCCATAAGCAACTACTCACCCATCTTATCGAAAATAACCTACTGGCCAACTGTCAACATGGGTTTAGACCTAATCACAGTACCACCACAGCTCTACTTTCCTTCACAGACTGCATACATTTAAACCGTAATAATAATAATACTCTTTCCTCTTCTGTCGTCATTGATTTATCTAAGGCTTTTGACATGGTTAACCACCAGCTCCTTATAGAAATACTTAAATCTCTTTCTCTTGATACTCTAGCCTTAAAATGGTTTAAATCTTACTTAGACAATAGACAACAGGCAGTACTATGGGAAAACAATCTATCTTCTCACCTCCCCATTTCCCTTGGTGTTCCCCAGGGCTCCATATTAGGCCCACTGCTATTTTCCATTTTCATTAATGACCTCCACCTAGCAATTCCTCATGCAACCTGCATTCAATATGCAGACGACTCCACCATTATTTGCTCAGCTAATACTCCTTCCGAGCTACAGTCCCTTACACGAAAAGCATTCAGTACAGTTGAGCAATGGTTTTTAAGCCGATGCCTCCTACTTAACCCTAAAAAAACTAAACTGCTACTTTTTACTCCTACTCACAGGTCAACCCCTCTTCACTTCACTCTTATATCCAAGAACGGGACTCTTATATCTCCTGACCCAACCACTAAACTTCTTGGAATAACCATAGATAATAACCTAAACTTCGATACTCATATTAACATCACTATAAAAACAGTAAATAAGAAACTGGGATCCCTTTATAGAATCAAACCCTTTCTTAATCCTTCAGCCAAAACCGCTATAGCTAGAACTCATTTAATCTCTACCCTACTCTATGCTTCACCCATATATACCAATCTCTCAAAAAACAACCTCAACAGACTTGCTACCTCCTATCATAGTATTGCTAGATTTGCCACTGGTTCTCCTTTTAGAACACATCATTGCAACAACCTAAAACAATTAGGATGGCTAGAGTTCCAAAACCAGTTACTATTTCACCAGCTTGCTATTATCCATAAGAGCCTGCACTACCCCACCTATACTCCTATACTGACTACTCTCATTACCCCCTACAACAATCTTAAGAACTTACGCTCTTCTAATAAGGTACTTATTACCACTAGCAGATCCAATAACTCAGCTGGAGATTCTTTGTTCTCTAACTCTGCAGGCAAACACTGGAACATGCTTCCCTCTGAACTCCTATCCTTGACCTCTATAACACTTTTTAAACAGAAACTAAAACTATTTCTCAGTACTCATTGGTTATGCCCTTGTACTAACCCTGACTAACTGTCTTTCTTCTTTCTTCGATTTCCTATGTGCTCTCTGCATCTAATATTATTATGTTCTAACTAATGACATCCTCTTGCTGTCTCCTATAAACCTTGTATTTCGCTGTATCACATGGTACATTTGTATAAACATGTGTGGATGTGAAGAAATGTATTACTTTTATCAATATGTGTATTTATGAGCTGCAGCTCTCAGGTGATATAGATATAGATTTATTTCATTTTTTTACCGTTCCTTGTCCCAAAATACCTCAGTTGTATGGAATACCGAAAATTCATAAATCACGAGTTGATCCACCAATGAGGCCCATTGTTTCGGGTAATGGATGGGCAACGGAGCCTATCTCCATATATTTACAAAAACAATTACAACCTTTTTTGGTTCAATGTGAAACTGTTTTAAAAGATACAGCAGATTTTCTTTTAAAATTGAAACGATGGTATAAAATTTTGGATAAATCGGATATAGTCAAAGGTAATCTGCTGCTTGTTACATTGGACATTTTGTCATTGTTTACAGTCATTCCAAGTGACCATGGAATCAATTCAATACGTGATTTTTTGGTTCAGCATTCAACTTTTACTGCTAGACACATTGAGAATCTTTGTTCCTTACTAGATGTATGTAGTGTTATCTAATAATATTTTTATGTTTAACAAACAGCTTTATTTGCAGCTTACTGGTGTGGCCATGGGCACACCGTTAGCAAATACATACGCAAATTTAGTTTTATATCAGTGGGAAAGGGCTTATATATACAATGGTACTACTTTTATGAATTCAAATATGTGTTTTTTATCAAAGATTTGTGGATGACTGTTTTTTAGTTTGGAAAGGGTCTGCCCTTGAATTGTCTGAATACTTGTTATATTTGAATAGTACCACCAGTTATTTGGAATTCAAAATGGAATTCTCTAGTAATCAAATAAGTTTTTTGGATGTTAATATAGAATATCAGGGTGGTATAATAAATACAAGTGTGCATAAAAAAGAAGTTAATGCTGGGAGGTACCTACATAGTTCTAGTATGCATGCCCCACACGTCTTTAGAAGTGTGGTTATGGCACAACTAGGTAGAATAAGTAGATTGAATACAAATGATTTATGTTTTTTAAATCAATTAGAGGACACATGTGCAAAGTTTATGGTTAGTGGATATAAAACTGATCTTTTGGCTGATGTCAAGACCAAAGTTATAAATAGTAGGCAAACTATTTTTAAACCTATTTTCCTGTCATCTGAAGAACTTATAAGTAATTCTAACAGTGTTTTGTTAGGGGATGGTAATGTGAGGTACGTTACATCCTATAATGTTATGACACACTTGGTTAAAAATGTTATAAGCAAATACTGGATGGTATTAATGGTGTCTAGTGAAATTCAGACAGTTTTAGGTGACAGACCACAGTTTGCATATAGAAATATGAAAACTTTAAAGAATATGTTATGCTATAAGGACTTTAGGAAATGTTTGCAAGATAAATGCAGATTGGAAAAGATGGGTACATTTTGCTGTCGAAATTGTAGTTGTTGTAGTGATATCATGAACAATGATATCAGTAATAACCATGGTAATAGTGTTTTTGTACATCCGACAACAAATAAGATCTATAAGTTCCATGTATCAGCCACTTGTATAACTACTAATGTGGCATACCTTGCAACCTGCACTGCTTGTTCCTCTTTCTATGTAGGGAAGACGACCAGAAAATTAAAAGAACGTATAACGGAACACAAATCCGAGATAAGAAGAGCATGTGAAAATAATGCTCTATATAAACATATTGTTATACATGGATTGAATCATAGTTTTAAGTTTAGGGTAATGGATAGTGTTTACATATCTAGCAGAGGAGGGGACATAGGAAATTCTTTGGAAATAAGAGAGTTTGAATGGATTATCAGACTATCAGCTGATAGTCCTCCTGGTTTGAATTCTGCTGTTTCCTTGAAGCCTATTTTAGTTAGAATACAACGTACTAAGTTAAAGTAACGAAGTTAAATATTTATACTCCTAATATGGACAGATAATTATGTATTTATTATTTTTTATTTTTCATTTTTATGTACATTTTGGTATATTTGTATGTTGTATTATTTGGTCACATGACTTTTGGGCTGTGTGTCATGTGGTTTTTGGCTCCTATTTAAATTTCTATTTTTAGTGAACCTGTATTAAGCATTGAGAAAGGGTGTTTGACCTGAAAGCTTTGTGTTATTTATAAAGGTTTTTTTCTGCTCAACGGTGTTGTTTTTTGGTGATTCTTGATACAGCGGTTGGTTTTTTACTTTGGAATTGTGCTGTTTCGTTCAGATAATTATAAGAGTCTCCATCAGCCCACATGGAAACTATTAATTGTTTGAAAACTTTGTTGGCTAATGAGGTGAATCCTTTACTACACCTCATACCCACTTTAACTTCAGATTCTGAAGTGGTATCTTCGGCTTCTTTGTTATTTATAAAGGTTTTTTTTCTGCTCAACAGCGTTGTTTTTTACATTTGTATAAATAAACATCTTTTTTATCCTATTGTTTTCTGTTTCTATAAGTAAACAACTGCTTTGTATTTTATTTTTGCTTTTCATATCTCCTCATCATGAGCTATGTACTCTTGTAATGACAACTGCATCAATGCTATACGGTTGTAACTGTTCAGAACTTTTCAACTACTTTATACTTCTCTGAATTGTGACAACTTTTTATTATACATATTGTGTTTGTGTTGGAGCTTTTCTCCCCGAGCCTCTACTGAAAATGGATTTGTATTCCAGTTAGACTAGCCCGGTCAACAAATGTAAAATAAATAAATAAATAAATGCTTTCTTAAAGTATGTAGGGTTTCCCCAAAGGAAAAGTCCTCGGGTGGAGAGGCTGAAGGAATGGATTCCTCTGCATCAGAATCCTCAAAAGCAGAAAGGGGTTGCATGTCTTCATATTCAGATGCATCAGAGTCATCGGACTCCTGTTCAGATAAAAATACTGGGGACAAATCTCTTTTTCTTTTGGAAGGGATAGCTTGGCTTCCCCTGATCAGCATTATAAGGTCTTCTGCCATTTTAAGCATTTGAGACTGAGGCAAGAAAGCAAGTGCCTGAGAGTGGGTCGTCGGTTTCTTGGGTGTGGTTCGTACCCTGGGCCTTAGAAAGTCGGTAGTTTTCGAAAGAACAGTAGACATGAAAGAAGTCGGTCTGCGCCGAGAATCGGTAGTGCAAAGTACTTCCTCGGAAGCCGGTGTCTGCTCTGCGGCTCCAGACCCATCCAAGGTAGAGACATCCGCAGGATCCTTAGTCGATGAAGGGTTTTGCAGCATACTGGACTCTGAAAGGGTCTCGGTAGCGGCCTGCGAATCCACAGAAGTGGGCATCAGGGGCTGTGAAAGTGCCTCACTGAGGACCGGAGAACTGACGACTAGCTTAACGGAAGCATCGTCGGTAGGTTTGGACCTGTGCGGTCTGTCTCTGTCTTTATCCTTACGTTTTTTTCGACAGATCTGCTGTCAGATGGCTTACCGAAGCCATATCGGAATTCGAGGACTGACAGCGAAAATATCTAGCTACAATAAGGGCCCAACAACGTATAGTTCTGGCATTGAACAAAGCACAAGAGGGACAGCGAGGGACGTTGTGGTCTGGGCCTAAGCAAGTGGCACAGTAAGAATGAAAGTCTCGGTGTGGTATTTGCTTTACACAGGCGAGACAATTGTTAACTTTTTCTGACACCGGTTAGAGCAGAAAAAAGGATCTCCAATGGGGTACCTAGCTTTAGAAGACTTCAGCTTCAATTCGGAAAATGAAACTCAGGTAGCAGCTGACCAGCACTCATGCAAACTGCTTTTGCTTTGGGCTCCTCGGCAAGAAAGACTGATGTAATGGCGTCGGCTGCCTTACTTTATACTACTGATGACCTGACGTCAGTCCTGATGTGACAGCAACTAATGCAGAAATACTAAGCCTCTGGTATTCAGGCCGACTGAGGGCTACACTGGCAAGGATAACCCAAATGTGATGACTGCAACAGTGAAATATGAAGAACATCTTTATTTTCAGAAATTTGATACCACTGATTGAGAAGAGAGTCCGAGTATGACCTGCTAGGTTTACTATGTATCTTAGATCTTTTGGGAACTCTCTTAGCATGTAAATATATGTCAAAAAAGCATTATCCAACTGAGGTTTCTTCATTTTACACACTGTTGCTTTCTAGTCTTTAGATATAATAGCTTTATACAAAAAATATTGTCATAGACAAACAGAACGTAGGCACAAATAAAGTATGGTCAGTGGCTATGCCTGCTGTGTTCTACTTACATCGTCAGTTGATTAGGAACGTTATCAGTAACAACTGGCAAATTTTAACTTTGATGATGAAGTTGCTAGTCTAGTTGGGAAGAAATTTCTATCAGCTACAACTTTAAAGCAGTTATGAACTTTAATGTAACTGACAGGTTAGTGTCATCAATAGATTTTGAATTATGCGTAAATAGTAAAGCCTCTGTAAGAGTTACTGAAAAAGGATACCCCTGACCCCTTCCCTTGGCAAGAGCATCATGAACAAGCATTTATTCAACTAAAAGCCTTGCTTTCAAACTCTACTGCTCTTGGGATACATAATTATTCAAAGAAAATATTTTTGTTTTGTTGTGAGAGAGAAAGTGGCATTAGGATTATTAGCAGAATGTACAAATGATAGTTTTAGACATGCTGCTTATTCCAGTACAAATCTGATACTGTAGCTGCACCCCCCCCACACACACACACACACTCACACTTGGGTAGTAGCCACTATGGCTCAAACAGCAGAAATGCTGGCCACACTAACTCTTTGGCACAAGACTTTTGTGGCAGTTCTGCACTCCAAAGAGGCATTGTTATTAAAAATTAAAATACAGTATTTGTCAGCCTCTAAACTAAGTATGGATTGCCATTACTTAAAAATCCTTCTTTGCAGATCATCAGGTATCCCCTCCACATCCTGCTTCTTTAATTCTTACAGTGGACAAAGTAGAACCCCACAATTTTTGTTTGTTGTTAGCCATGTGCTTCTTCCTAGATGAGATTTAAAAGATGCCCCACTACCGAATTCTGTGCTGCTTTTGTTTCTTGATGAATCTTCTATGCGAAAAGAAGATAGTTCATGAATGGCAGCATTTTCTGTTTGCACAGCAAATCAAGTACTACTAACTGGACAGATGAACAGAAATGTTTCTGCAGAGTCAGCTGAACTCATAGCCATTACTGAAGTATGTAAATTAGTGAAAGACAAATCTGTTACTATTTTTACAGACTCACGTTATGTATGTGGAGTAGTTCATGATTTTAGGACACATTGAAGGGAGACAGGGTAAATGCCGTCAGCAGCAACTCTTATTAAAAATGTTATCCTTGTATATGAATTTTTAAATGCACTTATTACCTTAGGAAATATGCCACCCATAAGACTGATGATTTTTATATTTGAAAGCCTTTGTTAATGTGGCAGCTAGACAAGCTGAATTGTCTATCTTGTTATCGTGTACAGGCATCCTTTTTGCAGCCAATACAGGTGACTAATGTACCTGTTTAAGTATTGTCTTTTCAAAGTCAAGCTGATGACTTTGAAACGGTAAGGCAGATACATGATGGCTGTAGCTGATCACTGGACTTACTATGGCACCATCCAGATGGATGGCTAGTAACTCTACATTCTTTTCTAGTCCTACTGGTACAGACCTATCATATGCCCTCCCATTTGGGGAAAACTGCATTAATAGGACAAGTTTTGAATGACTGGCATGTCCCTTACAGCTATGAAGTCATTCAGCATTTTGTAAATACTTGTACACTTTGTGTTCAACACAATATGTCAAAATGTGTTACTGTTCCTACACAGTCCTTTAAAAAGCCATGGGGACCCTTTTGTTGTGTACAGCTGGATTTTACTGAACTCCCACAACATCAGAAGTTGAAGCAAGTTTTAGTAATTGCAGATGATTTAAATGGAGGGGCTGTAGCTTATCCCTGTACTAGAAATGATGTGCCTATGCTCACCAAAAAGTAACCATACCCAGATTTGGACTGCCTTGCTGTATTCAGTCAGATACAGGAACTCACTTCACAAGTCAGATAATACAGCAAGTGTGTAAGATCATGAAGGTTAAACATACAATAGTACTGCCAGCACAGACCCCAAGGTTTAGGAATAGAGAATGAATCAGACTTTAAAATCTAGAAATGCAAGTTATGCAAGCAGACTGGCCTTAAATGGCTGGAGTCAGTGCCTCTAGTACTGTTAAGTATTCGCACTGGATTTAGTACTCCTAGAAGGAACTCTCCTCATAAGAATGCCAGCTACACCACTGCCCAATAATTTAGAGTTACAAGATGTTGATGACTCCATTTTTCTTTATGCAAGCCTCTCATTTCTGTTATGCAGCATATTCATACGCAGGTGGATGCAACTCAACAAAAATCTGACCCATCTCCTGCCATGACATCACACCAAGCAATTGGGTATAAATCTGCTCCATGCTCTCCAGCTTTGATGGAAGGAACCCTTCCTGGTTATTCTTACAACAGCCACTGCCATCTGATGCAAAGGATCAACCACATGGATTCACTTCTAGCATGTCAAAAAGGTCATTTCTCGGGGAGAATATCAATAAAATATTGACAATGTCATTCTACCAATCCTGAATGAAAAACCCATTTCATCTCACACCAGAAGAAAAAACAGGGAAGTCAAAATGGTTGGAAGGGAGGCCTAACATCTCAGCAATTCTGCCTACACCAGATAATGAGCAGAAACTAGCTCAGGCAATCAAGCATCACTCATAGGACTTCCACCAGCTCAAGATTCAGTATGGACTTTGTTTGGAAACTGACAATATATGAACTATAAAAAAAGACAGTGAATCACTCCTGCCTATAATTTGCTGAAAATCCTCTCCAGCCCTGCCCTGGACTTGTCATTGGAAAATCTTTTCATCATTCTTTTGTTGCATTTTTCTTTCTTCAGAAGCCACTGAAACTTTCAGTAATAAACAATTTTGTATTAAAAATAAACATTTTGCTAAAATTAAACAGAGATCACCAGACTGGCATCCTAACTGTTGGTTGTGTGCACATATACCAATGGCACACAATGGGAGAATGCCTTTGTTTACACTACCAGCAGCAGACACAGAGGTAGGCAGCAGTGTTTGGGACAATTGTAGTGACAAAAAAAAAGAGGCAGAAATAATTTTAAGTATAATGTTACTCCCTTTTCTAGACTTATCCCGACTCAGTTATAGCTAAATGTAAAGGAACACACTCATTATGCTAAACACTGAACACTCCCTCTTGGACAGAGCAACTGCAATATTACTCGGTAAATGTATGATAGGGCTGCAGGGACTGGGCATGGCCATGTTGCATGAATTTCATTTAATCTCTGGGTACCAAGGTTACCCCTAGCTGCTATCAGACTGCTTGGGATGCTGCTACATTGGCAGTGTTATTCCAATGGTTTGATGTACAGAAACTTTACCTAGTGGAACAATTCATAATGCTTGTTGGAAGAGTGACACACAAGAAAAATCCAGTTGGAAAGATAGATGCTTCCTAGATTTATCATCATGACTTAGAACAGACCGCATTCAAAGGGCTATCATATACGGACTTGGGTGATGATGTCATTTCTGTAGCGGGTATTTTTAACCTGCTTATTGGGAAGCAAAGTCTATCGGGGAACTGAGAAAACCGTCTAAATTTTTAGAGGTGTTGAGTAATGCAACTTCTGAATCAATAAATCAGATTACAATTGAAATGAGTGCTATGTGTAGTGTAGCACTACAGAAAAGAATGACACTTGACTTCACCCTCACTTTAAAAGGGGGGGGGTATGTGTTCTAATCAAGACACGGTACTGCTTGTTTATATCAGACAATGGAAATGCCATTTACAGTGATTCAGAAGGTTGTAGAGTCACATACTAAATAAACAGACAGCTCCCAGTGGGCATGGTTGACAAATTTGCTTTTAGGATGAGGAGGACGTCTTTTAAAATTTTTTATGCTCATTGCTATTACTGTTTTTCTTTCATGCCTAATCCTATTTGTATGTTTAGTGATAAACATAAAGCCTCTTGCAGCTAGAAACAGTATTAAATCGCAAAATATGGACATTAGAAATGAAACTGAAAAAGTGCCACTGACCACTGATAAAAAAGAAAAGGAAGATAGTGTGGAAAGTGTGCTAGAAAGCTTTGGACAAATTTGCGACAACATATTCAAGAGGGAAAAATGAGACTGAAAGGTATTCAAACTGTTTCTTCATTTCATCCAGAAAAAGATGTGTTTATTGCTCATAAATCTATTTTTACTAAGTACGTACATATGCATTGTGTTGATCATTTTGCGAAAAGGATGGACATGGCTGTGGTGAATACATATTTTAACAAGCGGGAGGAGCATAGGGTGACATACAAGAGTGGAGGAAGATGCACACAGGTGGATTATTTCTTATGTAGGAGGGCCAGTTTGAAGGAGATTGGAGACTGTAAAGTGGTGACCGGGGAAAGTGTAGTTAGGCAGCATAGGATGGTGGTTTGTAGGATGACGTTGGTGATCAAGAAGAGGAGGAGGAGTGTGAGGGCAGCACCAAGGATCAAATGGTGGAAATTGAAAAAGGGTAATTGTGAGGTGGAGTTCAGGGAAGAGTTAAGACAGGCACTGGGTGGCAGTGAAGAGTTACCAAATAGCTGGGTAACTACAGCAGAGCTAGTAAGGGAGACGGCTAGAAAGGTGCTTGGTATGACAGCTGGACAGAGGAAGGACGACAAGGAGACATGGTGGTGGAATGAGGAAGTACAGGAGAGTATACAGAGAAAGAGGTTGGCAAAGAAGAAGTGAGATTGTCAGAGAGATGAAGAAAGTAGACAGGAGTAGAAGGAGATGAGGTGCATGGCAAAGAGAGAGGTGGCGAAGGCTAAGACATATGAAGAGTTGTATGAAAGGTTGGACACTAAGGAGGGAGAAAAGGACCTGTACCGATTGGCTAGACAGAGGGACTGAGCTAGGAAAGATGTGCAGCAAACAAAGGTGATAAAGGATAATGATAAAGGATAATGAGGGAAATAAACTTTTTGTGGAGATTACCTTTGGCTTCATCGCTGTTTCTTGCTGCTCTTCGCTGCCTTGGATTATACTTTTCACTTGATAATGAGGGAAACATACTCACAAGCAAGGAGAGTGTGTTGAGCAGATGGAAAGAGTACTTTGAGGGGTTGATGAATGAAGAGAATGAGAGGGAGAGAAGGTTGAATGATGTGGGGATAGCGAATCATGAAGTGCAATGGATTAGCAAGGAGGAAGTAAGGATAGCTATGAAGAGGATGAAGAATGGAAAGTTTGTTGCTCCAGATGACATACTTGTGGAAGCATGGAGGTGTTTAGGTGAAATGGCAGTGGAGTTTCTAACCAGATTGTTTAATGAAATCTTGGAAAGTGAGAGGATGCCTGAGGAATTGAGAAAAAGTTTTTTGGTACCAATTTTTAAGATTAAGGGTGATGTACAGAGCTGTGGTAACTACAGAGGGATTAAATTGATCAGTCACAGCATGAAGTTATGGGAAAGAGTAGTGGAAGCTAGGTTAAGAAGGGACGTGATGATTAGTGATCAGCAGTATGGTTCCATGACGGGAAAGGGCATAACAGATGCGATGTTTGCTCTGAGAGTGTTGATGGAGAAGTACAGAGAAGGTCAGGAGGAGTTGGATTGTGTTTTTGTAGACTTAGAGAAAGCGTATGACAGGGTGACTAGAGAGGAGTTGTGGTATTGTATGAGGAAGTCGGGAGTGTCAGAGAAGTATGCAAGTGTGGTATATGTACGAGGGTAGTGTGACAGCGGTGAGGTCTGCGGTGGGAGTGACGGATGCGTTTAAGGTGGAGGTGGGATTACATCAAGGATCAGCTCTGAGCCTTTTCTTATTTGCAATGGTGATGGACAAGTTGACAGACGAGATCAGACAGGAGGCCCCATGGACTATGACGTTTGCAGATGTCATTGTGATCTGTAGTGAGAGTAGGGAACAGGTGGAGGAGACCCTGGAGAGATGGAGATATGCTCTAAAGAGAAGAGGAATGAAGGTCAGAAGGACTAAGACAGAATATATGTGTGTGAATGAGAGGGAGGATAGAGGAATGGTGAGGATGCAAGGAGTAAAGGTGGCGAAGGTGGATGAGTTTAAATACTTGGGATCAATAGTTCAGAGTAACGGTGAGTGTGGAAGAGAGTACAGGCAAGATGGAGTGGGTGGAGAAGAGTGTCAGGAGTGATTTGTGACAGACGAGTACCAGTAAGAGTGAAAGGGAAGGTCTACAAGAGGGTAGTGAGACCAGCTATGTTATATGGGTTGGAGACCGTGGCATTGACAAAAAGGCAAGAGTCAGAGATGTTAAGATTTGCACTGAGTGTGACGAGGGTGGACAGGATTAGGAATGAGTATATTAGAGGGTCAGCCCAAGTTGGAAGGTTTAGAGACAAAGCCAGAGAGGTAAGATTACTTTGGTTTGGACATGTGCCAAGGAGGGATGCTGAGTATATTGGGAAAAAGATGCTAAGGATGAAACTACCAGGTAACAGGAAAAGAGGAAGGCCTAAGATAAGGTTTATGGATGTGGTGAGAGAGGACATGCAGGTAGTTGGTGTGACTGAGCAAGATGCCGAGGACAAGAAGAAATGGAAACAGATGATCCACTGTGGCGACCCCTAACGGCAACAGCCAAAAGGTGATGATGACTTACATAAGCATTGTGCATGTAAAGGACAGGAAAAAAAAGCATGTGAAAGAATGTTTGAATGCATGTGAAAAATTATCGCCCCATTTAAAAAACCTGTTATTACTGTTTAATTATTAAACGTTAATTGACGTGAATGATGCTTTATGGCATCAAATAGGGGGATGAAAAGGAAGGCGTGCTTTGTACAATACTTTTTCTTTGAAATGGCAATCCATCTTGTTTCAGAATGTATCCTGATAGCATAGGCCTGCCTTGACATTACCTAAACAAACATGGAGAAATGGAACTTAAGCCTTATAAGGGAAAGCTTAGATAAGGGTCTGCTGATTCTCAGTAAGCAAAACAACATAGAGGTGTTTAGCTATAACTGGTCAGTGGCCACAGTCTGATAGATAAAAAAAATCTTTGCTCAGAGCTTTTATAGTATAAAGTTGACTGCAGTTTCTCTGGGAGACAAGATCTTGATTGCTTTGTCTCCCACATACATGTGTTCATTTACAATAAGACCTTTCCACTCTGCTGAATTGTGTTATATGAATTTATTTTGTACCATTACAGTGCTAATACCTATATGATTTTCAATGGACTTAAGCTTAAAGATTTTACAAAATACTGTAAGTCAAACACTATTTACCTCTCCCGCAAGATAAATATTTTAAGTGATTATGAAAAATTCAGCAGGTGATATAGTGTACTATGTTCTAAAATATTCTTTGCTTACAGAAAAAAATACTGGTCAGTGCTTTGAATGCATAGTAGATTGTGTGGTTGGTTCAGTGAGTTTTGTAAAATGGGACCCTCTACATATGTTGCCTCACAATACTTGGTTCAGTGGTTCAGTTCATAGATGGGAAGTTTTCTTTGAGGAGTCTTTTTATCTGTCTTGTACCCACATGGATATTCATCTCCAGTTCCTTTCTTTCTCATCTCAGGGACATGCAGAGAGGTTGAAATGGTGATCCTACAGTGTGCATTTGAATGTATGTGTGTACCTCCTATCCATCCATACTTGTCTCAGTTCGGACATGCAGAGAGGTTAAATGGTGATCCCACAGTGTGCATTTGAATGCATGTGTACCTCCTATTCATGCTTGGCTCAGTTCGGACATGCAGAGAGGTTGAAATGGTGATCCCACAGTGTGCATTTGAATGTATGTGTGTACCTCCTATCCATGCTTGCCTCAGTTCGAACATGCAGAGAGGTTGAAATGGGGATCCCACAGTATGCATTTGAATGTATGTGTGCACCTCCTGTCCATACTTGGCTCAGTTTGGACATGCAGAGAGGTTCAAATGGTGATCCCACAGTGTGCATTTGAATGCATGCGTGTACCTCCTATCCATGCTTGGCTCAGTCTGGACATGCAGAGAGGTTGAAATGGTGATCCCACAGTGTGAATTTGAATGCATGTGTGTACCTCCTATCCATGCTTGGCTCAGTTCCTTTTCCTCACTATCTGCTAGCAGAGGCTCTGGTTCCACTGTGACCCTCGGCAAGATAAAGGTGGTAATGGAAAATGAATGAATGGATAGGAAGGTAAGAACAAGATAACGTTTTCATGAGTACTAAGTTTTCATTATATGTTCTTCTTACCTCTTTGTCGAATTCCATAAGCAGAACAATTTTGTCTTTGATGGCATCAAAGAGACTGTGTTTATGTATTAGTTGGAAAATATTTTCATGACGTAGCCTCAGGTAGATTTCAAGTGCCTTATCATAGCGCTGGTCATATGCATACCTGAAATAAAAGCAGAAATTTAAAATCTACAAAAATGATGCATTATCAAGAATAGGCCATGTAAGAAAACAACTTCTGTGTGTCCTAGTAAGGCCAGTGTTTATATTAGGGTGTTCTACGCATTTGTTTTGCAGTGCAGATTTAAAGAAAATTATGGCAATTAAGAATAGTGGTAAATATTCATTCTATTTGTTTTTCAACCTGCATCAAAGTTCATGTTTGAATATCACCATTTGCCTTCTGCATATTAGCAGGAGTTTGCAGTGCAAGTTTCGCATACTCCTTAATGTCTCTGCTACATTTGCCTCCACCATCTCTACTATGAGCCTGCTAGTTTAAGTCACAAATTCTGTAAACAGTTTCTCATTCTACTTCCCAGACAGCCCTTACAATAGACATGACAGGATCTCAGCCTCCAAGTCTCTCTCTAAAAATACGTTATTTTTCTATGCCTTACATGTGTTTCTAGAACGGTCAAATAATTCTAGGATCTTCCCCTGTATCTGGCTTCCAGCACAGGCACACATAACGATACCCCTCTGTGTCTCCTGATAAGACTTTTGGCTCAGATTGTACAGAAGCTCTACTGACTTCTTTGAAATGGTTCCACATTTTTAATCCCATAGAACAGTGGTCTCCAGAAGTGCTCCAAGTGTGATCTTACCAATGATCTGTGCAGTGAAATCACCTCCTACTTTTTACTGGTTAGTTTGTCTGTGCACGCCAACATCCATTTTAGTGGCTTTACCCACTGCTTCGAAGCACAGTTTGTCGCACAGCAAGAAAATAAAAGATAATCAATCAGGTTTCAGGTTCTCACCATGTAAATATCTCACAGTCCTATGCTATAAATGCACTATTCAAACACTGTACAATAAATCTGTAGTAAAGCCATGTGTGTCTATATTATTCGACCCTACTGGAATGCATACCATAGTGAAAATATTACTATCATTCACACAGAGGTTCTTTTCTAGCACGTCTGAAATGTTAAAAAGTGAGACAGTATGACTGGCCCCAGAAATGATGCCTCTGGCACCCCACTGGTTATTTTTTTAAGAAACTCATTTATCATCATCTAACTCCTTTTTTGCAGCCCATGCTTAACCCTGGTAAAGATCACATAACCCACTGCCATTATTAAATACAGTTTGCTCATCTTTGAAGAAGTGAAGTGAATTTCTTAAGCCAATGCAAGCATGATGAAACTGCTTCTCCCTTATCCTAGCTCTTTCATGACACAATGAACAAAAATGTAATGGATTTAGCGGACTTGTTCTTCCTTCTGATAGATCATATGAAATCTTACTTTTATTTCAAAGGTCAGTCAAAACAGAATCCACACTTTTCTATTATTCAAATTGAAGCAGATATGACTTAAAAGCTGTATTGTTACAAATGCTCGAATGTGGCTCTCCACTGATTACAGCACCATCCAAGAAAAACTCCTCCATCACCCGAACTATAACCAACTCTACCTGCAGTTTCATTACTCTCTCACCTAGAAATGAGCATCACTGCAAAGCCAGTTTACTCCTATACTTCCCTTGCCTCCAACCTATTCAGATGACCCCCAGTTACAGTCTAAGAAGTCTTAACCATTGTGGTCCACTTCTTCAATGTCTCTAAACTAGACTTCATTGCATTAACATTGCCTTCTCCATCCAAGGCCCCAAACTCTGGGAATCCCTCCCGATTAATGTTAAAGACCTCATGTCGTACCCATCATTTCATGCTCAACTTAAATATCAGCTCAGGTATGATTTAGTTTGCAAATGCTTTCCCTCTGAACACATCACCTAATGTCCTACACTCCCCTTCATCAGTCAGGCACCTTTGTCTTCCTAATATGTGACATCTCTTCCACACTGCATATACCATATATAGTTAATTTCTATGTCCTCTTGCTTTTGCTGTTTGCTCTATTCCTTCACTATTTCACTCTCTTCTTCCTCCCGTCTTATTCTAACCATCCCTTCCTATTGTCCCTAGTACTGCATATTTTATTATTACTGTTATTAATTCATTGCTATCTTCACACATCTGTTTGTACTCATATTAGATATTTTTAACTTGCTTGTTTGCTGTCATTTATATTTGTCTGGGCTGAAGACTGAAATGGGTCCATTTGGCTCATGGCTTTACCCTGGTTCCAAAATTAAATAAATAAATTCACGAACAATGTCTTATGAAATATATATATATATATTTTTGTTCAGTTGCAATATGCAAAAGGTGGGTTTTCATATGCTGCCATTGCAATGGAGAAATGTTTCACCACCAGTACGCAGTGAATTCTGCAAAAGAGCTCCCAACTCTTCAGCATCAGATCCCACTGCATGTCCCCCAACTACATTTGATATCATGTTTCCAGTGGGCTGCAATGAACTACGGATTCATAAGAAAGCCACAAAGAACAAAGTGTGATCAAATAGTAATTATTAACTGTCCTGTTCAGCATTCAATTTGTTTTATACCCACAGAAAAGGCAATAGTCATTCTCCATCATTCTTTTTTGGAAAAGACGAAAGAGATTCAAATTGCTTGTTCTGCTGCCTGTTTCCATTTGTATATGCTCCTTCTTTAGGTATATTTCTGAAATGCACCGTGTCTTCAGGACAATACTGTAATACCCATTTGATTTTTTACAATTGCATCATTAGGTATAAAAAATGTCACTGATCCCTCTGGCAGATATACTGGAGGGTCTCACCAGCAAATACTTCTGTGAGGATAGGGGATTTTTTTTTCTTTTTTTTGATTATGATCCAACCTCTTGTACCTCCCCTGTGCTCATTCTGGAACCATCCAAGGGCTACTTCTCTCTTTATGGACCACACCTCCCCTCATGGAGCACCAGATGAAAGTCTCTCTCCCTGGGACAGACACACCCACCCTCCTTGCCAGTGCCTCAAACATCCAAAGCCACTAATCGAACCCAAGTTGCCTGGGCCATAGCTAGGGCTTTATTCCTGTGCTCTACAGGGGTCTATATTACTTTGCCGCAAGTTATTTTCAGCAAACAATTATTCGTTGACACATATTCAGTGAAAATCTCTTCTGCAATTCACTGAATTTTCCAAGGGCAATGAAGTAGTTGGCCAACTACACAACGTTGCCCTTTTCTCCACTATAGTGCAATCTCGAAGTCTGTATATATAGTTGGGGGGTGGGGGCGTAAATCCCTCCACTTAGGTGGGTTTGATTTAGTTAGTTGGGGGGGTCTGTTGTGCTGCACGGCAATTGTTTCATTATCTTTGGAAAATTCAGCGAACTGCAGAAGTGATTTTCACTGAATATATGTCAATGAAGAGATGTTGGCTGGAAATAACTTTTAGCAAAGTAATATAGACCTGCTCCACAGTGGTGGCTATAGAAACTGGAATTTGATTTTTCTCTGCCTACATAACTTAGTGACTGCTTGAAAGGTAGCATTTTTCTTGTCTTTCTAATGAATAATCATGGTGATAGAGAACTCCAGTGGCTGATTTTTACCCCACTCACTTTCTAGTTACAGATGCCAGTAAACTGGAGGCTTTTATGTCTTCCTCAGTTTTCCAAGTCTATTCATTTTTTCATGTAAAAGTTCAGCCTTCACTTTCTGTGTGAAATATCTTTAAATCCTCCCACCAGTTCCAATAACTTACCTGAATGCGCAGAAAAACTTGTTTATATAGCTTTCAGTCTTTTACCCAAATACAAATATAATTTGATAAAGGGAAGTTAATTTCGTGCAAGCTAATCATAATCTTTTCAAATCTAGACTCAAATTTATGTTCCACGTAACCAAGTGGGCCAGTAATATGGTCCAGTGAGGAAAGTGAACTGATATGAACCCCAGAATGTATTCTCCAGAGAAGCTTCCCCCACTTCATTGCTGGCTGACAGCCTTCAAAGTTGCAAGACTGATCCCACACTAGACGTTGGCAAAAAGTTGATGGACTAATGGAAGAGGATTTAGCTCTTGGTCTCTTTCTCTTCATGTACTCCTGTTTCCAGCCCTCTACAACTGCAAACCTTAACTACTTCCTCTATGTTAACCCTTCTTTTTGTTACTTTTCCTTCTCTGATAACTGCTATTTGTCATATTTCACCTATGTGCCTAGACTACGTGAATCTGTAATCACTGTTTTTCAAATGCTGTTTCTAGTCACAAACAGTTTGCTATAATCTGCTTTTTGAAGCTTTTCTCCCTGAGCCTCTGCTGAAACAGGGTCTTGCATGACCCAGTCAGAACTTTCTAGTAACTAAATGCAAATCTGCAAATAAACAAAGAAATTAATGTCTTTCCCCCTCCTCCCTTACTGTCTCCCAGTTTGTGAAGGCACAAAAAACCCTGCTACTGATTCTTGTACTAACTACCCTCTACTTCTTTCCTTCAGACAGACCATCCAGTGTCTCCTGTCCTCTCTGGGACTTTGACTGATCTTTGGCACTTGCATCAATTCTTTGATGGTGTATGCCTCTGCAAGCAGCCACAAGCAGACCGGAGTGGGTGCTGGCTGACACTCTGATGACAACAAAAGTACTTGGAGGGTTTCAGTTTCTTCAGCTTTGAATACTGGAACTTTTATGACATACACTAAGAGTAAGAACTGAAATGTGCAAGCAGCAAGAAAGAACTACAGAGTATAAGGAAATGCCCTCCCAGACTTGATGTGTAGTATCATGATGTGCACTGAATGGAGAAATAAAGACTGAAAGAACTTTGCAGATGAGTTTCCAGCTGTTACCCACTGCAAAGGATCTCTTAAAGTAAGATCAAGCAAAAAACATGTTGGATGCAATTCTTCAGGATTACTATTCAGGTGAAGAATAATCCAAAAACTCTGTCCTTAACTAGGGTAACATGAACAGAGTAAGAATGTTCTGAAACACATTTTCTATCCTAGGCTCATAAATGTGAAGAGCAACTGTAATAAGGACTATTTAAAGGACAGCACCCCCACACACCCACACACACAGCACCCCCCCCACACACACACACACAGCTGTTTTTTACTTTTAGCTGAAAAGCATACCCACCACTGTGACCTTTTAAAGATTTTACTAGCCAAGGTAATATGCTACTCACCACTCAGTTGTTCAAAATCATCATGCTGGGTCACTGTCCCTCACTAAAATCAACCTTTAAATAAGAGACCCATCATACTCACTGAAAGGAAGTCAGGATAATGGCATTACTTTGATGAAATCACATTTTTGGACTATCATAAAGAAAGGGCCTTCAATAAACTCTGGCAAGCATCATGGAATCAACAACCTAGACAAACACATTACCAAATAATACTGGATGCTTCAAGGCTAAACTGAAAGAAAAAGAAGTTATGTACGCACCATAACGTTCCACATTTGTTGTCCTTGATCTTGCCTTCTTTCTTGTTGTTTGGGTTCGGAGCCGACCTTCGGCTCTGACTCAGCCATATACTATAGCTCAAGAGCTTTTATTGGCTCAAGGCTAGCCCCTACCCAATGTGCCTAGCGGTAGTTACCCAGATCTCGTTTGTGATAACCTAGTACTAGACCATACAAATAGAAAAGAGATATACTCTATTTTACATAACAGATGACACCTGCATTCTTCTTCTTCTTTCGGCTTTTTCCCGGTTAGGAGTCGCCGCAGCGCATCACCTGTCCGCTCAAGACTGGCAGTGGAGTTTTACAGTGTCGTGTTGCCAGCCCGGCATCCAACCTTCCACAGAAGGCACACACATGCACGCACTCACATCTAGGGCCAATTTAGAGTGTCCAATCCACCTACAGCATGTCTTTGGGATGTGGGAGGAAACCGGAGCACCTGGAAAAAACACGTGACCACAGGGAGGACATGCAGACCCCGCACAGAAGGCACCCCAGCCGAGGATCGAACCAGAGAATCTCTTGCTGTGAGGCGGCAATGCTACCTGCTGCACTACCGTGGCCGCCCAACAGATGACACCTGCATATAAAGGTGTAACCTATTCACAAGAGTAAGGAGAGAGTATGACTAACCAAAAGGTATGGTAAAAGAGAAACCCAGCCAGTATAACCAATAAAAACAAGGGATTCCTCTCAATCCTCCAGGAAGGGGGGAGAAGGGTGGGACACAAGAAGGAAGGCGAGATCAAAGACAACAAACATGGAAAGTTATGGTGAGTACATAACTTCATGTTATGTTGTCCATATCTCAACTTCATTCTTGCTGTTTGGGACAGCATCCCCAGCACCTGATTCTTGGGTGGCACATTGGAAAAAACTCTTCAGGACTGTGGAACCAAAGGATGCCCTGTTCCGGGAGGCCACATCTACTTTGTAATGAGTTATAAAGGTATGAGGATTAGCCCATGTAGCTGCCGCACAGATCGAATCCAAAGGCAGCCTGGCTTGAAAAGCAATAGAGGTAGCCAAGGCCCTTGTTGTGTGTCCTTTAATTTTTCCTGGAAGTTTTTTTACGCAAATCATAAACATGATTTATAGTGTCTGAAAGCAACTTAGATAGAGTCGCCTTTGAGACTGCACAACCTTTCTTATTGTCCGTAAAGGATATGAACAATTGGTCGGATTTTCTAAAGTCTCTGGTCCTGTGTAAATAGAAACGTAACTGTCTATGAACGTCCAACTGATGAAGCTTATACTCTGCCTTGTTGCCATGATTGGGGAAGAAAACAGGAAGCTCTATGGATTGATTCAAATTGTAGTCAGAACATACCTTGGGTAAGAAAGAGGGGTTGGTTCTGAGAGAAACCCGATCTTTATTGAAAAACAAGTATGGGGATGAATAGATAAGGCCTGTAATTCTGAAACCCTTCTAGCTGAGGTAATTGCAACCAAGAAAAGGGTCTTCCAAGTCAGAAATTTGAGTGGACAAGAAGCAGATGGTTCAAAGGGGGGAAGAATCAGAGCATCTAAAACTAAATTTAGATCCCAGGAGGGAGAGTTTCTCTTACTGGCTGTCTTAAGAGGGTAGTTCCTCTTAGGAACGCCTTGCATAGCCTATGGGACATGATATTGGACCCCATTTCCCCCATATGGAAATTAGAAATGGCAGCTAACTGAACCCAGGTAGTAGCTGCAGCTGCTCCTCGCTCAAAGGTTTCAGCAAGAAATTCAAGAATCTTTGAAATGGGAACAGTAAAGGGATCAACCTGATTTTTGCCTGCCCAACAAGAGAACCTCTTCTATTTACTAGCATAAAGTTTCCTAGTACTGGGCTTATGGGAGGAAATCAAAATGTGTTGAACTGCCGGAGAAACATCGGGAAGCCTGGCTAAGACCGGAAGTGGAGAAACCAAGCTGTGAGCTTGAGAGTTTGGATGGAAGGATGGAGAGCCCCCGATTGATGCATCAAAAGATCTGGTGCTGGGTCCAGGATCCAAGGCTCCCCTACAGCTGAGGCCAAAGGAATGGGAACCATATCTGGCGAGGCCAGTAATGGGCAATGAGAATTAGCTTGCAATCCAAAGACTGTGCTTTCTGAAGAACCTTGGGGATCAGGGGAAATAGTGGAAGGCATAAAGCAGTCCCGGGGGCCAATCATGAACAAGTGCGTCCCTGGGTGACTGTCCTGGTGGTGGGACTAGGGCAAAGTAGCTGCTGCATTTGTTGTTGAGGGGGGTGGCAAACAGATTGCAGCATTGCTGGCCCCATTTGCGAAAAATCAAGTCCGCAACTTCCTGTTTCAGAGACCACTCATGAGGCATCAGGATAGCCAGGCTGAGCTTGTCCGCTATCACGGTGGATTTCCCCGAAATGTGCGTTGCAACCAAAAAAGCATTGGGAAGACATCGCCCATTGCCAAACTCATACAGCCTCTCAACACAAGGGGTAAGATCTAATTCCACCATCTTTGTTGATGTACCATACTACCGACATATTGTCCGTCTGAATTGCTACAGTCCCTGTAGATAGAGAGTCCTGAAGTGCTTGCAACGCCAGAAGCACCGCTCTCATCTCCAGGGCATTGATGTACAAGTGGTACGCGCGTTCCTGCCAAGTCCCTTGAACAGTCTGCCCCAGATAATGCCCCCCACACCCTATCTGAGAAGTGTCCGTGCTCACTGTGGCTACAAGTTGGGGGGGGTAGAAACGACCTGCCTATTGTTACCACAGGGGAGTGAAGCCACCACTCCAGATCCTTTTTGCAAGATTCCATGATCAGAATCTGATGTGACATGGGCAAATCCTGGAATGACCATTGTGCAAACAGGAGCCACTGTACAATTCTCATGTGGAAGCGAGCCATAGGAACCACAGTGATTGCCACTGCCATAGAACCCAGGACCTTGAGGACAAATCTTGCCTGAATTCTTTTGTGTGAACAGCATTGCAACTTGGCGACGGATTGTTAATACTCTTTCTTGAGGCAGCTTTGCTATCATGGCCCTTGTGCCTAAATCTGCCCCTATAAAGGTAATATATTGACAAGGCAACAAGGCAGACTTTTCATAGTTTATGGTGATCCTAGTTGAGAACAAGAGTGAATTCTGCATTCCCTTGCCTTGATTAGTCGATGCTTGGTGGTGGCAGTAAGGAGCCAGTCATCTAAATATGGAAACACATGGAATCCTAGACGCCTCAGGTGAGCCGTAACTACTGCCATGCATTTGGTGAACACCCTGGGGGCTGTGGTGAGACCAAAGGACAGAGCTCTGAACTGATAGTGACTGGCTCCCAGCCGGAAGCATAGATATCTCCTTGACCGTCTGTCCATTTTTATGTGGTAGTACGCATCTTGGAGATCGATAGAGTACATCCAATTGTCCTGTCCCAGAAAGGGAAGAATGGACTGCAGTGTTACCATCCGGAACTTTGTTTTCTTGACTGATTTGTTCAGTCTGCTGAGATTCAATATGGGTCTCCAGTCCCATATTTTCTTTGGAGCTAAAAAGAACCTTGAGTAAGTTCCGGATCTGATTTGGTCTTCGGGGACTTCCTGGATGACTCTTTTTCATAGCAACCTTTGAACCTCCTGGATGACTCTTTTTCATAGCAACCTTTGAACCTCTAAGTTTTCTTGATCCCGACGGATAGAGTGCTGTCTTTTTGACAGGGGAAGTTGAGACAAGGGGATATTGTAACCTCTGGATATTATCGATAGTACCCATGTATCTTCTGTGATTGTCTGCCAGGCATCTGGGTACAAGGATAATCCCCCCCCACTTTCTCCAAAGTCGGACAGTTGGGCCCCCCTTCAGGAGCGCTGGAAGGACCTACCAGAGAAGGTATCTCTGTCACCCTGATTCTGCCCCGGGGGAAAAATCTCCACTTGTGTCAGGAGAAGGTCCTTGAGATTTCCAGAACCACATTTTTCCGCTGTTTTGGCTTTTAGGATAAGGCCTAGATGGAGCAGAAAAATGTACTCCCATGGCACAGAGAGTTTTGCCATCCTGTTCACACCTGGCAAGTCTTTTTTACCTGAGCCCCGAACAAGGATGAGCCGTCAAAGGGGGTGTTGGGGTGTTGGGGTGTTGGTAAAGGAAGACTTGAAGGGCTCTGCAAAATGACAAAGGCACATTCAGGAGTGTTTGCGTAAGGCCACCCCTGTGCCTGCTGCCCTGCTCACCCCATCAGCTGTGTAAGAAATTAGCTGCATGGAGGAGTTAACCACTGAAGTCAAGGTTGCAAGATGAAAAGCCGTCTTGTCCAAGGCTCTGGCAGCTGTAGGGTCCTGTAAGGTATCTCCTCTAACTCTTTGAGGAGATCCCTTTGAAGCCTTGTAAAGTGGGACAAATAGTTCAGTGACCTGACTGTAAAGGTAGCTGAAGAAAACATACGCTTCCCATATTTGTCCATCATACGAGACTCTTTATTCGGCAGATGGAATGATGAAGAAGTTTCCGCTAATTCCTTCTTGGTGGCTGCTGCCACCACCATAGCATCATCAGGAACACCTCTGGATAAGAAGAGTCTGTCTTCAGGGACTGTTATGAATTTATTGGGCCTCCATGGAACTGGTTCCATCGTGTCTGTTGAGCTCCATGCCTTTCGACTCACTACGTGCAATACTGGGTCGAAAGGAGGAGATACCACGAGGTGGAGGGTCAGGAACCAAATGCATCCAGGTACATGGACTTGTCTTCAGAAGGGGCAAGGGACTTCCAGTCACCCCTCTGTCTAAGGATTTCTAAGATGTCTGAAAAAGAGACATCTTCAGAGGGGGACTATTGGGACCCTTCCGAGTCATCCAAGCCTGTGTCTGTCAAGGACTCAGGGTAATCCCACATGCTTCCTCTTGCAAGTCCTCTTCTGAGGGACCTCCTCCGAGGGATGCTCAGGGGAGGTTTCGGAAGAGGTGGGATCGCCCAATGGGGCATCCTGGAGCATGGGTTCCCTATGCTTGGAGTGGAGGGGAAGTTCGGAGGTGGACACCGGCACCGAAGGCAAAGGAGACAATGGAGCCAAGGGTGGAGCTGTCTCAGCAGACAGCACGCTCCTCATCACCTCAAAGGTATCATGGTCCCAACCCGAAAGGGTCTCCCGTTCCGAAGAAGCTGGAGACTACCTCCGAACCGAGGACGACGGCTCCGAGGCCGATGTAGGAGCCGAGCTGTCCTGTCCCGAAGCTCCGAGAGGGATAGTAGGGTCAGACAAGTGTCCAATGCCGCTCCCCTCCTCAGAGCTGACGAAGGAGCATCGGCTCCCAGATGCCTCAATAGAAAGGGGTATCGAGGAGATCGGAGCGGTCGTCAGAACTGAAAGAACAGAGGAGGTTATCAAAACTGACAGTTCCACCACTATGACTTCCATACACTCTGGGTTCGGAGTCAAAGGAGTAATTCAGACAGGTGTTGGTTGGGCTGTCGGCACCATTTCCGTCTGGGATGGGCCCGAAAGTATTTTAGCTAATGCTGGTGTCCTAAGAAGCCTCTTCACCACCCTCTCCACATCATCATCATCTGAGAGGCTCCTGACTGATCGAGAGAAATGGGTTGAAGACCAGTGACTGCCTGCCACAGATTGTAATAAAGGAGACTGGAGCAGACCACACTGGTTCCAAGGCAGGAGACCTGGATAGCTTGTGAGACCTTACTGGCTCCAAAACAACAGATGGAGCTGTAGGTGAGAGTGTCTTGTTGGAACCAACCATCAGGTCTGACTTAACTTGTAGCTTGCCCTTCTCTTTAGATGGATCTGAACTCAGAGCCGAAGAGAATGAAGGCTTGGATTTCTCCAATTTTTTTGCTGGCTGAGTCCCCTCCATAGCAGCATCAAAAGGACCCTTCAGTAAACCTCTTAAGATTAATTTGTTCTTTCTTTCCTGCAGGACTCATAAACTAAATGCATGGCATATAGAACACGCAGGTGAACAGGTCCTAAACAGTACATGCAACTCATGTGCCTGTCCTTAAGGGACATCTTTTGACAGCATGAATCGCACTTTTTGAAACCTGAAGATTTTGATTCCTTGGCAGTATCTTTCAACATAATGTCGAACAGCACTATCTAAGCTAGACAAAGAAAAATGACTACCAACAAGAAGACTAGCCAATAACAGACAACCCCCCCCCCTTTTTTTTTAATCACAGACAGGAAAGAAGAGAAAGGGGGGGAAGACTCTAAGTTAAATGGTGAACTCCCCACCTAAGGAGAGCCTCTAACTTAAATGGCAACTCCTTAAACTTAAAAGAAGGCAAGAAAAAAACGAGGAACCCTCTAAGTTAAATGGGTTTAGAAGAGGAGAAAGGGCCAGGGAGAAAGACGGTTAGTCTACAACAAACGCAAGTCGCTCGGAAGGGATAGGTAAGGTAGAAAAAACAAGGGGCAACTACTATTACAAGTTAGATAAGATAAATAAGAAATTTTTCTTCAAAAATACAACAAATAGGAAAACACTTGGCCTGAGCCAGTATCCGCAGTATCGACGCTACAAGTGGCAAATGAGATCTGGGTAACTACCGCTAGGCATGCTGGGATAGGGGCTAGCCTCGAGCCAGTAAAAGCTCTCAAGCTATAGTATATGGCCGTGTCAGAGCCGAAGGTTGGCTCCGAACACAAACAGCAAGAACGAAGGTGAGATATGGACAACATAACATCATCTATTACAAGAAACTGCCTGTAATTGCTCGTATGACACTAGATAAGTTGCGATAGGCTTGTAGACTTGCTGTAACTGGAATATTTACAAGTTCTATATGTATCACTCTGCTAAGAGACCTCCATTTTGTAAATACTTAAGTGTTTCCACATTGCTTGAACTTTTGTGAATATTGTTGTATCTTGTTACCCCTTTTCTATATGTATTCATTTTGATGTGTATTTTTGTTACCACATTATGTATGGCGTAGTTTCACTGTTGTCATTTTTTTCCTTCTGCATTACATACTTTGCTCCTCAGGATCCAAGGTTTATTTTACAATACAATAATTTTACATGAGAAAAAACACAAAAAATGCCACTGTGGAAGCGGTATAAGTGGAAAACAACAAATCAATCTGAAACAGAAAAGAAAATCAAATTACTTTTGTTCTTAAAAACCCATGATCACTAGTATAATGCATATGTCAATTTTTTGATGCATTATACTAGTGATCATGGTTATTTTTGTGAAATTATTAAGAAGCATTGGCCGGTATTACTGTTAGACGATAAGATAGGGCAGGTGGTGGGTTCTACTCCCAGATTTGTTTTTTAAGAACAAAAGTAATTTGAAACGTCTATTATGTTATGATGTGAATAGACTTTCTACAGGATCTAGAGAAGGTTTCACGTCTGGGTGTGGTCAATGTAATTTTTGTATATGTACAGACACATCCCATGTTTTTGAGCACCCGGTGACCCATTACAAGTACACTAGACATTGTATGGCAGACTGCAAGCAAACTTTTGTTGTTTATTTGGCCACTTGTCAGTCATGTACGTGTTTTTATGTGGGCAAAACAAAAAGACAGTTAAAAGAAAGGGTTAGGGAACATTTATTAGCTATTAGGAAAAGTGACTCCACTAATGCACTTGCAACACACGTTATGAATACTAACGATTCACATAATTTTAAATTTAAAGTACTAGAACAGCTTGTTAGTAATGGGAGACTAGGTGACTTAAATGATACCCTTGAACAAAGGGAGACAAACTGGATCATTAGGTTAAACAGTGATACATTTCCAGGTTTGAATGGTCCTGTCCCTTTAAAACCTTTTTTGAAGGGAAGGAGGTTGTTTAAATGATTTTATTGTTAGTTGTTTGTGATAGGTTGATTTGAAAGTAATGTGATGTATATATAATGACTTCTTTTTATATGTTTTATGGTCTGAAGAAGTGTCTGTTGAGGCATGAAAGCGCTAACCTAATAAATACGTCTTGGTTTTACATAAGAAATACGTCTTGGTTTTACATGATTTGAGTCATGCAGGTGAAGTGGATTTTCACAATAATTTTACAATCTTAAAAAATTAAACAAAAAAATCTGCAGTTTAAATTATAACAAATTAGACATAATATAAAAACATTGGTTAAAAACTGATACAAGGTATGACAATCATTTAATATTTAGAGAAATTTTAGACAGGTTGTGGCTGAAAAGTGTCAACTGACCAGTCCAATTACCTGGTTACTAAATTTCAACTAAATAAGTAAAAATGAAACAAATAAAAACTCATCACAGACTCATTTTTTTCTACCTAAATCATTACTTAGTGATAATCCAGTGCCAAGAAACCATTCATATACGTTGCATTTTTTAATATATATATATATATATATATACTATTTTTCCTGAAGGTCCCACAGATTTCCCATCATTCAAATCTATCTTTATTTCTGAAATAAATCAGCCTCAGCCTGTTTAATAAAATGACAACCACACTTTCTGTAGTTTTCCTGCCAGCTACCACCCACAATGGTATGATCTGAAAGCCAAAACACCAAGTGGTCCAAGTAAGTTTACAGTTAAGCACTGCACTAGCTGCTCTTGGGAGCCCAGCCAATTTCCCTTTTTGTACTTGAATTAATCTATCCCATTTGGTGTGACACTGGCCTTACCCATCACATGGTTGATAATTATATAATTGTCCCTAGAGAGAACAACTCGGATATTATTACAGATAATTTGAGGGGACCCATAAAGTATTTAGGAGCTGCCTTTGTCCATTAGTTGCATAATAGGCAGTCCTGGGGTAACTTTTATATTACCTGTAGCTCAATATGTGTGTATATACCTTTAAGAATCTATCCAAGGGCTTGCACAAGTATATAAATACTGAGTATGTGCAAGCTAGAGTGCCATTTTGTGGTAAGCAGTTGAGATGAACAAGCGACATTACCCGTCCACAGATCCAATCTGCCCTAAATATAGACAAGGATAACCTCTCTTTTGCTTAAATGAAGAGTCTGTACAAGAACAGTGGTATTCTCTGTGAGATATACTTGCCCCTCCAAACTGTTTTGATGATACTGAAAAAGAAGTTTTGATCCCCGGAATGAATACTGCTGATGCCATTTCACTTGCTGATGTGAGGTTCATCAAGTACTGGGTCAGAAGATACCTTGTATGCCAGACACAGGTCACCTCCTAGCAGTCTGTAGGATACAGAGCATAGTGACGTGGCTTTGAGGTGGTCCATGTAGGACATATTTTTGGGCCTTGTATCCTTTTAGTAATGTATCTCTGGGTGTTCTAGTCATTGTATGCATCTGGACAGATACATGCTAAAGAGGGCAGTATACTCAATGGCTGGCCCACTGAGGGCTGAGTAAAGTGGAAAATGACATCTCTAGAGCTAGACACATTCCCTTTATTTATAAGCTGTGCAGTATATAGAAGGACTTTCTTATGACAATGGACACATGTTCGAAAATTAGGTTGCTGTCAACATAATTTCCCAAATCCTGAACAACTAGGTCAACTCTTAGGGATGTAGTGACAATGTGATAGTTCCCTGGGGGGGTACATAACTTCTGAAAGCATATGATAATGCATTTTTTGGGAATAAGTTTCAGTCCATGATTCTGACACCAGCAATTTATTTGGTACAAGCCTGTCTGCAAGATAGCAAAGTCATGTGGGGAGTCAATAACTGCTCCTAACTTGCAGTCATCTTGTAAACTTAGTTACCCTGAATTTAGTGAAGGCCCTTTCCCTATGGGTGTGCCAAAATGTGATATCAAAGTAATGTCACCAGGCCTGTCAATGACTATGATGGTTTTCTTATTTTAAGGTTGACTTTAGCATGGGGCATTAATCCAGCACAATGACTTTGCTATTGACTTTTATTTCAGAGAAATTGATGCCAAACAGAAAACACGGTCCCAGCACCGAACCCTGTGGGACTCCACTGGTGACGGGTCTCTTTTTGGAGGCAGATTCCATTATTTTGCTCTCCTTTGTCCTATCTCTGAGCCAGTTGGCAATCTAGCTGGAGATGTAGGGGGTTATTTAGCTTTTGTGCTATGCCTGAGTTGGGGATTGTGTCAAAAGCCTTGGCCAGGTTGAGGTATGCGGTGTGGACTGTTTTATTTTCATCCACTGCTTTGGTAACCTTTTCAAAGAAGTCCACCAGGTTGAATAAGCATGACCTGCCCTTGACAAATCCAAAATGAGTGAGGGCCAATGTTTGGAGGCTCCATATGTCCTTACTGATTAGTCCCATGATTTGTCTTTCCATGGCTTTGCATATGAGGCTGGTTGGACTTATGGGGCTGTAATTGCCTGAATCTTTGGAAAGTCTTCTCTTATGCAGGAGAATAACAGCATTTGTTCTCCTTTCACTTGGCACAAAAATCTGTGTGGAGGTTAAGGTTGAAAATTGTTGCTAGGGGGTGGCTAAATTGTACTTTTTGCTATTTAAAATGCATCCAGGAATATTGTCAGAACCCACTAATGCATATTTTTAGCTTTTGATAGAACTTTCAGCACTTGGTCTTCTGTTATGAAAATAGTTTATTTGTAACAAAATAATACAAGCAAGTCAAACACAGAATAAGCCTTCATCAGCTCTGATGAAGTTAACGGCAATTAAGGTTCGCTGCTTGACTTGCTTTTATTATTTTACTTCAGAAAAAGTGTCTTATTCGGACTGCTTGGAGTGGCTTCTGGAGTTATTTGTTTGAATCCTTGCAAGTAAATTTATGTGCATTCTTTTATGGTCTAAAAGTATGTCTTGCTGAGGTCAGTAAAGTGCTGTTATTTAAGTAAATGCAGATGCAAAATCTATCTGAAAGCTGCTTTATTATTTTTATGCAACATCAACTGTGAGCACGGAAGACTGAAAAAAGCTGCTAGGCACCTACCTGGCAACACTTAAGCAAAGTAGTTTAAGGACGGTGTTGAAACTTGCAAGGAACTACAACTCTGAAGACATAAAAAACTTGTACTTTTGCAAATTATTGTGGAAGATTTAAATGTACATAAACTTTTTAGCAGTTTAAAATTAAGACAGATCAGACAGCACTTTCTAGAAAAAGAAGTCCATAAAGTCAGTGATCCATACTACTGCCACTGTAAGGAAATGCAGAAACAATCCGCATGATTTAGCATCCAGGCTCATCATATGACGAAGACAGAAAATACCCCAATGGGAGCAAGACGGAAAGAGTAACTATTTCATATTCTGAGACTAATTAGTGTGAGTTCTGGAACAGAGAGACTGAATGCACGACAGTGTGGACTTACATACACCAGGTATGAGACTGCTGTTTCTCAGAGTATTTCCTTTTCTCCTAAAACAGAATAAAGATGTTTAACATTTGTTGTTCTTCAGGAACTGGGGTTGTAACCTTATTCCAAGCATGCTGTACCCTGTTTGACTTCAGCCTAGTGGTTATGCACTAAATCCCTTCATCCACTTCACTGGACCTCTGTTTACTCCCAGTCAGTCAGGACAGTTACTTTTGGTCTGTTCTGAAGAAGTCCCTGCCCTTAGAAGGTACACCGAAGGTCTGTGTGAAAGTGCTCAGTTCTGACACAGGTAGTGGTTATGACCAGAACTGAAAAAAATAGTTGGCACGGAACAACAACCAATTCTGCTGTTATATAAAACACACATAAAAGATTAGCTAAAATAAACCTATCATTATTAATGACCCTTATGGAAAAACAGATGAATGCACTAACAATTATGCATATTTAGGTTGCTGTCTCTGTTTGACAATGTTGTTGTTTGTCTTCCGGCTTTTTCCCGGTTAGGGGTTGCCACAGCGGAACTCCGGTCCGCTAATGATTGGCAGTAGGTTTTTACGGTGCCGAGTTGCCAGCTGGACGCCCAACCTTCAACGAAGGCACGCCCATTCACGCATGTCTTTCGGAATGCCACTCGACCACGGGGAGGACATGCAGACTCCACACAGAAGGCACTCCCCGCACTCCAGCCGAGAATCGAACGGGAGAATCTCTTGCTGTGAGACAACAATGCTACCGCTGCACCACCATGGATAAATATTAATAACCATACCTGGAATTTACAAATGATCTACTAACATAAGCTATTTTTATATGTGGATTTAAGTTATCTGTTCTTTCATGAGTCACTGACACTATAAAGTAAAATATATACCTCAAAACTACAATAAGCCCTTCCACTTTTATTAACATCTTATCATATCTACCTCCTCAAACAGTAAACAATCCTGCTCATTTCTGTGCGTAACAAGCAACAACAAAAATTGCAGATCACTCCAGCGCTTCATTTACCTTTCAATTACAAATACAGACAAAAAATAGTAACTTCTTCTGCCCCTCTTCAGCACAGAAACTCAATAAATCTACTTGTCTGTATCTCCTTGGAATTTCTGGTGGTATTCAGTTGTTCTCATAAGACAAACACTTTCAACTACCCTTCAGGAAGGTTAAAACTGTGCCACTAGTAGGGAACTCAATACATTACACAGAAGACAAATCCTACAAAAACATCAAATCCTTTTAAATCTAGTCTTTCCTCCCACTTAAAGGAAATATCTAAATGCAAATGTTTTGGCATCAGATAGAAAATTCCAAAAGCTAAACAGTGATTAACTAATTCCCTTTAACCAAATCTGTACACTTTTTAATTCCTTTTAACCACACTTGCACATTTTCTATGAATCTACATACTGTATTTAGCAAATAACAAAAGCTACAAAACTATATTCTTTGCAGTTCTGTAAAATGTTTTTCAAAATATGAGGTGTCTCGTAATTTATCAAATATACAAAATGGAATGGCATCAAATTAATGTACAATAAAATGCGCATTTTACAACAGTATGTACTTCCTTAATGCTTTTGACTTAGGTTGTGATTGAAAAGGGCCCCAAGACCCATTCATTTATCCCAATTAAAACAATAAATAAACAAAATAAAATGAAATCACAGCTAACTCAGGAAAGGAAAGTTTTTGCAGAGCAATAAGTGATCTAGTGACCTTATGGCTGCAGGAATTAAACCGATGACTAAAGGCACAGAGAAAGAGAAAAACACATATATAAGGCATTAAGTGGAGAGAGAGAGAGATTATTATTCTTGCCCTTTTGTCTTTTCGTGCTGAAGGCTTTTGCCCTTGGGCCTAAAAGACATGAAACCTATGGAAGGCTTTGAGCCACAAAACATTTTTTTCACTTGAAAGAACATGCTAATTTTTTGTGTGCGCGCATCTAGTTTTTAATATTCTGACTCTTACTTCTATGAATTGTTACTCATACAACCTACCTGAAGCAGTGTTTTATTCTTTAAACTGTAAACTCTGACATCATGATCAGTGAACTGCTGTCAAATGTAACATCTTTATCAATCATCTTCTGATCACAAGTGTGGAAACAAAACAGAAAATGAGACCTACAAATGGGCAACAAACTTTTACAAAATCAAAGATGACGTGTGTAAAGTGTGATTCTGGCACTCCAGGTATGCACAAAATCCAGAAGGTTTATGATTTTGCTTGGAAGTGTTTGTATAGGTATTTTTAAACGCCAAGCAGACTTCAAAGAATTTTTCCTCATGTAGACAGTAAATGTTGGAGGTGTGACGGAGAAGAAAGAAGTAACTAGGAACATGTTTTTTGGAGTGTAATTAGTTAGCAGATTTTAAAAATTCTCTAAAGAAAACTCAGAAATAATTGGGTGAGCAAATGGATGCAACTAAGGAAATGATTCTTTTGAGATGTGACACAGGATCTGAATTTCCTAGATAAAGTAAGTCCTTATTAAGTTGAATGCTGCTGACTTTCAAAAAAAGCAACTCCTAGAAAATTTAAATCAAAATCTAAACCAACTGTATTTGAAATACTGAACTGCTAAAGAGATAAAAGAACTGGAAGAGGGAACTTCAGAAAAGGGAAAGAGCAAATTACAAATAAATACATGGAATTTGTGGGAACAATACATGAAGAAAAGTACAGTTTTGTACCTACCATAAATGTAGATGTTCGAGTGTACACCCTGCTGCAGTCATCACACTTGGGTTATCCTGTCGTCAGGCGGTCCCTCAGTCGGCCTGAATTCCAAAGTCTTGGTCCGGCATTGGTTGCTCTCGCTTCTTCCCTGACGTCAGTGCGCCACGGGTATATAAGAGGCATCCAACGCCATTTTCTTCAGTTTTTCTTGCCCCAGATGTCAGGTGCCCCCCCCAAAAGGTGGTCAGTAGATAGTACCAATAATAAAAGTTTAGCACAAACAAAACATCCCTCCAGCTATAAGCAAATATACCACAAAGGTTGTATCAGATTTTAAGGTATTGAAAGGTTTCAGTTAGGTCAGAGGGGATGGAGGGAGGGTAACCTGGACTGCAGCAGGGTATACACTTGAACATCTACATTTATGGTAGATACAAAACTGTACTATGCTCATCGTGTTACCCTGCTGCAGTCATCACACTTAGGTAGAATCCCAAAGCTAAGGATGGGAGGTGGAGTCAAACAGGGTTAGAGGAGGCTAGAAGGCCCTGCAAAACTGCAGTGGCAAAGCCAGCTGTAGACGTAGAGTAAAGTGGTAAGTGATAGTGTTTGGTGAAGGCGTGTACTGAACTCCAAGTTGCAGCTTCCAGAATATCCTTGGCTGGCACCCCCTGAGGAAGGCTGTAGATGTAGCTGTTGCCCTGGTGGAGTGGGGCCTTATGCTAGCAGGAACTGGTTTTCCATGATGGTTGTAGCAAAAGCGTATGCAATGTCCTATCCATTTGGAAATGGTCTGTTTTGTGATAGCCTTTCCTTGTGATGCTGTAGCATAGGATACAAAAAGCTGGTCATATTTTCTGAAAACCTTAGTTTTATCCAAGTAGTAACGTAGTTGCCTGTGAATGTCCAAGGAGTGCAGGAGTCTTTCTCCTTTGTTCTGTGGATTTGGGAAGAAGGTGGGTAAATGGATGGTTTGATTTAGAGCCACACTGGATACCACCTTTGGCATAAAGGAGGGGTTAGTTCGTAGAGAAACTCTGTCTTGATGAAAAATGAGGAAAGGCTCTACTGCCATTAGTGCCTGTAGCTCTGAGACTCTTCTGGCTGAAGTAATTGCTAGTAGCAGGGCAGTCTTCCATGATATAAACTTTAAATCAGCTGAGAAAGCTGGCTCAAAAGGTGGCAGCACAAGTTTTTCCAGAACAAAGTTGAGGTCCCAAGTTGGTGTTGGTGCTGTCCTGGGAGGCCTAATGTTTTGGCCCCTCTGAGGTACTGCCTTAGAAGTGGATGTGAAAATAAGGGAGGATCCGTGTTGTAGTGAGCTGAAATAGCTGAGGCGTGGATTTTAATAGATGAAAAGGAAAGTCCTTTGTTTAACATCTCAGTTAAATATTGTAGAATCTGAGGTATGTCCGGCTCAAG
This sequence comes from Protopterus annectens, assembly GCF_019279795.1. Taxonomy (NCBI): domain Eukaryota; kingdom Metazoa; phylum Chordata; order Ceratodontiformes; family Protopteridae; genus Protopterus; species Protopterus annectens. The sequence goes on along the minus strand of NC_056731.1, from coordinate 390,704,295 downwards.
GGTATTTTGGCCTTTAGCTTGGTTCCAGGCGCAAAATCTTTTCCATTTGTCTGAGTACGCTTTCCTGGTGCTGGGCCTCCTGGCCTCCAGAATGACATCCATAACGGCTTGTGAAAGAGGAGCTGGCTGGTTGTTCAGGTGATTTGCCATGCAGCCAAATTTAAGGTTTTGAGCTGGCTGTGTAGAATCTGACTGTCTTGCTGTGTGAGCAGATGAGGAATTTGTGGTAAAATCCATGGTGGGCCATGGGCCATGTTCCTTAGTAGTGGGTACCAGTGCTGGCGTGGCCAGTCTGGGGCAATGAGTATCATTCGGGGTCTTTCCATCCTGACTTTCAGCAGCACCTTTGTGAGAAAGGGCAATGGAGGAAAGGCAAATACTGTCAGCATTTTCCAACTGAATGAGAGTGTGTCCACTTTCCAAGCTTGATGGCGAAATGTCCTTGTGGAAAATTTTGATAGCTGATAGTTTTGGGGGTTGGCAAACAGATCTATGTCTGGGCGCCCCCATTTTTGAGTTATCATTGCAAATACTTGTGGATCCAGTTTCCACTCGTGGGGATCCATGATGTTCCTGCTTAGGTCGCCTGCCAATGTGTTCTTTTTTCCTGGCAGGAATTGAGCTTGTAATTGAACTTGGTAAGCCAGTGCTGTGTTCCACAAGGTCATTGCTTGCCTGCACATAGAGGGTAGGAGTGTGTACCCCCTTGCTTGTTTATGTACCACATAACTGTGGTATTGTCTGTCCTTATTATAAGCTGTCCTGGATGTAAGAGGTCCTTGAAGGCTGACAGAGCATTCTGTACAGCTAGCATTTCTTTTTGATTGATGTGCAGATTTCTTTGATCTGCAGTCCATATGCCTTGAATGCACTGTCCTGCCATGTGTGCCCCCCAGGCATAGTCCGAAGCATCTGTTGTCATAGTTTGCCTGGCTGGGGGTAAGGTGAAAGGCTGACCCTTGTTGATGTGACATGCCTGTGACCACCATAGAAACTCCTGTTGAAGGCAGGGAATGAGAGGTATCATTGTTTCCAAGCTGTGACTGTGTTGAGTCCATACGCTTTTCAGGTACCATTGTAATTTCCTCATATGCAGTTTTGCAAATGGTATTAGTAGTATGCAAGATGCCATGAAGCCCAAGGCCTGCAGAATTTTTCTTGCATGGAGTTGGGTCTTTGTTGCCATTATTTTGAAGTATTGAGTTAGTTGTATTTGTTTGTCTGGCATCAGATAAGCCATCTGGGCCATTGTATTCAAGCTGGCACCCAGGAATGTCATATTTTGTGAGGGCACTAGTTTTGATTTATTTTTGTTTACTGTGTACCCTAGGCAACTTAGAAGGTGTTTTACAAAAGCCAGATGTTGTAAGAGAATGTCCTTGCTTTCTGCTTGGATGAGGCAGTCGTCCAGGTATGGGTATATTTGAATTCCTCTTTGTCTGCAGTATGGAATTACTGGTGCCAGGCATTTTGTGAAGACCCTGGGCGCAATAGATAAGGCAAAGGGCAGTGCAGAGAATTGGTAATGGGTTGAACCTGCAATGAAATGGAGGTATCTTCTGCAATTTTGTCTGATAGGGACATGCAGGTATGCCTCCTTGAGGTCCAACGTTACTAGCCAAGCTTTCTTGCTGTAGTGTTAGCATCTTGAATTTGGGTACTTGCAAGAAGGTGTTTAGAATTGAAAGGTCCAGAATGGGTCTCCAAGCATTGTCCCTTTTGGGGACTAGAAAGAGCCTTAAGTAAAATCCTTGGCCTTGCTCCTGTGTAGGTACCAGTTGAATGGCTCTCATGTCCATGAGAGCTGTAATTTGTTTTTGTGCCCCTGCCTATTGATTTTGTGGCAGGTTTGGCATTCCTTTTATCCTTGGCAAGGTGTGGAAATGGAATCTGTATCCTAGTGAGATAATGTCTAGGACCCATTTGTCCTTTGTGATGATGCGCCAGTTGTCTGCAAAAAGTGCTAATTTTCCTCCCAAGGGGGCTGCCAAGAGAGCTTTGCTTGGCAGTTTGAGGTTTAAGTCACTGTGTTTGTCTTCTAGTAGTTTGGGACCTGTCTTCTCCTCCCTTCTGTGTTGCAGTGGACCATTGGCGAGGTTTGTAAGGGATCTGTGCTTGACCTCTGCCCCTTGGGCATCTGTATTTACCCCTCTGTGGTCTGTCAGAAGCTGGAAAGGACCAATTTTTGGTTGGCCTATTTCTGCTGAAGCGTGGGGGTTGTACCTGTAAGAAATCTTTGACCGTCTGCATAGATTTTGCCTTATCCTCCATTTTCTTTAAAACCTCTTCTGCTTTAACTCCAAATAAGACATCCTGCTGTAAGGGTGCATCCAGTAACTTTGCTTTAACATGATCAGGCAGAGTTTGTTCCTTTAACCAAGCATGCCTACGTATAACAGACCCAGTAACAGCTGCTCTACAGGAAGCTTCCAAAGAATCAAATCCACATTGTAAAGTATGTTTGCCCACCTGTTCAGCTGCATGCAACAGATCCTGCATTTCCTTGAATTCAGACTGTCGAGGGTGCGTGCTCATCTTTTGTTTTATTTGAGACATTAGGAATTGCTGGTATTTCAGCATGTGAAATTGACAATTTAGTGCTCTCATAGCTAGAGTAGCTGAGGTGTAAACCTTCTTCCCCCCACCTATCTAGTGCTCTGGAGTCCCTTTCAGAGGGTACAGGATTTTTAGCCATAGAAGCCTTAGCCCCTTTGGGACCCTGGGAGATTGTCTCTGGGTCAGCAACAGGGCTTTTGTAAAGGAATTTGTGTGAGTCAGGCACTCTATAATATCTGTCTGGTTTGGCTGGAGCAGGAGGCAGATAATCTGGATTTAGACTAGATTCTAAGTAAACATCATCCACAATGTCTAAAACTGGAGGGATAGCAAGTGGTCTGTGCTGGGGGAGTAAAAGAAACTCTCAGAGCCTTTTCTTTGAGTCGGAGTAGTCCTGACCTTCCCAGTGGAAATGTTCCCTCATGGTATGTAAGGTTTCCCCAAAGGAATAGTCTTCAGGGGGAGAAGCTGAGGGAATGGAATCTTCAGCGTCAGAATCTTCATAGGGGGGAAAGGAGAAATCCTGTTCCTCAGAGGAGCCTGAGGAAATAGACACTTGATCAGAGGAGGCATAATCCTCCTCTTGTCTAGGCCTTTTGTCTGGGGGGGGGGGGGTGGGAACCCCTGATTAAAGAAATCAAATCTTCAGCCATTTTAAGCATCTGTTTCTTAGGCATGGGGCCTTGAACTGGAGACTTTTTTGGTTTTAGAGGAGTCTTAAGTTTAGCATAAGATTTTATAGTGAGAGTAGTCGGTCTGAAGACACCTTCTGAAACCGAAGGTGTTTCCACAGCACCGGCTTCTCCTTCTGCAATGTTGTCGGTAAGGCCTAAAGAAAATGGCTGAGTCGGCCTAGAACTCTCTGCTTGAGAATCCAAAGCGGTCTGGGGTTCCAATTCTGCAGTCGTCAGGGGCTGCGTAGGCGCCTCACTGAAAACCGGAGAACCGGCGACCAGCCCAGCCGAGGTCTCGGAATCTGGCTTGGATCTAGGCTGCCTGTCTTTATCTTTGCATTTTTATGCACGCCGGTAGTCGGTTGCTCCGATGGCATAGTGTAATTAAATTTCCTACCAAAGTAGTGTCGTGCAAAATCAAAGCGTCGCTTTATAGTTTGCTTATTGAACCTAGCACAAAACCAACAACCAGTGACGTCGTGGTCTGGGCCTAGGCAAGGTATACAATAAGAATGAAAGTCCTTATGAGGTATTTGCTTCCCACAAGAAATGCAATTGTTAACTTTTTCTGACATCGGACTGAGGCAAGAAAAGTTTCCCCAATAGGGTACTTAGCTTTGAAGACTTCAGACTGAAATTCGATTCGAAAATCTCAGGTGTTGGCCGACCGGCACTTGCGAACTGCTTCGGGCACCGCGCGGCAAGAAAGACTGATGAAAATGGTGTCGGATGCCTCTTATATACCCCTGGTGCACTGACGTCAGGGAAGAAGCGACAGCAACCGACGCCGGACCAAGACTTTGGAATTCAGGCCGACTGCGGGACCGCCTGATGACAGGATAACCCAAGTGTGATGACTGCAGCAGGGTAACACGATGAACATCATGTTCAGGAGGAGTGAGGTTTAAGGGATGGCAGGAATTGATCGATTTTGTAATGTTGGACTGAAAGAAAACGTAATAAATAGTGTGTGTCAATGGAAAAATGTTAATACAGTATGTTTTCTTTTCTATTAATGTATGTGTATCTATCTTAAGTGATACATGATAATTTAATAAAGGTGTTTATTAAAAAAAAAACAAATGCCATGCCCACAGCAGAAAGCAGCTTACAACAAAGACAGTTTATAAAATGTGTGCAAATGGCTGAGGAGAACTGATGTAGATGTCCCTGTTTATGGCTTGAGAAATAAAGCAAGGACATAGCATTAATTACACCTCTGCACTGAAGCTAGCCCGGTTGTGCATAAACAAGCAGCCATCTATAGCACCAGTAACCAAGCAATGAGAATGAGTCCTAGTCAATGGAGATTTTGTAAGCAGGCTATTTAGTTCATTTGTCAGAATGCTGTTCCAATCAGAAGGATGGTATGGGCATTCCTGGTGCCATTCAACCCCCATCACTCCACTCTCAAAGATGGCTGAAAGACATGCTAATCCTGCAAAATACTCGGAAAAATATAACAAGCAGACAAGTGTGAATATATGCAGAAGCAGGTGATTTTTTTGGTATTAGTCAGTTTCTCTAGCAGAGGTCTGAAGACCTGGGTTTGGCAAAAGATAGAAAGGGCAACATTGACAGGTACTCAGGTTAGAATATGACCAGAACTATGCAAAGCACAGTGGTTATGCTTTACAGACCACTGCACTGCATTTCATACCTGAAACCTTTCACTGACGGCAGATTTATACCATCTAACTTACCCATGACCCACAGTTTCCAGACTTTCACTGGTAAACAGTCACAAGGTTATACCTTTAAAAGACTGAAAGGACCTAACTAATCAAACGTTAAGGCCAGGACACGCCATAAATTAACAGCTAAGAACAGAAAATATGCTGGAGGCCATGAAACACAAGTTTCTTCAGGTTGAGGAGTAGACAGTACTCATAAATGAAAGAAAAAGATTATACATCTGCAGTTTTTCAGTGGAAAAGGAGCAAACTTAAACCTGTCTATCTAGTAGGCAGCTTGACCAGCTGCTTCCATAGATCTGAAGAACTATACCAGTGATAAGCAATTACGGAATTAAAGCAGGAGTTACGTCAGTTTTATCTGGGGAAATAGCTGTTACTCACCTGACACTGAAATTCACTGCACCACGTTTTTTGGTACACTTTTTTCATCTTCCACGTGTCAACTATACAATCCTCCAGTCTCAGCACTATAAGCCCATGATATCATCCACACAGCATTAGAGGGATTATACCTTTAAACCCTATTACTTCCCAATGTATGCCTAGAAAAGTCAAAGGAATGGGCATGAATGGGTACAATATGCAACTGTCACTCATTCTCATCAATGACACAAGCCCACATGCAGTCCAGTACCATCAGAAACAAATGCTTCCTGTAAAGCTGTCCAGTCTCCACTTGGGAACATTAAAGATATGCATGCCTCTCAAGACACGTTCCTACTCTTCCATTCAGGAAGTGCAAAACAGATACTGCCCCATTACTGTCCACCCTCTCCAAATTTCTCAACCAGTGGTAAGATTGTTATTCGATCACAGGGTATCTGGGTCATACTCGGTGTTCTATTCCTCTATGGATATTATATCACCTGGGAATGAAGGAAGTACACAGATGACGCTATTATCGCCGTGTCAGAAGAAAGATCAGGAAAAGGCATAGTATTAGTGAAGAGTAACAGAAAGTACAGTTGTGTACCTACCATAAATGTAGATGTTCGAGTGTATTCACTGTTGCAGTCATTACAATTGGGTTATCCTGCTGGCAGGCTACCCTCAGTCGGCCTGAATTTCAAAGTCTAGGTCCGGCGTCGGTTGTTGTCGCCTCCTCCCTGACGTCAGTGCGCCAGGGGTATAAAAGATGCAGCCGACACTATTTTCTTCAGTTTTTCTTGCCCCAGATGTCAGGTGCCCCAAAAATGGTAGGCTAAATTATGCTAATAAACATGCATGCACATAAAACAACTTTTCCTTCATCTACAAGCAAATACATCACATAGGTTGTATAGGATAGAGAAGCACAGATAAATCCCAGCAAAGAGAGGGAGCATGGAGAGAGGGTAACCTGGACTGCAACAGTGAATACACTCGAACATCTACATTTATGGTAGGTACACAACTGTACTATGTTCATCGTCTTTCACTGTTGCAGTCATTACAATTGGGTTGAATCCCAAAGCTAAGGTTGGGAAGCTGGTACTTAATAGGATTAGGAGAGGCTATCAGGCCCTGCAGAACTGCAGTGGCAAAGCCTGCCCTGGATTTAGAGTAGAGAGGTAAGTGATAGTGCTTTGTAAAAGTATGGACTGAACTCCAAGTTGCAGCCTCTAAAATGTCTTTGGTCGGTACTCCTCTGAGGAAGACTGCTGAAGTGGCTGCTGCTCTGGTTGAATGTGGCCTAATGTCCTTAGGCACTGATTTGCCATGATGTGAATAGCAGAAACAAATACAGTGGCCTATCCACTTTGAAATAGTCTGCTTTGAGATAGGCCTTCCTTGTGATGCTGCTGCATATGATACTAGAAGCTTTTCAGTCTTTCTGATAGCTTTGGCTCTGTCCAAGTAGAAGCGTAACTGTCTGTGAATGTCCAAAGAATGCAGAATTTTCTCACCCTTATTCTGTGGGTTTGGATAAAAGGTAGGCAAATGAATTGTTTGGTTAAGTGCCACACCGGAGACTACCTTAGGCATAAATGTAGGGTTTGTTCTCAGAGAAACCCTGTCAGGATGGAAAATGATAAAGGGTTCCACAGCCATGAGTGCTTGTAACTCTGAGACTCGCCTAGCGGAGGTTATTGCTAGGAGTAGAGCTGTTTTCCAGGATAAGAATTTTATATCAGCTGCAGAGGCTGGCTCAAACGGAGGCAGTGTAAGTTTTTCCAAGACATAGTTTAGGTCTCATGCAGGCATTGGTGCTCTGCTAGGGGGTCTTATGTTTTTGGCTCCTCTGAGAAACTGCCTTAGTAATGGATGAGAAAAAATAGGTGGTTCTGTATTGTAATGAGCTGAAATGGCAGAGGCATGAATTTTAATTGATGAAAAAGAAAGGCCCTTCTCCAGCACCTCAGTTAAGTATTGCAAAATGTGAAGAATATTTGGAACAGTTGTATTAAAGCCTTGTGCCTGGTTCCAAGCACAGAATCTCTTCCATTTTTCTGCATAAGATTTCCTGGTGCTAGGCCTCCTGGCCTCCAAAATAACATCCATCACTGCTTTAGAGAGAGGTGTGCCTTGAGAGGCTACATTATCCGCCATGCTGCCAGGTTTAAGGTCTTGAGTTGGCTGTGCAGTATCTGTCTTGTTGAGTCAAAAAGTGAGGGATTTGAGGCAATGTCCAGGCTGGGCAGTGAGACAAGCTCTTTAGGATTGGGTACCAGTGCTGGCAGGGCCAGTCTGGGGCAATCAGGATAATTTTTGGTTTCTCTTGTCTGACCTTGAGGAGTACCTTGGAGAGGAGAGGCAGAGGAGGAAAAGCATATACTGTTAGATTTTTCCATCTGAAAGACAGAGCATCCACTTTCCATGCTTGCTTGTGATAAGTCCTTGTGCAGAATCTTTGTAGTTGGTAGTTGTGAGGGGAGGCAAATAGGTCTATGCCCGGGCATCCCCAGGTCCTTGTTATCATGCTGAAGACTTGTGGATCCAATTTCAACTCGTGGGGCTCCATTAGGTTTCTGCTTAGTTCGTCTGCCAGAGTATTTTTCCTTCCTGGCAGGAATTGAGCTTGTAGATGCACTTGGTAAGTCAATGCAGTGTGCCACAAGTTCATGGCTAGCCTGCAGAGGGGGTAGGAATGTGTGCCTCCCTGCTTGTTTATGTACCACATGACTGTAGTGTTGTCCATCTTTATTAGTAGTTGTCCTGGATAAAGTTGATCCTTGAAGGCTGTTAAGGCATTCTGAACAGCTAGCATCTCTTTTTGATTGATATGTAGATGCATTTGACTTGCGGACCATGTGCCCTGAATACATCTTCCATGCCATATGGGCTCCCCAGGCGTAATCTGATGCGTCTGTTGTCAATGTCTGCCTGGCTGTGGGTAAGGCGAATGGCTGTCCCGTGTTGTGGTGACAGGCTTTTGCCCACCATCGAAACTCCTGTTGCAGGCAGGGAATGATAGTAATTATTGTTTCCAGGCTGTGGCAATGTTGAGTCCAAACACTTTTTAGATACCATTGATGTTTCCCCATATGCAGTCTTGCATATGGAATTAGTAGTATGCAGGATGCCATGAAGCCCAAAGCCTGCAGAATTTTTCTTGCAGATAACTGGGCCTTTGTTGCCAACATTTTGAAATAGGTAGTCAGTTGCCTTTGATTGTCTGGCATGAGATAAGCCATCTGGGCAGTTGTATTTAAGCTTGCACCCAGGAATATTATCTCTTGAGAGGGTACTAGTTTTTATTTCTGTTCATTGACTGTGTACCCTAGGCATGGTAGTAATCTCTTTACAAAAGCCAGATGCTGTAGAAGAATGTCCTTGTTCTCTGCTTGAATAAGGCAGTCGTCCAAATAAGGATATATTTGTATTCCTCTTTGTCTGCAGAATGCAATGACTGGTGCCAGGCACTTTGTGAAGACCATGGGCACAGTAGATAAGCCAAAGGGCAGTGCAGAGAATTGGTAGTGCATTGAGCCAGCCATGAATCTGAGGTATCTTCTGCATGTTTGTCTGATTGGGACATGCAGGTATGCCTCTTTTAGATCTAAAGTCACAAGCCAAGCCTTCTTGCCCAACATGGGCAGAAGCTACTGTAGAGTCAACATCCTGAATTTTGAAATATCCAGATATGTGTTTAGAATAGATAGGTCCAGTATTGGTCTCCGGGCTTTGTCTTTTCTGGGTACCAAGAACAGTCTTGAATAGAATCCGTGACCCTGCTCTTGTTCTGGTACTTGTTGAATGGCCCTCATGTCCATGAGGGATGAAACCTGTTTTTGTGCCTCTGCCCATTGATTGTGTGGCAGGTCTGGCATACCGTTTTGCCTTGGCAGGGTGTGAAAGTGGAACCTGTAGCCTTGTGAAACTATATTTAGAACCCATTTGTCCTGGGTGATCATGGGCCAATTTTGTGAAAAAAGTGCTAGCTTTCCCCCCAAAGGGACTGTCAAAAGATAAGTGCTTGGTGCTGGAAGTGGAAAGTCATTGAGACGGTTTCCTGAATGGCTGTGATTTTTCCTCTCCACTCTTGGACATAGAATGACCCCATTGTTTAGGCCTGTATGAGCCTTCGGGCTGTGATCTGCCTCTGGGGCATCTGTATCTGCCCCTTTGTGGTCCATCTGACACTGGAAAGGACCAATTTTTTGTAGGCCAGTTCCTGCTAAATCTGGGAGGCTGTACCTGCAAGAAATCCTTGACTGTTTGCATAGATTTAGCCTTGTCCTCCATTTTCTTCAACACCTCTTCTGCTTTAGTACCAAACAAAGTATCATGCTGTAAGGGAGCGTCTAATAGTTTTGCTTTAACATGATCTGGCAAATTTTGTTCCTTTAGCCAAGCATAGGTTCATAGGTAGATACTAAGATATCTGTCCTAGGGCATTTATAAGCTTAGCCAGAGTGTAATTGGCTTCCCCCTCCCTTTTAGATTAGCCTACTGTGCCTCTGTAAAGTAGGTCACAGAAGGTACCCTTTTAAGATTAGTTTACTGTGCCTCTGTCTAGCAGGGACACAGAAGAGATCCCAGGGGTGAATTTGCGATTTCCCATCCACGCGTCAGATTTCGCTTGAAGAGGGTCAATGAGGGGCTATGTCTAACATGAATTGGGATTCTATTCCAGAGTGAGGGGAGCCTCTGGGAAATGAATCTGTCCCTCCAGCATGTCCTATAGGTTCATAGGTAGATACTAGGCTATCTGCCCTAGGGCATTTATAAGCCTAGCCATGCCTCCTAATGACTGAACCTGTAACTGCGGCCCTGCAGGAGGCCTCAAGAGAATCAAAACCACATTGCAAAGTATGCTTTCCAACTTGTTCAGCTGCATGCAATAAATCCTGCATTTCTTTGTTGTCTGCACATTCTGTATTTGCTGGCATTTTCTGTTTAAGCAAAGATATAAGATATTGCTGATACTTAAGCATATGAAATTGGCAATTTAAAGCTCTTACAGCCAAGGTAGCAGAGGTATAAATCTTTTTGCCCCATCTGTCTAGGGCCCTAGAATCCCTATCAGAGGGGATAGGGTTTTTTGCAGTAGAAGCCTTGACCCCCTTGGGACCCAGAGAGATGGTCTCTGGATCAGCTGCAGGGTTCTTTAGAGAAATTTATGCGAATCAGGAACCCTGTAGTATCTATCTGGCTTAACAGGCGCTGGTGGCAAAGAGTCTGGAGAAAAACTGGACTCTGTAAATACATCATCTACAATGTCTAAAACAGGCGGGATAGCAAGGGGCCTGTGCTGGGGCAATAAAAGGAAATCTCTGAGCCTTTTCTTGGATTCTGAGTAATCTTGGCTCTCCCAGTGGAAATGCTCCCTCATAGTATGCAGTGTTTCCCCAAAAGAATAATCCTCAGGAGGAGAGGCTGAAGGGATAGTTTCTTCAGCATCAGAATCCTCATAGGGAGGAATAGAGTAATCCTGTTCAGAGGAGGAATCAGAGGAAATGGAAACCTGGTCTGAAGATTCATATTCTAACTCTTGCCTAGGCCTCTTTTCAGGAGGGGGATGGGAACCCCTGATCAAAGTGATAAGGTCTTCGGCCATTTTAAGCATCTGTTTTTTAGGCATGGAGGCCTGTCCAGGTGAATGCTGTACTTGTTTCTTTGTCTTTAGAGCTGCTTTAGTCTTTGTCTTTGTAGCTGAAGTAGGTTTCACATATAACTGTGCAGGCCTGAAAACACCCTCAGAAGCCGATGCCTGCTCAGCGTCTCCGGACCCAACTGAAGGAATAGTTTCGGAGTGTCCAATACCTTGAGTTTCCACAGGCCCAGTCGGCTCCGTGTGGGAATCATAAGCGGCCTGTGGCTCTGAGGTAGCGGGCATCAGGGGCTGCGAAAGTGCCTCACTGAGAACCGGCGACAGGCCTAGAAGAAGCCTCGTCGCTGGTTTTGGATCTCGGATGCCTGTCCTTTTCTTTTTCTTTTAGTTTCTTGTAAATTCTGGTAGTCGGCTGATCCGACGGCATTATATAATTAAATTTTCTGCCAAAGTAATGAAATGCAAAATCGTACCGACGCTTAATAGTGCGTTGGTTAACTCTAGCACAAAACCGACAACTAGCAACGTTATGGTCAGGGCCTAGGCAAGGAATACAGTAAGAATGAAAATCCTTATTTGGTATTTGCTTCCCACAAGAAATACAGTTATTAACTGTTTCTGACATCAGTCTGGAGCAAGAAAAAAGTTTCCCCAACGGGGTACTTAGCTTTAATGAAGACTTCGGAACTGAAATTCGTATTCGAAAACTTCAAGAGTCGGCCAACCGGCACTTGCAAACTGCTTTTGCTTCAGGCAACGCGCGGCAAGAAAGACTGAAGAAAATGGCGTCGGCTGCATCTTTTATACCCCTGGCACACTGACGTCAGGGAGGAGGTGACAGCAACCGATGCCGGACCTAGACTTTGGAATTCAGGCCAACTGAGGGTAGCCTGCCATCAGGATAACCCAATTGTAATGACTGCAATAGTGAAACACGATGAACATGTGTATTTGCATATCTAAGTTTGAATAAATGTACATGCCCAAGTGGGAATACATGTGTAAGAAACTGGCACCAGCATATAGGTGCAGTATCTTTCACATGTATGACACTGGTACCCATATGCTGTTGCCAGTATCTTACATGTGTGCGACACTGGTATCCATACGCTCTTGCCGGTATCTTACACATTTACAACACTGGTACCCATATGCTGGTGCCAGTATCTTACACATGGCACCAGCAAATGGGTTCAATAACAAAGAAGAAGGCTGGCAGGAAGGCAGGCACAATACTAAACACTCTGGCCAAGTTTTGAGTTCTATTAAAACCATATCAGATTAGAAAAGACATGTAAATAATTGTTTAAAAGATAAAAGAACTTTCACTATATTGCCTTCTCAGTAAACTGTTATATGTGCAAACATATATAAACTGTTGCTGTGATAATACATTACAGTTCAAAAAAGGAAACCATCTTTGCTTCACAAAGAGGATTACTGGCCTCCAACAGATGCCCTACGCAGACCGTCTCAAAAAACTACAGCTTTACTCCATCGCATATCGCCTACTCAGGGGCGATCTCTGCCTAACATACAAAGTTATGTCAAACCCAGAGCTGATGGTCATGCTCCACTTAAAGAAATCCCAATCCCTCCGAGCTACATGCTCTAGGGACCTAAACCTTGTCACCACAATAAACAGAACATGCTGGAGGGATAGATTCCTGTCCCAGAGACTTCCCATACTCTGGAACAGACTACCTATCTATGTCAAACAGAGCTCCTCATTAGCACTCTTCAAGAAAAATCTTGATGATTGGATGGGAAATGGGAAATTCACCCCAGGGATCACTTCTGTGGCTCTGCTCGACAGGGGCACAGGAAAATAATTTTCTTGGGTGGCGAAAGCCAGGGTACATTTTTTGGCTAGGCTTATATAGGCTCTAGGGCCAATAGCCTAGTACCTACCTATGAACCTATGTGTGCACTGTTGCAAAGTTAATATTTCTTGGGGATGCTGTGCTAATTGGACCCTGGCTTGTAAAATCTATCCCACTCCCTAGGGCATGCAACTATCAAAACAATAAGGCATCTTCCAAAATCTGAACTGGAGCAAAAGCCACGGTAAACTCTGTTTGGGACTTATATAAGCAGTGACAGACTGTTAATTGCTAAGAGTTACTGAATCTGCCTGTTAGAACTCACAGTTGGGACAGAGATCAACATTTGATCAACTGTCTGTAAGGACTCTGATAATTTGTTATAATTCTGGAAGTCATATAATAAACCTATTGGTTAAAGTAGTTACATACTAGTTGACAGTGCTTTCTGTGCATCTGCTAAAATGTCTACTTTCAATTTTTTTGTGGAAGCTTTGTATTACCCTGCATATTTACTTGCAAAGGAAATATTTTAAATTATTTATTCTAAACACAGAATATTATTCAATTTTTTTTAAGGTTTAGTTGATGGTTATTAGGTTAAGGGTTTACTGCATTCTACTGAGACCCTGAACAGTCACGTAACTAGACAGTGCTCCTGGGCTGAGTCTGAAAAAGATAATAAGGTTTATGTGGATCAGTAACACCCCAGTAAACAAATGTATGTATGCAAGTAAGCAAATAAATAAAGAATACTTAATGGTGAACATTCAACTCTGTGATGTCCACCCTTTTAATGGTGACTGCTCAGAACTAACAGCTTACATTTAAATATATAAAGGTTGATTTATTTTAAAGATAAATGGTAGGGTATGCCCTTTTTTTTCCTACTGCTGACTAACTGACAGTAGCAATACCAAAGGTTTGAGATAAGGGCGTTGCCACTGTAGAGTTATAATTTACACCCCCCAATCCAGAAAATGCTATATTAGTACATGCACAAAATAATTCTGGTAAGGGTTTAATTACTGTTGGTAAGATTGCCCTGAAAGGCACTGGGTCCATTCTGAGGAGCCAATGATTATCACTCTGAGTGGTGGCTGCAAAGTGTAATTTGGATGTGGGACAGATTGCCTATTACACAAGAAAGCTGCACGTTCTCCTACATCAATATCATTTTCCCATTTTTGTGGTGTGTCAGGATGTCATGTCAACTGTTACTACAACTGTTACTACAACTCTCAATTAAGAGTCATTCTCCTACCTTCTTTTGACAGTCATACCTGACTGCTGTACATCTTTTCCTACACAATCCATACACCTTCCCCCTCTGATCTGTTTGCTAATATAGTCCACCCACCAGTATGAACAGCTGTGGTTTTAGAGATGAACTGTGAAACACACACCTAGTTCCTATGAGAAGCCCTCTTTTGAGTTTGAACACTGTTTGTATTTGTGTCATTAGGTCCTTGTATGTAGCCTGCAGTAATTTTTCCAATGTTTCTGGTACTTTGAACTTTGAGAAGATTGCCCAAATCATCTTTCTTGGAACCTTGTTATATGCTTTCTTCAAGTCTAGGATTGCCAAGATGGACTCCTTCCTCACTGTCAGTTTCTTCTCCATTTTCTTTTTTTTTTTTTCAAAAACATTTTTATTTTGTTTTCATTACAAACATACGTAAATGTACATACAACAAATACAATAAAACAATAACAAAACTATTTACAATATTTACATTCATTCATGATAAACAATCATTTTATCCATGAGAAGTTATCAGCATTTGTTCAAAAGGTTTTCCAATTTTTGCCATGCTATTTTTTATGAGTAATGATATGAGTTCTATAACAAATTATTTGTGGTTCTTTTTTACAAACAACTTTTGCTAAATTAATAAATTCTTTAAACATCAAATCTTGTTTACTTTTCCAGTTCAAAGTTATAACTTTTCTGGCAGTTACAAGAATTGACCAGAGTAACTGAATCTGAGATTTAGATATTACATTAGGTTTAGGAAGCAATGAACAGGATTAGTGAGATCAGACCATAAAGCCTTTACAAAATATCTGAAGTCATTCCAGTAGTGAACATTTCTACATTCAATGAACATGTGAACCCAGTTGGCCTCTAGTAATTCAGCACATTTCCAACATTTACTTTCACTGTTTTTGAGTATAAGATTTATTTTATGCGGAGTATAGAGACTCCTATTGATAAATTTCCATGTATACAATCTCCAATATAATGAAGAAGAGGTACCATAGGTAGATTTCAATAACAGTTTTTGGATTCATCAAATATTTGTTTTCCATTAATCTTTACAAAGTAATTCCAAAAATCTGAGTCAAACTTTAGAGTGTTTTATCTTAATATCTTACAGATAGGTGAGATACTTAATTTTTGACACCTAATAAAAAGCTGGATCAAACTAGGTATAGATTCAGTCTCTAGGTTGATTGATATTCTCATTTTGTTTTCTATAAACTGCCGTAATGAGTGCATAAACAACTGTCTTGACTATTATCAAAATTACATAGAAGAGAGTTTAGTGGTTTAATACTCTTATTTTCAATAAACTGATGCCAGAATATCAAGTTATTTTCTGCATCGCACTGATGTTGAAAGAATCTAGGCAATCAGGGGAGTATGCTATAGGGAATATAAGAAATAGGAATTGTTTAATGTTATAATTACAATCAATTATATTTTTAAAGTTAATGCCATATGAAAAATGATCAAACTTCTTATTAAATAAACAAAATTCACGTAAAAGCCAATGAACTCTACTTATTCTACATTGTTCCTTAAACTCATTTTCTATAGTTCTGACATCAGTTACATGAATCTCATGTATTATTTTCCAGCCAGATATACAGGGTAGGTGAGATCCAATGTAATATTACATTAATCATAACTGATTTGGAATAAAGATCTAAGCTAGAGAATGCTATCCCATTACTGTTCCAAGCTCTAATGTGCCATTTATATGCAATCCTAGGTTTTAAGGGGAACCATAAAAATTTAAGTAGCATGGAATCTACTTTTTTTAAATAAGTTTTTGGGAGGGGGTAGTATTAATGACAGTATATAAAACAAAATTTTAGTAAAATTATAATTTTAATTAAAGAGAGCCTATCCTCCATTGTGAAGAACATTTTATTCCATCTTTTGATTAGTTCACTAATGGTGGTTATTAAATTATTGTAGTTTAGTTTAACAGACTCTTTTCCATGTACACTATACTGACACCCAAATATTCTAATACATCATTCCCCCAATTAAACAGGCTATTCTCTCTTAGGTTTTTGTTGATCTTTTTGTTACTTAGTAATGTTTTGGATTTATTATGATTAAATGTAAGCCCTGAAATTCTTTCAAACTTGCTTAAGGTATTTATAACATCATTCAAAAAACCATCAATATCTCCAACCGTTAACAACATATCATCAGCAAATAACTATCTTAGGACAATAGTCCTTATTAACTTGAACGCCTTTTATATATTGTTTGTTTCTGATATATGTAGCAAAAGGTTCCATTGAAAGAGCAAACAATAATCATGACAAAGGACTAGTTCCCTTGAGGATATCTAGTGGTGAGGATAGACATGATCCGATTTTCACATAAGCTTGTGCCCTACTATAAAATTTCATTAATAAGATGACAAAATCTGAGGAGACTTCAAAATCAATCAGAATTATTTGTAGATAAGACCAACAAATAGAATCAAAAGCCTTTTCTATGTCCAGGCTGATAATAGTTGTTTTTTTGTATTTGAATGCTATGTCTATTAATTATAGTAATTTAATAATGTTATCTTGCACTTTTCTATGAAGAATTAACCCTGTCTGATCATTATGTATTAGCTTAGGTAATATTTTCTTTATCCTATTAGCTAATATTGTCATGAAAATTTTATAATCAGTTTTTAGTAATGAAATCGGCCTATATGAATCACAAGATTTGGGGTCCTTACATTGTTTTAAAATGGGGGAGATGATTGAATATTTCCATGATGGGGGTGTTATACATTTTTGCTTAACCACAGTAAAGGCACTCATTTTCTTTATTATATATTCAGGAAAAATCGTATATAGTTCAGGAATTATTCCATCCAGTCCTGGGGCTTTATTATCTTTTACATTGTTTT